>NW_015167065.1:779092-798571 GCF_001447785.1 Gekko japonicus
CTTTGGAGGGTGGACTCTACAGCATTATACCCAGCTGTAGCCCCTTCCCTCCTCCCCAATGCCCACCCTCCTATGCTCCACCCCCAAATCTCAAGGAATTTCCCAACTCGGAGTTGGCGACCCTTGTTGGGCATGTCTACTGGGCCAATTCATTCTCTTATAAAGAGCCAATATGGCCACTCCTGTTTCCTTTTGCTTTCATACATTGTCAATATTACCATTGGTTGCAGACCTCTTTGGTTTGTTGCTACTATGGATGCTTTTATGCCTTTTTAAATGCCATTTTTATAACATTTATACACCTTGCTCCTTTGATACACAGCCGATGCAGAATCAATTAAGAAGGATGTGGAAAAATGCATTAAACAGAAAAATCGGGGCCTGGGGGGACAATGGCATGAAAATAAAGGCTCACGCCATTCTTTTCTCTCAAGGGAGAAACAAAATTGAAATGGGAATATTCAATGGACAATGGTCATGTCGTGAACTGACTCAAACTGTGCACAATTTGACATGCTATCCCTTCTCACCTGGCCAGGCTTTTAATGAAAGGGTTCCATCTTTTTTCTCCCAAGCTTTCCTTATGATATGCTTCTAGCCTAGGGAATGTTTTACAGATATTGTTTCAGTCAGTTGGCTGTAGGTTTATGCTGTTTTCATGCCCTCCCTTGTTTATTATGAATAATTCTTTTTATCTGCTTCTTTCATGGTTTCATCGTGAAAGTCCTTCTTGACCAGGAGAAATTACTGTGGGATCTAACCCATCACGGTCAATCTACCAGGAACTTTCCCACTCCATAAATGGGAGTTGGGGATTAGCTGATATGTCATTGCTGATTTCATTATAGTACTCTTCTGGGCTTGTGCTCTTTTGCAATTGTTATTCTGTCCATTGAGATTGTAGTGGGAGTTTCTGGTTGTGCTCATGGTTTTCTCTTTTGCTGGCTCAAGTCTGGTATAAATCTGTATATTTAGACATATGTACAATCAGTATTATTAAAGAAGCACTGGATCCCAGTGATTTATAGCCAGTTACTCAGTTGTCCCAAGAAAGGAAGCAAGCTCATCTGAAATAACTGAGCTTTATTTAGTGTGCTATTCCACAGCTGTGTGTTTCCATTAATTAGAGCTTTTTTATTTTTAGCCTAGACAAATGTAAGGTGCAGAAAATGCATTTGAACAGAGAAATTTAAAAGAGAGGGAGAAAGAGAGAGAAGCGTAACAAAACATGGTGAATACTGATCTGGCGGTTACATATATTTGTCTGCCATCTCATATTCCCGCTACAAAATTCTTCAAAGCTATCTTCTGGCCCTCACTGTATTTTAAGAACATAAGAGATGCCAATGTTGGATCAGGCCAATGGCCCATCTAGTCCAACACTCTGTCACACGGTGGCCAAAAATACCAGGGGCCATCAGGAGGTCCAGCAGTGGGGCCAGGACACTAGACGCCCTCCCACTGTTGCCCCCCCAGCACCAAGAATACAGAGCATCACTTGCCCCAGACTGAGAGTTCCTATCTATAACTTGTGGCTTATAGCCACTGATGGACCTCTGCTCCATATGTTTATCCAATTCCCTCTTGAAGCCCTCCATGCTTTTTGAAATCTTATTAATGCCTATTAGGCCAGTTTAGTAGTCCTTTATATTAGAGTTGCTTCAAGAGAAAGACTAGGCAAGGGGCAACGTTTCTGAGGGTAGCCATGTTAGCAGAGCTTTTTTGGTAGAAAAAGCCCAGCAGGAACTCATTAGCATAATAGGCCACACCCAACAGCAGATACTCATTAGCATATTGGGTCCCACCAGACACTGTAGCTCATTAGCATATTAGGCCACACCCATGCCTTCCTTTGGCTTGCCCGGGTGCCCGGTGGCTGCAGGGAGCCCGGGTAAGTCCTCCCCCCTTGAACGGAGGGCAGTTTAAAATGCCTTCTTTTGGCTTGCCTGGGCGCCCCACGGCTGCGGGGAGCCTGGGCAAGCTGACCCTTGGTCAGGCCAGAGGGAGGCATTTAAAGAGGAGGAGGAGGAGGAGGAGGAGATTGGATTTATACCCCGCCCTTCACTACCCAAAGGTGTCTCAGAGCGGCTTACAAACTCCTTTCCCTTCCCCTCCCCTCCCCACAACAGACACCCTGTGAGGTGGGTGGGGCTGAGAGAACTCTGACACAAACTGCTCTTTTTCAAGGACAGCTGTGCCAGAGCTTGTGACTGACCCAAGGTCACATCAGCAGGTGCAAGTGGAGGAGTGGGGAATCAAACCCGGTTCTCCCAGATTAGAGTCGGCGCACTTAACCACTACACCAAACTGGCTCTGGCACAGCTGTCCTTGAAAAACACCTCCCCGATCCTTCCAGGGGCCCCCCTAGCCCGCTGCCTTGGAGTCGCCGGTGTGTGTGTGTGTGTCGCTCTCCAAGCCTTCCCTCCGTAGCCACACACACGGAGAGGTTTTGGCTGTAGTGGGCGTGGCAAGCTCTGAAGCCAGCCGGAACTCCGTTCCTGTGCGTTCCTGCCCAAAAATAGCCCTGCAGTTAATCTGCAGTAGAACAGCGAGATTTCGAGTCCAGTGGCACCTTAGAGACCAACAAGATTTTTGGGGTAGAAGGGTCAAAGCTCCCTTCATCAGGCAGATGTCAGGGACAAAGTATAGCTTGCATTGGAGATCAGTCATTGGAACTCCCGGTCTTAAAAAAGCAGCTATTCCCAGGTTAGTTCTTTTGGGACAAAGAGGAGGATCGAAAACAGCTGCAGAAGCCAGAGGAGCCCACGAAAGAGAAGACAATTGCCAGGACTGGTTCCCAACTCATTCCAATCTTTTAAAAGGGAATTAAACACATTAATGCATCTCATGAACCTGCTTGGCTTCATGAAACTGCAGGCTTCTGTAAATTTAGGCTGACTAACTAGTTACTCATATTGTACCTACAGCAGGTCTAATGTTCAGTTTATGAGGAAAGGGTGGTTTATATCAGGGAAACCAGGTGAAAGGATCAAACTTTCCCTGCTGTAGTGTCATGATCCTGATCCAAATGGAAATCTCCTCTTCGCTTGACTGCTTTTAAACTTTAAAGTACATGTCAGGCTATCAGATCATCAACCCCCAATTTGACACATCATCAGGCCATACAAGTGGCAATTTTTGGTAGAACAGAAAACTTTGTCTTCCTTTTAATTTTTGTGTCTTTTCCCCCTGTAATCTTGTTTTTATGTTTTGTAATTTAGAAGGTGTTTCCTTCCTTGTTTGTTTGTCTTGAGTGATGGTTGGTCCTTTTGTTCTTCTACATGAAAAATTAATAAAAATAAAACAGGCACTGCTTCACAAGACCAGGATTACAGATGTCACCGAATTTTGCGAAGGCACTGTTTCGATTTGAACTTTTCAGTTGCCGACATTAGTTCACCTTGCTCAGAACAAAACTATAGGTCCTCTTCACAGGATTTTGGTATCTTAAATAGGGTTCAAGTGAAAAATTGTGCTTAGCACTCAGTCTCATTATGTGTTCTGGCTCTATCAAGCCTCTTGGCAGCCCTTCCTCTGCAGAGCCTTCCAGAGCCAGTTTGGTGTATTGGTTAAGAGTGGTGGACTCTAATCTGGAGAACCGGATTTAATTCCCCACTCCTCCACATGCTGCCAGCTGGGTGATCTTGGGTCAGTCACAGTTCTCTCAGAGCTGTTCTCTCGAGAGCAGTTATCTCAGAGCTCTGTCAGCCTTACCTACCTCACAGGGTGTCTGTTGTGGGGAGAGGAAGGGAAGGAGAATGTAAGCTGCTCTGAGATTCTGAGGGAAGAGTGGGCTATAAATTCAACTCTTCTTCTTCTTTTCTGGGTACATTCAGCTCCCACAAACAGATCATCTCAATTGCAGATGATATTTAAAAGTTGGTGTTGTTGTTTGCCTTTCAACCCAGAACGATCCTGACAGAAAAGACAAAGCCCAAGATGGAGCCAAACTGTATGTTTCCTTCAACAAAAATCATAACAGGCACAGGGCTGTTTTTTTCTTCTTCCCCTTCCCATGATAAAACGCCCAGAATGGTTAAGACTCTAAGACAAAACTCCTTGTGCAGTTTCCCCTTTCCTCTCAAGTGTCTGTTCCTGTTTTGCTCCAGCCCATATTAAGTTAACCTGAAAAAGGTTCAGTCCCTTTGTTTGCATGACTTGTGAGTGGATGTTGCTGCTCATATTTCACTTAGCGTTGCTTAAATTGCCAATCACGGATCTTGTGCCCGATCTGCTGTCAGCTCGGCTTGGATTATCACCTCGGATGTGGGGGGGGGGGGTTCGGTGTTGTGAGTACTTCCCCCCTACATTCCACTTTACAAAATCACATTATTCTAATGAGGATGCAAATGAAAAGAAAAGCTGTGGGAAATGGCTGGAGATGAGCTGCTTGTCAAAAATGTTTTACTTGAGGGTGGGGAGGGAAGCAAGGCCGCTCAACGGGGTAATGCACTTCTGGTTTTCAGATGGACTGCTCCTCGGAGCCGTGGCATGTGGTCAGCTCGGAAAGGCAGTAACTTCTTCAAATGTGTTGCTTTCTTATTCCTGGAGTTTAAGAAGCTCGCCCTTTTTATTTTTGCCCACTGTGTGCGCTTGGCATGCCTGAGCCTGCAGTCTCGTTCAAGCTAAGTGGGAATGGGCCTGGGCAGCATTTGGACAAGAAACCACTGGGAGACCCATGGAAGCCGCGCTGAATGTTCAAAAGGAATAATAATCAGATGGCGCACTGATGTGCTACTTAAAAGGGTCAACAAAAGAAGTACCCAAGTATGAAGGGAGACACAGGGAAAGTGGGGAAATGTAGAATAAATCCAACTGACACCCACCAAATAAAAAAAAGGAATTGTAATGTAGGAAGCACATACAAGAAAAAAAGTCACATTGCAGCCAATAACTCACTTTTCATATAATATATCAACACAACAACAATACATCAAAAATAGGCACAAGGGCATCAGGAAAACGTTTACAAAGAAATGCTAAGTGGAATGGGTATTTTTCTTTTGATTTTTGAGTATTGTTGAAAAAAGTATTTTTAACCCATCTTTTGGGGAAGGTTAGGAAGTTTCTTATTTTGCTTTGTTTCTTTTATAGCAATTTAAATATGTCATACGTACACCATGCCATTTTAATGCCGTTTTAATGCTTCTTTTTAATGCCATTTATGTGACTGATGCAGGGGGGACAATATTAACAGGAATATAATTTCATTCATATGGTTGGGGGGAAACAGCAACATTTCCTTTGGAGTGTGGAGAAACAATGGAGGAAGCTGGCACTTTTGAATGGAGCCTGAGTTTCCAAGAAATTTAACAACATCCCTGAAGCCATGCCACTTTGCCTCTGTTGCCCTTTTCTGCACTTTTCCCAAAGCTATAATATCCTTTTTAAGGTGTGGTGACCAGAACTGCACACAGTATATGCACATCAGGTCTTGGAAGCTTTGCACGGCTGGTAGATGGATGGGAGACTGCCCAGGAAGACTCTGCAGAGGAAGGTAATGGCAAACCACCTCTGCTTCTCACTTGCCTTGAAAGCCCCTTGCTGGGGATCACCATAAGTTGGTTGCAACTTGACGGCACTTTTGTATGCAAGGCAACCTAGTGAATTCATGATTCAGACAAGATTTGAATTGCCGCCTTCTCAGTTCACACTCCCTATGGGTGTTGGGAGGGAGGCGATTTTAATGGTTTTGTGATGTGGTTTATCATGTATGTTTTAAATTGTTAGCTGCCTTGGTGGCCCTGGTAAGGGCAGAAAGGAAAGATACAAATTTTGCACATAGACCAATAATAAACAAATAAATAAACATACCAGCACTATTGGATGTGGGATGTAAGTATAATTTATCAAGAGAGTTCAACTTTGATGTTTTTTGGGTCTCATAGTAAATATGATTTCCCCAGTACTCCCATTTGAAACTGATCAGCATGTTCTTGAAAACTGATCTAGTTTTAGAAAAGAGCAAGAGTCCACTAGCACCTTAAAGACTAACAAAATACGTGGCGGGGTATGAGCTTTCACGAGTCACTGCTCACTTCTTCAGACACAGCTAGAAGTGAGCAGTGACTCATGAAAGCTCAGAAAGCTCATCCCCTGCCACATATTTTGTTAGTCTTTAAGGTACTACTGGACTCTTTCTCTTCTCTACTGCTACAGACAGACTAACACGGCTATCCATCTTGATCTAGTTTTGTTGGCCATCTTGGATCAAGGCGATGGTCTAAAATCTTTATATAACCTCCATGAGATTCCTGGTTTCTTTGACTCATTTCTAGTCACAGACCCTGCCCTTGATTCACTCCCAGACCAAATCATGCCAAGTCATGTGACTTCCTGTGGACCTCTCCTCTGGTCTTCCCGTAGACATTGTGTCTGTTCAGATGACCGGAACGTAGTCCCAGTTCAGGAAGATACAATGTAGAGGTACTTGGTAAGAACGTTTGTAAAAATAATTTTGACTTTGGTGTTGTTTTTTAAACAGAGGCTTCTTATTAACTGATTGCCTTGCAATATTACAAAACAAACCCGACAACCAACTGCTAAGAAGAAATACAAAATCAGCCAAGGATTCCTACAGTTACCCAGAGCTGAATGCGCAAAAGAGGATCCCGACTGGAAGATGAATTTATCCTTAGTGACTGCTCTACAGGAATCGGGGAAAGATAAACTTTAATTAGGTTTAAATATGATATCATATTCAAGTACCTTCTTTGGCTCTTATTGATTCTTCATAATGACTTAAGACTGGTACAAGATGACATCTCAAATCTCTCTTGGTAGTTCCCTTTAGGACAGGCTTCAGTCTAGCTCTTTACAATGGGGCAACCGTCTACGGCTTGCAGCATTTTATGAGTCTAGGGATTAGTAGACCTCACTCACCCTTGGCCTTTTCAATAGATTTTTAATTTTCTTGGAAAATTCTTCTTTTTCTGTCTTGAATAAACAGATGAACATCCTTCTATGCATGAAGGACTGCTTCAGATGCATGCTGCATTGGATGCAAACATTCCTTACGAAACCAATAAAAATGGGTAGTTCTTCTCTGTGCTTAAAAGAACATTTATTCAGTGCAGCTTTGGAAACCAGTGAATCTGGCTTTATAGAGATGGAAGACAGAGTATTCACCCTGGTCAGCAACTCTTCATCTAGGGCACTACGTGCTTCTTGGCCAGTCTGGGCCAGTCAAGTCAATTTGAGGAGCCTTGTAACTGTACATAAATGCTATAGATATCTAACTGGCTCCTAAAGTGTTAAGTGGGGGAAATAAGGCTGGTTGCGGAACAAATGGTGTCCCTAGTGACATTCCATTTGTTCAGTGTTTAGATACTTTATTTTGATTACATGTGTAGCTCATTTCATGACTTTGATGCATGATTGGCGTGCATGACTTATCACTGTCTTATAAGACAATAGGGTTTGCTGCCAAAAAAAAGCAGCAAAATGAATGCTGTATTATTAGTGGGTTAGACATTTACTAATCTGATGATGTTTGATTATTTTTACAGGATGAATGATAACAGACTCATTCATGCGCACACTCCCCATTTGCCGTAAAATTCCCTGCAAATTAAAAAAAGAGAAGAAGTTAACAATACACTGGCCACGCAGATCAGAGCTGGCCACTTCACAAGTGAAGATGACCTCTTTGCGCTATTGGTTGCAGTTGCTGAATGGGTAGTTGATAGACAGCCAGTGTGGAGCCATCCTGAGGTCAGTTTGGTGTAGTGGTTAAGAGTGCAGAGTCTAATCTGGGAGAAGTGGTTTTCATTCCCCACTCCTCCACATTCAGCTGCTGGTGAGACCTTGGGTCACTGATAAGTTCTTTCAGAACTGTTCTCTCAAGGGCAGTTCTCGAGAGAGATCTCTCAGCCCCACCTACCTCAGGGTGTCTGTTGTGAGGAGGGGTAGGCAAAGGAGATTATAAATCGCTCTGAGACTCCTTCGGGTAGTGAAGGGCGGGGTATAAATCCAATATCATCATCTTCTTCTTTACTGAGTAAAGCCTTCTGGGTAAGCTTTGGGTAGCCCCTCAGTTTAGTAGCTTAGTGATGGGAGGCAAATTTCACAAACTTTTGCTTAAACTATTGGAAGGCACTTTTAGACTGAGATTCATTTATTTATTTTATTTAATTTGTATCCCACCTTCCCCCGCAAGCGGTGTAGTGTAGTGACTACAGAAGGGGTTGTAATTTATGGCTCCAGAACCAAGTGTGGCATGGTATGGAATGGAACCAAAGGATGGAGGTGATCCAAATACAAATTATGCACAGATTCATTCCAGCGCACTGAAACAATTGTGCTAGATACTCCTGTGGGCCAACTTCTAAATAAAGAAGACTCACAACAACCAGTATTTGGGCTGTGAAAAAATGTATGGGTTACTAATCGACATGCCAATTATCAGTAAAGTTGTATAGTTTCAGGGATGCAGCCAGGTTTTCTTACTCTGTTTGGCAATCTCTTGCTCTGAATGTTGACGTAGCTTGCCTCTTTAATTATAATAGGTTGCTGACCAGTGTTCCCTCTAAGCTGAGTTAGTGTGAGCTAGCTCACAGTTTTTTAGCCTCCGGCTCACAGATTTTTGTCTTAGCTCAGGAAGGAGGGCTTCAGAGCAAACGAATTCATGCAGCAGCCAAATCGCTCGCTCACAACTTTAATGCCAGGAGCTCACCAAGTACAATTTTTGCTCACAGGACTCCACAGCTTAGAGGGAGCCTTGTTGCTGACCCCTGCACTGGAATGGTAGGGAAGAGCTGGGTTTAGCCCCACTCAGCCCGGAAACTCCTTGAGTGGCAATATTCCCTCTAAGCTATAGAGTTTTGTGAGCAAAAATTCTACTTTGTGATCTACTGTCATTAAAGTTGTGAGCGAGCGATTTGGCTGCTGCATGAATTCGTTTGCTCTGAAGCCCTCCTTCCTGAGCTAAGACAAAAATCTGTGAGCCGGAGGCTAAAAAACTGTGAGCTAGCTCATGCTAACTCAGCTTAGAGGGAACACTGCTGAGTGACCTTGGAGTTATCACCATCTCTCCTCAGCCTAACCGATCTCACAGGGTTGTTCTAAGGATCAAATGGGAGTAGCCACACCCAGGGCTATTTTTGGGCAGGAACGCACAGGAATGGCGTTCCGGCTGGCTCCCGAGTTGGCCACACCCAGCAGGAACTCATTAACATAATAGGCCACACCCAACAACAGAAACTCATTAGGATTGGCTACAATTAGGGGTGTGTGGCCTAACATACAAAGGAGTTCCTCCTCCAAACAAAAAGGCCCTGGGTTTTGACAACAAACAAGGTAAAGAGAATAAGAAGCAAAAGGTGGGTGTGGTTGGATGACCACACATCTGGTAACATGGGGGTGTGGCCTAATATGCGAATGAGATGTGCTGTCAGGGGTGTGGCCTAATATGCTAACGAGTTCCTGCTGTTCGGTATGGCCTATTATGCTAACGGGTTCCTGCTGTGCTTTTTCTACAAAAAAAGCCCTGGCCACCCCTCAAGCTTTTTGAAGGAAGGTGTGAGGTAAAAAGTTCAAAGATAATTACTACTGCATCTCTAACGGTGCTGAATCTGGGTTTGGCTGCCATTCCAGCAGCGACTTCCATTTTGTCTCTCTGTTTTCAGCAGATTCCAGCCCTTCCACACATCCTCACCTTTTTAGCGTTCCTCTGTCATCTCCCCTGTGTCCTGCTCCTGTCTCCGTCTTTCTGACAGAGTCGCTGGACCAGCCTGAGGCCTGTCGCTTCTTTCCCCCTCCCCCCAGCCTGCCTCACACTCTTGGAGGTGCCTGTTTGCCGGCGTTGCCTTGACAAGTAAACGGTTGGCCACAACCCTAATTATAGATGCTTTTTGTGACTTCAGCGTATTCCTTGGGTAAGAGGAAGATGCCTTTGCTCTCAAGATTAGCCTTATCAAGAGGATACAGTGTGTATGACATCGTCCCAAAGTGATAAATAAATAGATAGACAAAAGCAGACAAATGCTAACATTCTCTCTCTCTCTCTTTTTGGGGAGGGAAAATCTCGGAGTAGAAAATAGCATTTTCATGTGTCACTATTGTGTCAGCTTTGTTGCATTTTAATACGAAACAAAGTGAAATGGAAGGGATGCACTTTGCTGCCTTTTTTGGTTATGCATATACATATAAAATGCATTTTTAATGATTAGGCTACCTCTTATATAAATATATCCGCGTCTGCACTGCTCGGTTACTTTCAAACCAAATAGATCGGTAGTCTTAGGATAATTTCTTAGGAAGACAATGTAAAAACTGAAGGGCTCAAGTGGAATTTAAAATGATTTTCCAAGATTCCCATCCTTGATCCCCTTTCCTTAGCTTTCTGCCTATTTGTCCTTTTAAAGGAACCAATATGTTTGTATTACTGATGAGAAACAGCCTTGACTCCAAAAAGATTTAACTTAATATCTAGCTAAGCATTCAGTGGGTAGTCCATCTGTAGAATGTACATTAAGGACCCCGGCTTGAACGCAGCGAGTCACGTATGATATCGGGCACACAAATGTGACGTGATGCCCATATACCCTTGAGTATAATTCAAAGTGCCATACAGCTCTACGGGCAGAGAAGCTATAAACACACTTGTCACAAATGAGAAAGGGTGTAGGGTTATATTCGGACTGAAGAACGGAGAAGCATTAGAACCAGCCATCAAGCCTTAATGAAAGTGTTAATTAGGATATTACAGAATTTATGGCTAAAATATCCTCTCCACTAGACATCTTCCTTGCTACACATTTAATTAACTGTTTCTTCGCTCAAACCCATGAGGAATGTCACTGGGAAATCTTACAGCAAATGGGAGCCTCAACTGTAACAACAAGATGACACTCCGCATTTTCATTCTGGGCCTTTTTAGCTTTGATTTTTCTTTTCGAGGCAGACAGGCAAGGAACATGTGATTATCAGCCAGTTATAGGAATAAGTACACGTTTAATCTACATAATCATCAATCTTTCTTTATGTAAAAGTGATTAGCAAATGGGGTTTTTAAGCAACTGTTTAGTTTACACATTGGCATCCTAGATTAACTTATTTCTAAAACACTTGATTTTTATCACACTGCTTAATGATTTGTCCCATGATTTATTGGGTAATATGATGAATCATGTTAGATTTATTGTTTATCCTATAAATAGTGCAACAAATCATTAAACAGTGATAAAACCCAGCGGTTTCATGACAACGTCCACCTATGGTGTCCTCCACGTATCGTGGGGGGCTACTTTGCATGGTAAATTTGATCGCTTCTTCTCCCCCCTCCCACTCTTATGATATTAGATGAGCGAGAAACTCCATTTAAATTTAAATGGTTCTACGAAATAATGCCGAAGTCATAATCTTATACTTCAGCCATATTTATTTTACACAGAAAAAAATGAAATCTACCATCTGATAGGTGTTAAACTGGAATTTATTCATTATGATAAATGCAATGTTCTTTGTTAGGGAGGCATTAAATGTAAATGACAGTGTTTCTTGGCAGAGCAGCTGCTTACCTTTTCCTTCCTCTCTTGCCTTCTTCTACTGCAGTGGGCACAAAGGTTGGTTAATTTCATCCTCCTAGGCCATCAATTGGCTGGGCTGAGTACTCATTCCAGGGCTATTTTTGGGCAGGAACGCACAGGAACGGAGTTCCGTCTGGCTCCTGAGTTGGCCACACCCAGCAGGAACTCATTAGCATAATAGGTCACACCCAACAGCAGAAACTCATTAGGATTGGCTACATTAGGGGTGTGTGGCCTAACATGCAAAGGATTTCCTGCTACAAAAAAAGCTCTAGGTTTTGACAACAAGGCAAACAGAATAAGAAGCAAAAGGTGGGTGTGGCTGGATGACCACACTTCTGGTAACATGGGGGTGTGGCCTAATATGCTAATGAGTGTCTGCTGTTGGGTGTGGCCTATTATGTTAATGAGTTTCTGTTGGGGGTTTTCTACAAAAAAAGCCCAGCTCATTACAATAAAGAGGAAGAGAAATATGCTGTGCTGCATATCTGAATGGGAAAGTATGGTTCAGCGCTAGTAGCATGGTACTTTAATTTCAGCCCTGACCTAGATGGCCCAGGCTAGTCTGATCTCATCAGAAGCTAAACAGGGACAGCCCTAGTTAGTACTTGGCTGAGAGACCACCAAGGAAGTCCAGGGTTGCTACTCAGACACAGGAAATAGCAACCCACCTCTGTACATCTCTTGCCTTGAAACCTCCCTGGGGCTGCCATAAGTTGGCTGAGACTTGACAACACTTCACACACACACACACACACACACACAAGTTGGGGGTTCAAATCCTGCTGTCTGTCATACTGATGAGACCTTGTACTCTGTCTGGTATATGTGCTATAGGTCAGTGGGAGAGCTCATATTTTGTAATGCAGAATTTTCCAGGTCCAGTGCTTAGGCTTGGCATTTTCCTGGGGACAGCAGGCGAATTCCTATGCCCTGGGGGCCCTCTGGGACTCTTCACTCTGACACAAGAAAGATCTGGGGCACAGAATGATGTTACACAATGATGCAGTGTCATTTCTGATCTTAACCTGGACATTACATCTGGATGCTCTAGGAATTTGCCCATCTCTGTGGTAAAACCATAGAGATGGGCAGATTCCTAGAGTATCATGCCATTGCTTCTGGATATAAACGGAAAGTGATGTTACAACATAAGAATGTAAGAACATAAGAGAAGCCAATGTTGGATCAGGCCAATGGCCCATCCAGTCCAACACTTTGTCACACAGTGGCCAAAAATACCAGGGGCCATCAGGAGGTCCAGCAGTGGGGCCAGGACACTAGAAGCCCTCCAACTGTTGCCCCTCCCCCCCAAGCACCAAGAATACAGTGCATCACTCGCCCCAGACTGAGAGTTCCTATCTATACCTTGTGGCTAATAGCCACTGATGGACATTGCATGATGTCACTCTCTGCCCCTGAAATACTGCTGCTGGTTGCTGGCACTTTGCTCACAGTCCTACAAATGCTTAGCATCTCCAGTTCAAAGTACCTCAGGTCCAGGGCTGAGAAAGTGTGCTGCCGATCAGAGTGGGCAGCCCCAGGATAGAGGAACCAATCTTTGTTGGTAGTTTCCTTCATCACACCATGCAGCTTGACATTAGACAGCCCCATATGAATTAGTCATTCTGTAGCTACAGGCATGGGTGTTATGAGCAGTGATTGCTGAAACTTGTAACTACTCCAGTACTGAATACAAACTTGGCATGCTTGTAAAGTGCACCTATGCAAGCAGTTCAGAGGCTGACTACTGGAACTGCAACACCCTGGCCCTGTAGAATAAGCAGCAGGTGCAAAGCTGCTTGACACAAATTTTAACATTGAGGTGATCCAGCCAGGAGCACACCTCACATCTGATCGAGGGACAGGATCGCCAGCCTCCAGTTGGGGAATAGAGTTCTCCCAGAATTTCAATTGTTCCCCAGACTACAGAAATCAGTTTGTCGGATCAAATAGCAGTTTTGGAGAGTGGACTTTATGGCATCACATCACTGCTAAGTGCCTGCCCCTTCTCAAACTCTGCTCCTATGGTACATCTCCAAATCTCCAGGCATTTCCCAACCTGGAGTTGCCCGGCCCAGAGTTGGCAGAGTTGGCAAGGAAGTCAAGCAAAGTCAGTATGCCTGGCACTTTGCTGGCAGTCCTACAAATGCTTGTTTGTGTCAAAGGATGCAGCATGCCTAGTCAAAGGGACTACTTATTTATATTTATTTATTTATATTTTTGATTTATATACCGCCCTTGACCCCGAAGGGTCTCAGAGCGGTTTACAGAGAATATACTAATTGTTCCTAATCTAGGGCCACAATTCATATAGGAAGGGGCTGCCTACCGGCACCCAGCGGCGTGTTCTGTTGTTGTTCCGGGCGGGCTTCTGATGTTGCTTCCGGCACCTCGGATGGGCTGACGGCATCCTTGGCAGGCTTCAGATGGAGTTCCTCTAGTTCTGTTCATGGCAGAAATGGATAAAATTACGAAAAAGTTGAATAACAAAGAAGATGATGTGTTTTTTCAAGAATGGAGTGACTTTAAAATATATTTGGAAAAGAACTGGGATGTGAAACAAAACTTAATATGTTTAGAGCAATATTAAGTCAAATGATGTTATCTTAAGATTGTAATGATAAGAAAATGATATAATTGATGATGTAAAGTAATGTGGAGTAGGGGGGGAAGCATTGCGGGAAGCCACTGGAGGGAGGGGAGGAAATGGGAATGGGGTAGACAATGGAATGGATGAAATGGTTTATTTCTATAAAAAAAAATTGCAAATATGAACCAGAATATGTCAAACAAATGTTGGAAATGTAAGAGTCATGAAGGCTCATTTTACCATATGTGGTGGACTTGCGAGAAAGCTGTAGACTATTGGACAAAAGTCCACAAAGAAATGCAAAAAATTCTGAAATGCTCTTTCAAGAAGGCGCCGGAAATTCTGCTTTTGGGACTGAAAATGGAAGAAGTCAATACAACTAAAAAGACTTTATTCTGGTACTTAATTACAACTGCGAGAATGATTTATGCACAATTTTGGAAAACAGAGAAAGTACCAGAAATTGAAGACTGGATACAAAAAGTTCTGTTCATGGCAGAAATGGATAAAATTACGAAAAAGTTGAATAACAAAGAAGATGATGTGTTTTTTCAAGAATGGAGTGACTTTAAAATATATTTGGAAAAGAACTGGGATGTGAAACAAAACTTAATATGTTTAGAGCAATATTAAGTCAAATGATGTTATCTTAAGATTGTAATGATAAGAAAATGATATAATTGATGATGTAAAGTAATGTGGAGTAGGGGGGGAAGCATTGCGGGAAGCCACTGGAGGGAGGGGAGGAAATGGGAATGGGGTAGACAATGGAATGGATGAAATGGTTTATTTCTATATGTTGAATTCCTAAGAAAATAAAATTTGTTTACCAAAAAAAAAAAGATGGAGTTCCTCTAGCGCACGGCTGCTCCAACTGCAGCTCTAGCTAGCATCCCTTAGGCTCCGCCGCGCTGCGTCTTCGCGCCGTCACAGCTCCACCTCCATCCGTTGTCACCACATCCTCGGATCACCACTGCTCCGCCGTCATTACTGCCACCGCCGCACTCCTGGCACACACTATCAGGAGGAGGGTGCCCCCTGCCACCTAGGGCAGGTACCCATTTGTCTACTCGTGAGTACACTTTCGAGCCGCTGGGTGGGCAGGAGCTGGGACTAGGGCTGGGAGCTCACCCCGGCCGTGGTGGGTCTCGAACAGCCATAGCGGCTGTTCACTAGTGTTGTTATTGCAGGCATCGAACTGCCTGCGCCACCGCTCCCTAGGAGAAGAAGCTGTTCTAAGGACCTGAGCAGGGATGTGGGTTTATCCACAGAGCAGTGGTCCTTCAAACATAACAATTTACTTCTCATTGATGGTATCACAATTTACTTCTCATTGATGGTATTGATGTGGGCGTGATGATCAAGTCACTCTTGAGGATCTTATCCAGATCCTAGATATTGCTTCCCATCTTTCCCACCTCTGAAGAATGTGCAGCTGAGGTTCCACTAGAGCATCTGTCTCTCAGGTTCCTCAGCTGAGCAGTATGGAGAATGATTTGGGACAATGCTTATTCATAAATCCTGTCCTTCTGTACCCCAACCATAGAAATCTCTGGTGTGGACAGAGTCAGGAAGAGGTGGTCTGGGATATTCAAGTAGCTCAGGAGCAAAATAAACTGATCAGCCTCTCAGACCTAGCAGTGTTTATGTCCATCATCATCACTACTAGCTGGGTCGAAGGCAGTGGCCCTTGCAACAATGGAAGCATTGTTTGGACTTGGTTTGCTTTTTCCTGGTATCTGGCAGCCCTCTAGTACACCATCCCTCCAGGAACTTCCTTAGGAACTTCAAAGGGCAAACAAGACATTACAGTTTCTCCCAGCTTGAGTCTGGGTTCCCCAACCCAACTTTCAGACTAGGGATGGGCATGAAGTTATGTTTGTGATTAATTTTGGCTGCTTCGTGGTTTGTGAACTGAAGTATGTGAACTGAAGAGCCACCATGAACTTCCAAAAATTTTAAGACAGTTCGTGGTGGTTGTATAGAAAAAGGCTTTTCTAAAATCCTCCCTGCTTGGGCCAGATGGCCCTAGCTGGTAACACTACCACGTGATTCCTGTCACCTGCGCAAATGGCTTGCTAGATGGCCAGGCCACATCTCCATATACATATACATCTCCATATACACTTTGACACCTCTGCAAAGAGAGAGCGACTTGCCGGCGCCTTCCCAAGCATGGGATGAGCTATGTCCAGTACATTAGCACATCAAAAGCATATCCTGACATGACATATGGTCAATAGAAGAGGCTGGAGTGGGATGCCCAACTCTGAGCCAATCAAAACATACCTTGCCTGACAACGCATGATAACCAGAGATTGGAACGCCTTCCCACTCTCTCACTATTGGGTAAATGGCCATACCTAGTGGTGACGGGGTGGGGGGGTTATATTAGCAATGATCCATATGGGAAACAGAGAGTTAAGGAGAGTTAAGTGAGTTTCTCTCTGGAAAACAAAGAGTTCTTTTGGACTGACTGTTTGCTGTTAACATGGAGTGAGACTGCTAGGCAGCCAAGCTGGACTAGCTGCCCACAAAACCATGGGGTTTCTCTTCAAGATTCCCTGGTGAGACCTTGGACTATTTGCACACCAGCCTGGTAACTATGACCTACCTTTATTGTATAGCTAGAGCTGAACAAGCTATGGATAGCTTTTGTTTCTTATCTTTTGCTAGTCTCATGTTATATGCATGCTTGTGCACTGAATAAAGATAATATATAATCAATATTATCTGGATGTGTTTCCTCTGTTGCAACCTGATTTCTAAGACTGAGTCTTGTGTCTAGGCCGTCCACCTAAGGAGGCTACCACTGTGTTAATTAATTGTTTGCAGCCCTGGTACAGAGCTGGTAACGTGGGTAAGTCCCATAAAGCAAGAAGGAGTTTGTGATCTCTGCTCCTGAGCTTTGGGGGACTGTTTAAAGAGAGATCTTGGTGGCAGACTACTGGTAAAGCCTGGAGAGTGTACAGACATTCTCCTGGTGTTTGTTTAATTGTTTCTGAACGCTTGGTTTCTCTCCCCATCCCTGGACTGGGGTGAGAGAGAGAAACCTTGACAGTGGTTTGTGGTGATTCATGAAGATAAGAAAGCAGGGGATTAAATGGTTTGGAGCCATTTAAACCACTGCCTTCTGCTCCCAATGAAAAATGGCTAAAGAGTGGGAAGCAGAAAGCAGGGGTTTAAATAGCTTCGAGCCATTTAAACCCCTGCTTTTTGCTCTTCACAAAAACAGCTGAGCAGCAGGGAGCAGAAAGCAGGTGTTTAAATGGCTTTGAGCTGCTTAAACCCCTGCTTTCTGCTCCCCACCACTCAGTTGTTTTTTGCCAGGAGCAGAAGGCAGGGGTTTCAATGGCGCCAAGCCATTTAAACCCCTGCTTTCTGCTCCTCACTACTTTTCACAGGGAAACATTTGCTTTCTGCTCCCTGCTGCTTTTCATGCTGAGAACCCCTGCTTCCTGCTCCCTGAGAAAAATGGTGGGGAGCAGAAAGAATGGGTCATGAACCACTACAAACCTGTTCGGTTTGTAAAACAACTTCCCGGTTCATATCGCTTCATGGTTTGGTTTGTGGTTCAGCCATGAATCACAAATTAAAATGAACCACAAAAATGTGGTTCATGCCCATCCCTATTTCAGACCATCAGTCACACCACTTGGAATTAATTTCCCAGGCATATGGGGGCCTGATCCAAATTTGGACCATATTGTTTATGGAGATTGGGCTTCATCCTTTCCCCTGCACCATTTTCTGAACCTGAACAACCCCAGGGAAGTGTTATTTGTTTAATTGTGCTGCTGTATGTGTACTGATGGGCTATACCCAAATCCTACCCATCAAAATGTCTAGTTTGACCCTTCAGTCCAGTCCATCCTTGGAGTTGTGTAGGCAGATGTGGGTATCAGTGACTTTACAAAGCCCAAGTCTAACATGGCTGAGCTATTTCCAACGTTTGCATTCTCATTCCCGCTGAAAACTGAAAGTAAAACTGAAATTGAAATTGATAATTTATGTTTATGCTAAAGATGCCATTTTCTTCCCTCTGATTGGGATGATTAATTGACTTATCTCTATAAATTAGTAAGGGAAAAAGATAGGTGGGTAGATAAATTGGTAACAAAACAGAATAATTTCATTAGATTAAGAGTGTCGTGCAAGAGATCTCTCATCTTGTAGGGCTAAATAGATGGCAGCGGAGTATATATGAGAGGTCAGATACACTTGCTGCATAAACTGGGGGGTAACTTAACAAAATGTTAATTGCAGCATAGTTTATCTTTTGCTTCAAAAGAGTTTAGAAGATCAGATTTTATGACTTCAGAGAAGTTTTCAAAAAATAATTACCAAAGTTTTTGAGCAAACATTAATGTGATGATCTAGGCCCATTTTTTTAAGCAATCAAAGCAATTGAATACATTGGGACTTCCTTTTGAGTAAACATGCATAGGATCACACTTTGGATTATTAACTTAATGAATTTTAGTGAGTTAATCAACTGAAGTATTCCAAGCATTTGTAGCTCCACAGTTATACAAACAGCTCTCCCTTTTGGCTTGGGAATAAGGAGTATGGAGGGGAGGCAGGAGCCCCTCCACACCACTGGTCTCAGCCAAATTGGGCTTCTGCAGGCTCTACAAGTAATATTCCCCTGAGCTACTTTGTGACCGTGGAAACAGTGAGTTGGTCTGAGTCCCCCAACTCATTAAAAAACGCCTCCTGTAGTTTGGCCCTCAGTCTGAGGAGATGCATGAGGAAAGGCGTAGGTGAAGAAGCCCTGTTTTGCACGTGTAAGTCTCCTTGAGGTTTTCTAGGCCTACCCCACTGTCATAGTTTAGAATGCCAAACTGAGATACAGGGGTTGTTAAACTGTTGCAGGAACAACATTTTAAAGGCAAGGGTTCCCAGCCTAGTACCTGTGGGCACCAGGGTGCCTCCTAAGAACATAAGAAGAGCACTGCTGGACCAGACCAATGGTCCACCTAGTCCAGCATCCTGTCTCACACAGCGGCCAACCAGTTCCTCTGGATAGCCAACAACAGGGCATAGAGGCCCAGATCTCCCCATGATGTAGCCACTGATAGAGCTATCCTCCACGAACCTGTCTAATCCTCCTTTAAAGTTGTTTCTTCCTGTGTCCATCACGTTTTAATTCCAGAATTCCAAAGGTGCCTACAGGCTCAAAAAGGACCCGTGTTCTAATGGATGATTTAGGATTGTTAAAATACTGCACTGGTAACAGGCTGCCCTGCCTATCACAACTGCCACAGGGCTGTTCCTAAAATGGCATGCCCAGGGCAACCTCTTCCCCACTTTACTGGCATGATGGAACTTTTTAATGTTGGAAGGACATTCCCAGCT
>NW_015167065.1:798609-833564 GCF_001447785.1 Gekko japonicus
AAAAGTACCACAAAATAACACTGTGACATGGAAGATTTTCTTGATGGCAGGGAGAGGAAGAACCCAACATGGGGATGTAGTTTGGGGCTTCAGTTGTAGTTTAGTTATTAGGGTTGCCAAGTATAGCTTACCTCCGCAGCTGGGGACTTCCGGGTGGATCCTGGAGCGCGCGCGCCACACACACGTCACCAGGAAGTGATGTTATGACGCCGGGCATGCCGGGCATGCCAAGTTTCCCCTCGGATGGTCGTGGACCCGCCCCCAGCGTGCCTGGCATCATAACATCACTTCCTGGTGACGCGCACGCCGGGGTGGGGTTCCCCCTGGGGCCCGATTCCGCAGCAGTGGCAATCGGGCCTCCAAAGCGGGGGTTTACCCGCCACCCGCCCCCACTTGGAAGCCTTATTAGTTACAGATATACTTGACACCAAAGATAATATTGTCAATAACAACTTATGAACCCCTGTGCATTGATATCACACTGTAAAAAAGGAATTTGGACATTTGTAGTGATTTATCAACATACACATGTGCTTTGATAGTTGGAGGTGGGACTGCAAGTGAAGTAAAGGCACTGAACATTGCAGCAACCTACACAATTCCAGAATCCCAAAACATTAACAACAGATCCAGGGGAATCGACTCCTCTCTTGGGTTTGATAGAATAGCTATTATGGCAATAAAAGGCTCATGAGCATATTTCCCTTGATGTCTGTAGCAAGTTCAAGTTCAGTGTCTATTGAATTACTTGGGCAGAACTGCCTGTCTTTATGGCACACTTGTCTGTGATGTCAAGGCATTAACTATTATGCTTGGAAGACGGTGTGTGTGTGTGTGTGTGTGTGTGTGTGTGTGTGTGTAAATTGGGAGGGAGGGGAGAAAAGATGCCGGAGAGGAGTTAGGCTATTTGCCAGCCACGCTAAAATTACTTTTGTAACCACTCCAATATGTGCACTAGAATTTAGGGACTCCGATATATTCATAGAGAACAGTTTTACACAAAGGGTAGCTGAAATATGGTCTGGAACAAACTGCCGAAGTCAGCAGTAGAAGCAAATGATGTAAATCAGTTCAAGGAGGGATTTAAAAAGCGGGGGGTGGGGGGGGGAGAGAAAAAGGACGCTGAGTCACTGGCCAGAAACTCTTAAGTTTAAGATGCAGAAACAGAAATTGATTATCTGGAGGTTAGGAGAATAGGTGTCCTTCTTTGGGCTGTTGAGTTGTCTTATGTTCCTTTGAGCATATATGTCAAGGCACCCTTCCTCCCCCCTCCCTTTTTGGCTATGCAGTCTTTTCAGGTAGTGTCTTATTGACTGCAACGTGATGTCATGTAAAGGGTGTTCTCCGGTGCCCCAGGGAGCCAGTGTGACATTTGACGTTCCAACTGTAATTAGGACTGAAACCAAATGTGAAGGGAAATTTCTGAGATGCCCCATTCAAGGAGCATCTTGGTCCTCTAGATGGAGCATTGGAGAAATGTCGAGGGAAGTTAAAAGAATTTGGATACGGCCAACTCAGTGCGTGGGTGAAGTGTTCAGCACATCTCTGAGATCCCACTAGTTCTTGTAGAAACATTCCAAATTAACTCAGAGGTTGGCACTCATGCAAAATGTGTGTGTGTGTTGTGTTAAGTGCTGTCAGGTGGATTCCGATTTATGGGTGACCCTATGAATTAATGACCTCCACAATGTCCTATCTGAAAAGTACTGGGTTCGCCGCATGGAGGACTCGGACAACAACATGCTGTAGCACACGTTTATTGTACTTCACATAGACAAAGACTAACTCTAACGGCCAACGGGGCCAACTATATACATATCCACCTGCAACCCTCCCACTACCATTGGAGGGTTTGAATGTCCCGCCAAGGTGGCTATTGGTTGGGGCTGGGGAATCCAGGATCCAAAGTTTCCTTTGTTTTCGGATCCAAGCTCTGGCCTGTCTGCGGACCCCTGGAGGTGGTCCACGTACATAACACTATCATTAACAGCCATGCTCAAGTCTTGCAAGCTGAAGGCTGTGGCTTCCTTTATAGAGTCAATCCATCTCATGTTGGGTCTTCCTCTTTTCCTGCTGCCTTCAACTCTCCCTCACATTATTGTCTTTCCTAGTGAGTCTTGTCTTCTCATGATGAGTCCAAAAAATGATAGACACAGTTTGGTTATTTTATCTTCTAGGGAGAGTTCAGGGTTGGTTTTATCTAGAATCCACTTATTTGTCCTTTGGCGGTCCACAGTATTCATAAAACTCCTACAACACCACACCTTAAAGGTGCCACTGGACTCAAACTAGGGCTGCCAGGTCCCCCCCCCCCGCCGCCTACGAGTGGGGGATGGGAGGTAGGATTGCCAGATCCAGGTTGGGCAACTCCTGGAGATTTGGGGGTGGAGCTTAGGAGGGTCAGGGACCTCAGTGGGGGCACAGTGCCATAGAGTCCATCCTCCAAAGGATCCATTTTCTCCAGGGGAACTGATCTATGGAGTCTGGAGATCAGCTGGAATTCAGGGGGATCCTCAGGTCCCACCCGGAGGCTGGCATCCCTAACTCAAAACTTTTGTTCTCTTGCTTCAGACTAACATGGCTACCCACTTGAATCCGACTTTTTTCCTCTCCACTTTCTTCATTGACCAGCTTTCACCCCTACACAGAGTAACTGGGAAGACTATCAGATGACTTACCTTGATCTTGGTCACCACCAGCAACACATCCTTACACTTAAGGATATTTTCTAGTTGCTTCATGGCTTCCCTTCCCATTCTCAATCTTCTTCTGATTTCTTGGTTGCAGTCTCTCTTTGGGTTGACGACTGAGCCAGGGGATAGAAAACCTTTAACAATTTCAGTTTCTTCACTGTCAGCCTTAAAGTTGTGCAATTCACCAGTAGTCATTACTTTTGTCTTCTTGATATTCAGCTGTAATCCTGCTTTGACCTTCATCAGCAATCATTTCAAGTCTTCACTATTTTCTGCCAGTAATGTGCTGTTATCTGCACATCTCAAACTGCTAATATTCCTTCCACCAGTTTTCACTCCACCAGTTTGGTGTAGTGGTTAAGAACATGGACTCTAATCTGGGAGAACCGGGTTTGATTCCCCACTCCTCCACATGCAGCTGCTGGTATGACCTTGGGTCAGTCATAAGTCCTTTCAGAGTTGTTCTCTCAAGGGCAGTTGTCTCAGAGCTCTCTCAGCCTCACCTACCTCACTGTTGTGGGGAGGGGAAGGAGAAGGGATTGTAAGCCACTCTGAGAGTCCTTTGGGTAGTGAAGGGTGGGGTATAAATCCAGTCTTTTTTTCTTCTCTTCACCTTCATCTAAATCTAATCCAGTTTTCCTTATATGATCTGCATATAGATGGAAGAGGGGATAAAATACGTCCTTGTCTGACCACTTTGCCAACTGGAAAACATTCTGTTTCTCCATATTCTGTCCCAACAGTAGCCTCTTGTCCAGAGCATAGGTTGTGCATAAAAACAATCAGATATTGTGGCACACCCGTTTCTTTTAAAACCTACCATAGCTTTTCAGGATCCACCCAGCCAACAGCCATGCAACAGTTGAGGAATTTCAAAGGGAACCAAGAGAATGTTGATAGGAGCATGGGCATTTCTCAGGAACATTTTGTACATCCTACAGTCAAGTGCTGATTTACCAGAGGGTCTATCGAAGAACTGACTGAGGGAATCCTTGGTCAGACAAGAAATACAGGGCTAAGCTAGAGAATGTTTTTAGGCCCAGGACAAAGTTGCCAACTGATATGAAAAGGAGAGCTAGAGATACCAGTTTAAACGTTGGCGACATTAGGCCTTGGTCACACGGAGCATTTGCCCCGCTGAAGGCATGGGAGTCCCGTGGAGTATCCGGGTGCGATCACATGGGAACATCTGGGAGGCGTAGCACTCCCGTGGCGACCCCATGGCAAGCCGCCAAAGCTGCGCAGTAAAAAACTAGTACACCGCATGTACTAGCAAACGCTTTGCCACGGGCCGCCTATGGAAGCCTCCCGGTGTGATCGCACCAGTGCGCGGCTTCCTCCCCCGTCATCCTCTTTGCTGTGGGGAAGCCACCGTCGTGTCTGATCGCATAATAGCGCATCAGAATGCGACGGCGCAAATAGCCGCGCTCCCCTCCACATTTTCCGGCACATCTGGCCAGAGCCTTAGAAAGGTTTCTTCCCCCTCCCATCAAGTCACAGCTGACTTATGGTGACCCTGTAGGGTTTTCAAGGCCTTCAGAAGTGGTTGGCCATTACCTGCCTCTGTATAGCAACCCTGGACTCCCTTGGTGGTCTCCCATCCAACTACTAACCAGGGCTGACCCCACTTAGCTTCTGAGATTATGAAATTTGCAACAGGGTCCGCTAATCCTGAACCAGTTTTAGCTATGCTAAAGACACCTCAATAGGATTCAAAATTGTTGTCATCAGACAATATAATCTGTGCAAGCAAGCATCTTTTCTTTGTCTGTGTGTCCTTGCTTCCTGTGCTAACAAAACTGGTGCCGCTGCTCATTTCCTTCCCAATAGTTAGTGGAACAGGTGTTGGTATTTATTATCTTTTAAGACCCAGCAGAGGTAGCAGAAATGTGGCAGAGCTTGGCCTTATAGAAACACGGCAGCAGATGAGTGGATCTATTTCCCATAGGTTTCTGAGAGCCTGCAACTGCAAAATGTCTTGTAACTCTATTAGGAAAGACCCATTGTGATCAATACGACCAACAAGGCCAGGCAAGAGGCTCTCAGGGCGGGATGAAAATTGCACATCCCAAGGTACGGGACTCCAGGGAGGTAATATTTTCCAGACAGCTTCTCTCGCTCCACACCCAGCCTTTGTCTGCACAGCAGTTCTTTCCTTGCAGAGCAGTAGTTGGGGATGCAACGTATGATAATGGAACCGGATACATTACCGAGGGTTAGTCATTCAAGAAATTCAGCTCAGGCTTGTTTTGCAAAGGTTTCTGTGATGAATAAAGGGAGATGGAGAATAAATATATTTTGCCAGGGGCTCAGTTCAGCCAGCTTTTGAGGGGGATTTATTTGAAATGACAGGCCTGAAGGCTCTGCTCCTATCAGCTGATAGCTGCCAAATGAGCAACAGATGGTGCTTGAAGGTGCAAGGGTCAGTTGGGCTAGGGTTCCAAGCCATGGGTTGGGAAATACTTGGAAATTGGGGGGGGGGGTGGAGCCTGGGAAAGTACCCCAGCAGGGTAGGGTGCCATAGAGTCCACCCTCCAAAGCGGCCATTTTCTCCAGGGGAACTGGAGATCAATTGTAATAATGGGACATCTCCAAGTGCCACTTGGAGTCTAGCAACCCTAGTGCAGCCTCTGATCACTATGGGAAAGTCAAATCATGGGTCTGTATATATTGAAGTTGGGATGCCAGCCTTCAGGTAGGACCTGGGGATCCCCTGGAGTTACAGCCCACCTCCAGACTAGAGAGATCAGTTCCCCTGGAGAAAATCGCTGCTTTGGAGGGTGGACTCTATGGCATTGTACCCCACTGAGGTCCCTGTCTTCCCCAGGCTCCATCCCCAAATCTCCACGGGTTTCCCAACCTGGATCTGGCAATCCTATGACCCCCCATCCAATGTTCCCTCTAAGCTGTGGAGTCTTGTGAGCAAAAATTCCACTTTGTGAGCTACTGGCATCAAAGTTGTGAGCGAGCGACTTGGCTACTGCATAAATTAGGTTTCTCTGGAGCCCTCCTTCATGAGCTGAGACAAAAATGTGTGAGCGGGAGGCTAAAAAATCTGTGAGCTAGCTCACACTCACTCAGCTTAGAGGTAACACTGCCCCCATCTCCTGCTGGAGGCCGGGGGGGACCCGGCAACCCTAACTTCTGGAGAGTTTATAGATCAAGGGCTTGCTCTTCAGTCAGTTGAATAGCTTGGTAAACCAACAACAGTTAGAGCTGGGAACAAAATCAGGTCCGGAATGTGATAAAGCTGGGCATCAAAAATAATTTAGTGCAAGCAATAGCCGTGAAGTCCCTCCATCTCTGAGGAAACAGTCCAGAGTCATTCCCGACATAATGTCCCATACTGGAGAGATATACCTCTCACAGATTCAAGGGCGTCTCTGTGTGAGTGAGAGAGACTCTTCATCTTAGTAGGGCTAGGCCTTCTTCAGAGAGTGAGTTGCACTGGAGTGTGAACTCTGTACACAGACGAGGTGCCCTAGATGCAGCAGTAGTAATGACATGTGACATTTTCATTGACTCTTTTGGATCTGGACAGCAGACCCCAGTCCTAGAACACTTACCACAACAGCTGATGAACACAGCCATGTCCGTGCCAAACGAATAGGGTTCCCTACACTGCCTCAGGGAGACTTTGGGGGTGGTGCCTGGGGATGTGGTGTATTTCAGATGATCTATTACTTATTTATTGTGTTTATTGTATTTATAAATTGTCCAATCCCTGCTGCAGCAAGGCTCTGGGAGAAGCAGGGCTATTTTTGGGCAGGACGCACAGGAACGGAGTTCCGGCTGGCTCTCGAGTTGGCTACACCCAGCAGGAACTCATTAGCATAATAGGCCACACCCAACAGCAGAAACTCATTAGGACTGGCTACATTAGGGGTGTGTGGCCTAACATGCAAAGGAGCTCCTGCTACAAAAAAAGCTCTGGGTTTTGACAACAAACAAGATAAACAGAATAAGAATCAAAAGGTGGGTGTGGCTGGATGACCACATTTCTGGTAACATGGGGGTGCGGCCTAATATGCTAATGAGTGGTGCTGTCAGGGTGTGGCCCAATATGCTAATGTGTTTCTGCTGTTGGGGGTGGCCTATTATGCCACACAGTACAGTATTCATAAAACAGAAACAAGACAAAACCAATCGAAACATTCATAAAGTATTCCCACAATCAGATGGCAAATAAGTAGTCTGAATTCCAACTGCCAGCTACTGCACAGGCAGAGGGGAAGAGGAGGAGGTAGATGCAAATAACAGAGAAGCGTGACAGACAAGATGGAGCTGTCCCTGTCCTCGAACAAAAGCCTCTTTTTTTGTTCTCTGCCTCGCAGGCTCGGTGGAATTGCATCAGATCCCACAGGGCCCTGATGTTGTTCTGCAGAGAGTTCCACCAGGTTGGGACCAGGTCCGAAAAGGCCCTGACCCTGGTTGAGGTCTTTGGGCCTGGGGACCACCAGCAGATTTTTCTCCGAAAGGCGCAACGCCCTCCCGGGGACGTAACAGAGGAGATGGTCTAGGCTGCTTCCTCTAGTCTCTATGGCCTCATATCTCCAATTTTAATTATGTTACTTCCTGGTGTGAATCAGGTCCTTGGTTCTTTATGGATATACCATTTTTTGTTTCCTTGGGCGACGTAGGTTGATCTCTAGTCAAAATGCCCTGGACCCTGCTTAAGGGAGAGGCATTTATTTTTGTAATGGAGGGGAGTGCTCTTCAGGGCAATCACTATCTTTAGTGTGTAGGAAGGAAGAAATTGCCTTGGCCTTGGAGGATTAATTAACTTTAGACTGATCATCTTTCCTGTTTCTGAAGAAGGCCTTGACATCTCTATGGGCAATGCAGTACAGTACAGTTCTAAGATCACTGTCTTGGAAATAAGCCTCCTTGGATAGATCTGAGTAGGATTCTGAGTAGACTTACTTGGGACTCCTGTCTTCTTGGGTTACCGCCCCCAGCTGGCAACCTGCTGGGAAAAATGGCAGGGTTGGGACAGGCACCCCAGCATTGCACCATCACATAACTTTGCTTCCTGAGCAAAACCAGTTGTGGCAACATGATGATGTCACTCCCAGTGTTGCCCTGATGTCACATATTGGCATGACACCTGCATGCCCCCCATTCTTCCCCATTTTCCCTCTACCTGACTGCAAAGCTGGGAGGTCTCCTGCTATAGCTATAGTGGGAAATGTCCCCCCACACACACTTTCGTCATGTCCAGGAAAGAAGGAAGTGCCTTGATCTTGAGGAATTTGTTAATTTTAGGGATATCTCTTAAGCTATATATCTCTCCTAACCAAATCCCTGAAGAATGCCTTGACGTCTCTTACTGCAGACAGTACATCTTAATGCAAATACTGTGTCTGATGAATGTCACTTGGGTTTTCAAAGTCAGTGCTGCATTTCAACAGCTTTTAACTAGAAATCTGTAAAGACATTTTCACTGCACTCTGTGGTTAACATTCACTTATAAGTCTATTAGATCACCCTCTTTTTTCACACATATATGGCTTTTATATTACGTCTTGGGAGACCCAGGTTCAAATTCCTATTCGGCCATGTATCCTGGGCCAGTCACTTTCTCTAAGCCTGATCTGTTTCTCATGCTTGATATTGGTGATGTGGGGCACACAATGTTCCACAAAAATTTCCAATGCTATATTTTTCTATGGGAAATGTTTCACCCCATGTCTGTAAATATACTTTGTCTATAGTTGTTAGGGCTGTTGTGCTTAGGGATGTGCATTTGGATATTTCTGGTCAAAATATCCAAAAATACTTTATAGATAGTTTGGGGGTTCATCCAGGTGATATTCAGAATTCTCAGGAATACCAGGGATCGATTCCTGAAAAATTCCAGAAATATTCTGAAAATATTTGGGGAAAACATCTTAAGGCTCCCAGGCAAAATCTTCATCAGTTTTACAAGTTTTCTGGTCAATGGGAGGGAGGGTGAAGGGAGACAGCTCTTCCAGGCAATATGATCAGATTTTAGGGAAAGCACTTGTGTGCAGAAAATACAATGCCATAAATGTTGTTCTTGCTTCTCTCATAAAGCGATGGTTGTGAAAGTAGACAAGTATCTCAGTTTAAAACAAGCATAAGCAGATTCCACAAAAGCACATAAAATGAGACTTAAAATGAAACTCATGTGTTGCGGTTGTTTCTGCTTTACAAGGGTGGAACAGGAGTGCCAGTGATGAAGGGCTGTTGGTTCTGCTGGGCTTGTCACGTTGGCCCTGGGTTCTGCTGGAGTTCTCTGGTTTGACATTGATTGTGTTGGGCTTGCAGCAGCATTGCTTGCTTAAATTGGCTCTGTTGGGATTCTCTAGCTTGATACTGGTTCCATTGGGCTTGTTGCTTCTGTTTGCCTTAGGAGGCTTTTGGCCTATAGTTGCTCTTGTGTTATTGGCTGCTTTGAAATTTTTCCCCATAGGAAACAATGGATTCAAGTAGAACGGATTGGGCACCTTGTTCAAGGGATCATAGAACTGGACCAGGGGGTCACTTGAAAAACTAGGTCTCCCACAATTTTGTTGTCATTTGGTTGAAAAACATCCACTCCAGCCCCCACCCCAAGTCCCCCAGAAGGAATAATGGAACTCTAATATTTCCAGAATCCCTCTCCTCAAACTGAACCCAAACCTCAAAATGGTATTGGGGGACCTGAATACCAGTATTTAGGCCCTTCTTAAAATCTGAATTTTTAAAAAATACTGATTTTTTTAAAGGTGCTCATCCCTAGTTATGCTGTAAATCAGCCATGTTAGATGGGCTAAATGAAGCATGGGCAAACCCCAGTGCTTGTACGTAGTGCATTTGCCTTGGTTTGCTGCAGTCATAAAAATATTTAAATCATTAATTTAAATTTGAACCAGAAGATTCCCATCCCCCATCCAGAAATTTTATGGAAAAGAATTCTGTTTCAAATTTTCCCGGAAAACCCACATCACTGGCTGAAGTGGGAGCAAAATAGGCATGGGGAGCAGCATGTATCCCACCCTGACCTCCTTGGAGAACAGGCAGAATAAAAACTATTAGAGAGATGAGTGGCTGGATTTACACATGAACTATTGTAACCCCACAACAGCATCTCCGTGTTTAACTTTTTTGGGGGTATTTTGTGTGTGAGAGTGTGCGTGTTTGTGTGTGTGTGTGCTTGCGAGCCTGGAAGTCATGGTGACCCCTAGTGGGCCTAGGATGTTTCAGAGAGGTGGCTTCGATACTGCCTGCCTCTGCCTCCTGGCCCTGGTATTCCTTGAAGGTCGTCCTTCCAAATACTTGCCAGGGTCGTCCCTGCTTAGCTTCCAAGATCTTCCGAGATCTGGGCTATCCAGGTCAGGGCTCTCTGTTTAGCTATTGTATGTATCAACTAGGATTCCACAAAGATTATGTTCACTTGGAGGTGCTAACTTCCAGGTGGGGTCTGGACTTCTGGAATGTTAATTGATCCCCAGACTACAGAGATCAGTTTCCCTGGAGAAAAGGACAGCTTTGGCAGGTAGACTCTATGGCATCCCATCCCTGCTGAGTTCCCTCACCTCCACAAAATCTACTCTCCCCAGGAATTTCCCTGACTGGTGTTGGCAACCCTATGCCCAGTTCCTAAGCCGCTCTAGCAACCCCAGGATCTCCATTGGGGTTGCCCTGGCATCTCCACCCATGTGCCCCCTCTCTTAACGCCCCCCCATCCCAGTGACGGGGTACTCACTACGCAAGTGTGAGAGATTGTCTTGAGCCATTTGAAACAAGAAGCCATGTGACACTGTAAAGCGCAATGCTTTTATCGATGCCATTTCTTTGCAACTTATTGCTTCTGTCCCGCTGGCCAGGACAGGGTGGAATTTCCTTTTTGCAGTCTGTGATGTACTGTGGTGGCCGTGGAGAACCAAAAATATTATTTCAGCATTTTCGTGACTGAGAAGGGAAGAGGGTTGGGGGAAGGGGGCTCTTCTAATAGTTTAAATTGAATTTAAAATGGCAGGAATTGAGGAATAGGTCAAAGATTTGCTGGTTCCGCAGAGTTCAAGGGTAGAATATCCAAGCTAGGAAAAGGATGGTCTCACCCCTGATTACCCGGCCAATGAAGAAGAGTTTCCAAATGGACTGGTAGGTCTTAAAGCGGTAGATTTGGAGATGGACTGAATGGGTCTCACATTGAGGGATGGTCAGTTGAGTATTTCTCATGCAGGCAGATTCCTGAACTGGCAGCCGGGGAACGCATGAACCCAAATCTGCCCTATGTTTAAGAACATAAGAACATAAGAGAAGCCAACGTTGGATCAGGCCAATGGCCCATCCAGTCCAACACTCTGTAACACAAAATACCAAGGTGCCATCAGGAGGTCCATCAGTGGGGCCAGGGCACTAGAAGCCCTCCCACTGTTGCCCCCACCCCAAGCACCAAGAATACAGAGCATCCCTTGCCCCAGACCGAGAGTTCCCATCTATACCTTGTGGCTAATGGCCACTGATGGACCTCTGCTCCATGTTTATCCAATTGCCTCTTGAAGCCATCTTGCAAAAAAAATCAGGATTGGGCTATTAATCCTTTATTACAGAACTACTGCTGTAAGATATGTACATGTAGGAAATATCCCTGCATTTATTTATTTATTTATTTATTTATTTGACTTATAGGCCACCCTCCCCTGTGTACAAGGCTGAAGGCTCAGGACAGATCTTAAAATCTGTCACCTAAAAATAAAAACTTTTTAAAAGAAACCCAGCAATTCAGATGCAGGAAAATAAGGAACGGCAGAAGGAGCTCTGCGATCTCGGAAAGGCATACAAATAGCCAAAACGAATTTACTTTCTTTAAAGAGATGTCCTAACGACATGCAGCCTACTAAATAAATTAGTACGTTTTCACATATGATTTATGAGAGCCGGCTTCGAAATGCCCCACAGATTTTTTTCCTTCTTCTTCCTAAAGCACACAAACTCTGCAGAATTTGGCAACATGTCCTCCAACTGCACTGGCCCCGATGTACCCAGTGCTCATTAGGGTGATCATTTGAAATCTTTGAAGATGCTTCAAAAATGATGAACCCAACATGGAGGAATGCCACGCAAATGACATGGCGAGGCAGCCGAGACCCAAAGGGAGACATCATGGAGCGCATCTCTTTTGAAACACGAGCCACCCCAGAGGCATAATTACAAGCAGTAGATTTATGAAGTGGCGATGGAAGAGGAACCCAGAGTATCCACTCCTGCCTCTAGTTCTAGTTCTGGATGGTCAAAAAAAGGCAGAAGACCCTGCTGTACTTGTTTTTTTTCCCAAGCAAGGCGCAACGTTTCATGCACTTACAAGAGAGTGGTATTAATTTATGTCACTGTGATTAATAACAGTTGCTGTTCAACAATAGATGCTGATAAACTATCATGCTTATAATTGCATGCACAAAGCCAGATCTAAACTAACCCCCCCCAAAAAGTATCCATCCACCACCCTACACTTTTATTCTCTTTCTGCAGTATTTTATATATAATGTCTGTTCCTCGTTTGACACCCCCATCTAGGTGCCAGTTCTCCTGCTACGGTGGGAGATCTCCTGCGGGAAGCCCTGACCCCATTCCTCTACTCAGTAGGTCAATGAGAAAAAAACAACGCTGGGGAAATCGTCATTGCTCCAACAACATGAAGTCAGTTGTGGCCTGACCCCATAAGTAACTTCACATCGTTGGGACAATGGCTTTTTGAACCTCCCTCAAATCTTCCCCTGGTAACCCTAGCTGACTGAGTGCTAGAAATAGGGCTAGCCAATGGGAATATGGGGGAAAGGGACATGGTGAGGCCACTGAAGGGCAATGGCATGACATCAGTTCCAGGAAAACCCGGAAGTGACATCATAGTTCTCTAGGAATTGCTGGAAACCCTATGGTAAAACTTGATCTTTGTAAATGTACCATGCCCATTTTGTCTATGAGAAGAGCAGAAAAGAGGAGGGGAAGTGGGTGAGCTTGCCCTTCCTTAATCACACTAACTTAAACTTAAACCACACTAACTAGGTGGAACCTTTAAACCACAACACGGGTACATAGTGCTGGTTTTGCAAATCTGTCCAGAAGGAGATGCTCTCAGATTTGCTTCTGACAGTGGTTACTACCCAGTTTATTTTTAGCACATCCTTGGGATTAAGGTGAAGGTGTGTCATTACTGAGCAGAGACTTGAGACAGCTGTGGAATTTTCTGATCTCTCAGCACCTGAGGGAACAGGGTTTGTGAGTCTATTTCTTTGCAGGATCTTATTTGCCAGGTGATATCATTTATTAGTTGGAGTTGGGGAAGGGCCTCTGAAAAATATCTTAACTCATGAAGTAGTTTACATAGAAGCAGGAGTCCCAGACAATTAGGTCTATATAATAATGACAATGCCTTGAATTGTGCTTGGAAACAAACAGGGAGCTAGTTGGTGGTTGTTTTTTTCCATACTGTAAAAATGTGTTCTCTGAGACTTGCTCCAGTTATAAATCTGCCCATCATGTTCTAGAACAACTACCATCTCCATCTTCTGAGGTAGCCCCATGTACAATGTGCAATGGTAATCAAAGCCATTTGTGGCCTGAGCCTGTACAACCCCATGACATTTTAATCCAGCAGGGGCCACAATTGGCACATCAGCCAAAGTTGGTGGAAGATGATTTGTACAGCAACTGCCATATGAGCGTTCACCACCGCTGATCTTAGTAGTATCTCCATCTGAGCTAGAACTCTGGAAATGGTCACCATCCTGAAATAGTCAATCACTTTCAAATAGCGCCACTGTCTTCTTTGGATTAACCTTTGTCCTGGGCTCCCTCCTCCTTTCCCTCTGCTTCTTCTGGTCAATTTCACACCATTTGTCCCGTGGCCGCCTTTTGACCCACAGCTTCCCCTGTTTTGCTCTGGCTCAGTTTGATCTTTGATTTGCCAGAAAAAGTGGGAGGGGGAAGGGCGGGATTAAGAGGGCAAAGACAGGGGAGTGGGAGGAGGGAGGACCCTGGAAGCCACAGGCAGGGCTCTTTTTGTAGCAGGAACTCCTTTGCATATTAGGCCACACCCCCTAATGTAGCCAATCCTCCAAGAGTTTACAGAGCTCTTCTTACAGGAGCGCGGACTCTAATCTAGGAGAACCGGGTTTGATTCCCAACTCCTCCATATGCAGCTGCTGGTGTGATCTTGGGTCTGGAAGAATAAATGCCTGTGAACTGAAAGAATGAAACATTGCAACAAACAGATGGGTACAAAGCACAGAGCGAATCCTAAGGAACAAAATCTGGTCATCTAGGGTGCGGTCACACGGTCCTTTTGATCGGGGTTCGCCACTGTTCCCTCCCGCATTTAAGTTTGCTGATCAGACTGGAAAATTTGCCTCCCACGCCGAAGTGGGCTCACTCCCACAATGCTCCCGGGTTTTCCTGCCCCCTGGAAAATCAAGTATTTTCCTGGCACTTGCACTTTGAATGCGTGATTTCACCCATCTGGACAGCCATCTTTCACAATGATTGCAATGAGGGCTGTCTGACCGCTCTTTGTGCGATTTTTTTTTTTTAAGCTTCCAGTTTGAGCGCTTGGGCAAACATGCGCTTAATAAACCCATTATTAAACGTTATTTTATGTTCATTTCTCTGTTTAAAGATAATATGAATTTGTTGTAAGAAACAGAAGCCCCTTCCCCAGGAACTGTCAGAGCTTACAGCACCCTGGAAGCGGGAACGAGAGGTGGGGGCTTCGATAGCCTGAACAGGGGCCGGCAAGGAGGATGGTGGAGACGGCGGGGCTGAGCCTTTTTTTGTGGGGCAATGGCGGCGGCAGCAGCACCACCACCACAACCCACAGGGGCAGCAGGAGAAGCAGCCGCCCGAGCCTGCCCCGTGGCCAGCAGGATCATCTGGAGGGACTCGGCGCAGTGGAGGCTCCGCCGCAGCCCCGACGAGCCGAGCTGAGTGCAGCAGCCCTCTTGGCCGGTCTTCCTTTTCCTGCCCCTCCGGGGCTGGTCGGGCATGCGGCTTGCTGGAGCTGAATTTAGCCAAGGCATCAACACGGGTAATGCATCAGTAAAGAAAAAAGGATAGCCAGAGGAAGACAGCTGATTTTCCTTAGGAGCTGGCAGGCAAGCAGGTGGTGGAAGAGAGGGGCCGGCTGCATCTAATCAGCCCAACCCAAAGAAAAATGTTCCCGATTAAATTAAAGCAGGAACAAAGCGGAATTCCCTTCCTGTGTGACCACAGCCCTAGTTTCCTCCCCCAGATGTGAGGTGTTAGTGGTGTTGGTGTTGGTGGTAAGTGCCGTCCGATCACAGCTGATTTATGGCAACCCCATGGGGTTTTCAAGGCAAGAGATGTTCAGAGATGGTTTGTCGTTCCCTGCCTCCACGATCCTGCTATTCCTTGGAGGTCTCCCATCCAAATACTAGCCAGGGCTGACTCTGCTCAGCTTCCAAGATCTGACAAGAACGTTGGGCTAGCCTGGGCCCCCAAGGTCAAGGGCTTCAAATGGGAAGAAAGCAAGGATGGGGAAGGCAAGGGTACCTTAACAAGTATTCATGAATTAGTGGCAAAAGCCTCCGGTGCGGTGGTTGGGGGGCAAGTCAAAGATGTGGCAGGATCAATCCTTGAACTGCCTGCCTTTTGTGTCAGCGAGGAGAAGAAAGAGGTCCCCCCCCAAAAAAAGCAGCAGTGTTTTCATCAGTAGATACACCTCTGGAAGCGAATTAGCCAGCACAGATTGGATAAAGCTTCTACACCCTCTGGAGCAGCCGTGACAGTTTGCTGGCTTGGGCTTTTGTCTTCTGCCAGTTACTCCTTGCTAGTGGCACTCTTTATTTATGCTTCAGTACCATGTTATCCTCTGGGCTTCAGACAGAAGGGACCTGTCTGTAAGTGTTTTGGATGTGGTGTTAGAAAGGCCGAGCGCAGCAAAACACACATGCAACACTGCCCTAAGATCCCTTTCAGTAAGTCAGCTTGGCTTCTCCTGGCAAGAGGTTTTGTTTTCCCCCCCTTCCTTTCCCCTTTCTGTGCAGCACACACTGAGCATGGCTGGAGGTGGTGTATCTATCTGTCTTCCACTAGAGAGTGTCGCAGGGTTATTGGAATGAGCAAGAGAGAAATCTGAATAGATACAGTAAATGTTTTTTGCGTGTGTGCAGATAAGCGTGGTGGTGGTGGGGGGGAGAGACCATCTCAACCCTCTTCACCAGTTTACCTGCCTGCGGTGTGCATATATTCACTCCTCAGTTGGCAACATGACACAGTCCAGGATGGAATAAATCAAAGTTGCATTATTGGTTGATGGGCACCGGTGTATTACAAGGGACCTCTTGTCCAGGCGATTTTGCTTCTCTCGTGTCAGATAATCCTTTCTGTGAAGTTACTTTGTGTCCAGAGAAGCCCTGCGAAGTTGTTACAGGTAAAAGGGAAAGGGAAAGGTTTCTCTTGCTTAAAAGCCAGTCGAATCCAACTCTAGGGGGTGGTGCTCATCTCCATCTCCAAGCCGAAGAGCCAGCACTGTCTGGAGACTTCTCTGTGGTCATGTGGCCGGCATGACTAAATGCCGAGGCGCACAGAACACTGTTACCTTCCCACCAAAGCTGTACCTATTTATCTACTTGCAATTTCCTGCTTTCGAACTGCTAGGTTGGCAGGAGCTGGGCCAGAGATGGGAACTCACTCTGTCAGGCAGCACTCGGGTCTTGAACTGCTGAGCTACAGGCTTTCCAGTCTGCAGCTCAGCATCTTAACCTCTGAGCCGCCACTGCTCCTGTGAAGACATTACACGCTGCCTAAGCTGTATGCACATGGGGAGGAGTGGAATTGTACCAGCTGCCTCCAGCCTTCCCAAATGTTGAATGCCATGCTGCTAGGGAAAGGCCAGCTCTGTTCCTCTCTATGCAAGCATGATTTTTAATGTCTTTGCAGGACTTCTTTGGGAGAAACTGTGGATATTTTGGCTCCTTCACCTTTGTGTAGCTGAATTTCTATCCGCTGCTTTCCTATTGGCTTGGTGGAAGAGGTAAGAACGATTAATGTGCACTTCTCTGTGTGTGTGCATACATACATGAACGCAAAATATCCAGGTGAGATAGCCATGTTGGTCTGAAGCAACAGAACAACGTTTGAGTCCAGTGGCAACTTTAAGACCAACAAAGTTTAATTCTGGACATTAGCTTTCATGTTCACGCACCCTTTTTCAAATACCTGAGCAAAGTCTGAGTCCGTCCAGTGGCACCTTTAAAACCTCTGGGTACAAGCTTTCATGTGCTTGTACAAGAAGGGTGCATGCCCATGAAAGCTTATACTCAGAATTATACTTTGTTGGTCTTAAAGGTGCCACTGGACTCAAACTTTGCTCTACAAAATATCCAGTTACATTAATATCACTTGTTTCTGCTTATCTCTTCCTGGTTCTTGATTTGTCCTACTCGATTCAGGTTCACACTGTTTGAAGGCAATTCATGTGGCCTTTTTAGCATGGTAGGGTCTGTGTTGCTGCAATGTAGAATCAGGGTCATGTGAATGGGTCTTGGGTTCAGTATTAAAGAATCCAAATGCATCCCAAGGGTTGACAAGGACTCCAGCACCACTGGACTGAGGGGGAGGTTTATTGTGCCGACAACATGAAAGGTTAATAGCAAAAGAAGAGGCCAAGATCAGCAGCAGTATGATGTGGTAGTTTGAATGTTGAAGGGGGGCCATCAAGACTTGGGTTCAAATCAGCCATGAAGTTTGCTGGGGCAGTCCTTGACCATCTCTTACATCACTTAAGCCATCATACCAGAACTCAGCGGTCTAAGGTGTCACAATATTTCCCATCTAGATTAATCTATTGCTGCCTCATTCTTCTCATGCTTGTCGCAAGGTGATGATCTTTATTTGGTCTGAGCCTTCCAGTGAATTGAGCAGACTTGTCAATAGAAATAACTATTCTTGATAGATGTCCTTGGTTTTATTTATTTATTTAGACATTTATACCCCACTTTTCTCGCCAATAGGGACCCAAAGTGGCTTACAACGACATTCTCCGTGCCACCATTTTATCTTTGCACAAACAACCCGGAGAGGCAGATTAGAGAGAGAAACTGGGCCAAGCAAACAAGCAAGCTGCTGTGGTGGAGTGGGGATCCAAATCTAGGTCTCCCAGATCCTAGTCTGACACTCTAACCACTATGCAACATGGATTTTGATATGTCAGTCAGTCAGTTTATTGCATTAGCCTCCAGCCACAGCAATCATGAATAAAACAGAGTACAACATAACATAAAAATTATAAATAACCATTGAAAAACTACCAATACTATTCAATAATACATACATAAAATACATCATACAAATTATTATTGGATATCATTTATCTATTATTAATCTATCTAGCCAGATTTTCCTCCTGTTAATGGCCATCCATCCATATTTTGCCACTTTGAGGGTAATTTCCCTATTCCTACTGGTTACCATTATTACAAGACAGTCCTAGTTTTGCCTGGTAGGCTATCAATTACAGGTTTAATATGTATTTCCCTAAAATACTTATATATTTTACAGTCGAAGACTACATGCATGAGTGACTCAGCACGCCCATCTCCACAGCAGCATAAACATTTTTCATATGGCATCCTCTTATATTTACCTTCCAAAGCAGCAGAAGGTAGGGGCCTCATAACATAGTAAAGTAAAAGCTCTCCTATGGTCAGGGTTTTCTAAGCTGTTTATGTAAGGCATCAGAGAGCCCTTATTCATAATACTTCTCTCCAGTATCTTGTTGTTAACTCTAGTCAGGCCGTGTTGCCTTTCTACATCTTGAATTCTTTGTTTAACCAAAGCCTTAGCCTGTGCCATATTCATAGATGATAGATTGGATTTTGATATGTATGGTCAATGATAGCTTCTTGGACATTGCCCAGTAGCTCCAGAGGTCATTCCCTCTAGAGGTCCACCAGACTCTGAGCCTGATGCTTGATGAACAGAAAAAGAGAATCCCATAAGAACATAATCTAGAGAATCTAGAGAATCCCATAAGAACATAAGAAGAGCCCTGCTGGATCAGACCAGCATCTAGTCCAGCATCCTGTCTCACACAGTGGCAAACCAGTTCCTCTGAATGGCCCACAACAGGGCGCAGAGGCCGAAGCCTTTCCCTGATGTTGCCTCCTTGTTCTGGTATCCAGAGGATTAGTGCCTCTGAATGTGGAGGTTCCCCGCAGTCACCATAACTAATAGCTATCGATAGATTTATTATCCATGAGTCTATCTAATCCCCCTTTAAAGCTGTTTATTCCTGTGGCCATCTCTACATCTTCTGGCAGTAAATTTTAATCACTCTCTGTGTAAAGTAGTATTTCCTTTCGTCTGTCCTGAACATACTGCCCATCAGCTTCACTGGATGTCCTTGAGTTCTTCATCCCCCTAATCGGTTGCCCTCCTCTGTACTTTTTTCAGCTCTGTTTGCTGAAGACTGGCCCCAGTCACACAAGAGGGACGGATCGGGAGGGCATCAAGCGGGTGCGATCACACCGTAACATCTGGGAAGCGTCACACACCCGTCCCCAATCCGTCCCTTCGGCCCAAAAACACGCATTTTAAATGTACTAGCAACAGAGCACTACCTTCCGGATGATGCGCAGCAACTCCAGGCATCTGGTCGGGGAAGCGCTGGTAGCCCGTCGCAGACAGCGCCGTTCCCCATCCCACGCATGCGCACAACCGCGCTACTGCCGGTTTGCTACACAACGTGTGATTGGCTGCCGGAGCATGGAGCAGAGACGCGGGGGCACATCGGATCGTGCTCCCACGGTTCTTTTTGCTCTAATTTGCCTCCCTTCAGCAATGGATCATCCCGCTCGTGTGACTGGGACCATTGACTACCATTAAAGGAAGAGTTTCCAAATTCCTAATTAGCACTGAGTTTTCTGAAACGTCTTCTGAAGACTGTTAGTTTTTACCCTGTCCCTCCAGCAATCTGGAAGTACTGCTTTTGTTCTCTTCTACAGCTTGTCAGATCCCTCAAATTAATCCTTTCCTTTCCAAGTCTTAATGCTCACAATACCTTTTCTTTCCAATCTCTCCTTAAAGCACCGGGACTTGAATCTCAGATCTCTCACCTGTGAGCAATGCCAAACTTCATTGAAATCACATGCAAAAAAAAAAGAGTGTCTTGGCAATCCATTAGTAATTTTTTTTTTCCTAGCTGGAATGCAGATGTATGTGCCTAAGTAAGGGAAGTGAAAAATTGTGTTAAGTAGTCAGCAAGTCTCCAAGGGAAGATCTGGACACGGACTTCCAGTAATAGCATTAGAAGAAGATCATTGGGGGGTGGGGGAGAAAGAATAACAGCACACTGTGACATTGGCCATGCACAAAGCAGTTTCTTAATTCTCTTTGAAACTTTGAAAGGCTTGATCCAACCAAATAGTAAAAGATAACAGCTGATTATCACACAAACCAAGCCACAAACTAAAGCAATGTGGTTATCTTAACTTAGTGAGATGCTCTGGGAAGGAGATTTTTGAAAGTATGATGGCATCACACGAAAGCAAACCCTGTTCCATGTGTTTATAAATCTAACTCAGTGATGTGCAACATGGTACCTGCCAATGGTTCCCATATGCCTTTTCAACAAAGTATCTTTTCCCCAAAGCAAAGAGCCAGATCTGGCTTTGTTCCACCTCAGTGGAGTAGGAGATTTATTTTATTTATTTATTTATTCGAGTATTTCTACCCCACCCTACCCCGCAAGCGGGCTCAGGGCGGCTTACAGAGGCCTAAGCCATACATAAAGTACAATAAAATTCAATAAAATCGCAGTCACAACCAATAACATACAATAATAAAAATGTGCTATAAATTCCAGGATGGTCTGCAGATGGTTCCTACAAGCAATATTAGTCCAAGTTGATCGGCTGGTCCTGCTGCCGTATAGTTCATGTGGTTCACCTCGTCGCCAGGTTGTCAAGGGCGCACCAACTTTGATGGTATTTCCACCATTGGTGGTGGTGGAAGCGGCGGCCCCTACGTAAAAGCCTGGTGGAAGAGCTCCGTCTTGCAGGCCCTGCGGAACTGCATAAGATCCCGCAGGGCCCTGATCTCCTCCGGGAGCTCATTCCACCAGGTAGGGGCCACCACTGAGAAGGATCTAGCCCTCGTCGCGGCATATCGTACCTCTCGGGGACCCGGAACCACTAAATGGCTCAGGGTCCCCGACCGAAGTGCTCTTGGGGGTATATACGGGGAAAGGCGGTCCCTCAGGTAGGTCAGACCCAGGCCATATAGGGCTTTAAAGGTGAGTACCAGCACTTTGAAGCGGATTCGGTATGCTATTGGCAGCCAGTGCAGCGCCTTCAACCCAGGCTTGATGTGCTCCCACCTGGGGAGGCCCATCAGCAGCCTAGCCGCCGCGTTCTGCACCAGCTGCAGCCTCCGGATCAGCGACAAAGGCAGCCCCATGTAGAGAGCGTTACAGTAGTCTAGCCTTGAGGTGACCGTCGCATGGATCACTGTAGCCAGGTCTTCACGGTCGAGGAAAGGAGCCAACTGCCGAGCCTGCCTCAGATGGTAGAATGCAGACCTGGCAGTGGCTGCTACCTGGGCCTCCATTGTTAAGGAGGAATCCAGGAGCACTCCCAAGCTCCTAACCTCCGATGCAGGCACCAAAGGTACCCCATCGAGATGCTTCACAAGCCCCCAAGAGTGATCCATAGGAACCACCCATTCAGAAACAGCTGCCTCCATTATTGGTTTGCAACCTCCCAAAATTTTGTGATTGACCCCAGCATTCCATGGTAGCTACTTTGTGGTAGTGTCTGCTCCCTCCTTTCAAAATTCCAAAAATGCCCACAGACTCATCATGATTGGGAGCCCCTGATCTAACCTGTCTATTGGGAAGCATCAGAACAGGGCCTGTTTGCCCAAAAAGGAAAGAAAAAAAAGAACAGGGCCTGACCTCAACATTATACATGTGTGTCACCTTTTCCGGGGGCACGGACATTATGCATGGAGAGCTGGGAATGAGATCACGACAACAAGCTTGGCCTCCTAGTCTACCTATAGCCATTGGAGTCTACATGTGATCAGGAGTCTCAGAAAAGTAAGTTTACCAATTGGGCATAGAGCCATTGTCTTTATAGATGTCTTCTAATGAATGCACGTGGGTCGGGATATAGCTTGCTGCCACAATCCCATTCCAGCCCTGTAGTATATTTCTTGTATATTTTTATGGAATGGCATGTCTAGTTCTCCCTTCCCCACTGTATCCTTGCAACAGACCTGTGAGTGATGATGTGCTCTGAGACTGAGAGAAAGACCAACCAAAAGTTACCTAGCAAGCTTTAATTCAAAGTGTGGATTGGAACCTAGGGCTCCTGGGCAGATCCTGCTATAACCACTATACACCACTGGCTCTCTTTATGCCTTCAGTACCCCCACTCCTTAGAAATCTGAAAAGGGCTCATGTATGTGTCCTTGATATCTGTCCCTTTGTGAGTTTTCTTGCTCTTCCTGTACATAGTATGTATATGTATATATTTGGGGCCAATCTGAATGTTTGAGATACTGGGACATGCCCAAGCAGAAGTCAAGAAGACAGTAAAATTGGGACATGTACTGAAAAATAAAATGGGCTATTGAGGCAGATTTTATAAGTTGACCAGAAGATATATTCTTGATTTACTGTAGGACAATCCAGAAACATTCTTTTTTTTCCATCACTCTACTGACAGGTTTCATAAGAAAACAATGACCATTTCTAGATTTTGTCCAGATAAATCTATATTTCTGGATTTGCCTCTTACGTGCAGGGAAAGAACAAACTCTCAACAGGTTCCTAAACCCCAACTGAAGCATTTTAAAATATGTATTTGAGTTGCATTTTTAAAAAAGCAGCCTTCTATAGAACTAAAGACAAAGAGAAATAGTAAGCAGTGACTGCCGAAACAATTAAACCAGATTTTATTTTATATGTGCTCAGTACTCTTACGGAAATGATAATAACCCAAGAGTTTAAGATCCTCTGATGCCTCTTCATAAAGCAGCTTGTATTTATCTCTAACTATCACACAGGAAGCAGCTCTGGAGGATTTTTATTGTCACTCTACAAACAAACAAAAGAGTACTTAGAATTCATCATCCCTTTGAGGCTAGAGGTGGGAAAGAAGAGCTGTAGGAATGCTCATTCATTTGTTAACTAACGGGAAAGCACAATGAAAAAAATTCAGTTCATTATTAGCAAAAAAAAAAAAACAGACAGGGAAAATAAGGGCATTAGTAATATTAGTTAATTATCATTCTGGTGCCTTGCTGTCTGTTTTAGAGTTCAAGATGAGTTTAAACTAAGGGATGGGGAAGAGACAGAGGAAGTGAATGAAGAAAAAAATCCCCCTGAGGAAAACAACACTGACATCCCTGTAGTGTCGGACAGATGAATCGCCTTCCAATGGGTAAAATATGCCAGCATAGGTGAAGTGTCATTAGATGAGAGAATGTTGGGTGGAAAGAGACAGAGCTTTAATGGATGTATAGGCAGCCTTCAAAAAGCATGGAGACTAAGGGATCAGCAGACCACTGGAGAAATAAATAGAAAATACTTGGGCCTCCATGTTCTGAAATTCTAGTATAGTAACAAGGCATATCATAGATCAGGGGTCCCCAACCTTTTTGAGCCTGCAGGCACCTTTGGAATTCTGACACAGGCTGGTGGTCACAACCACAAAATGGCTGCTGCAGGAGCTAGAAAGGTTCCCTTGCTCGAAAGCCAGTTGAGTCCGACTCTAGGGTTGTGGTGCTCATCTCCGTTTCAAAGCCGAAGAGCCAGCGCTGTCCGAAGACATTTCCGTGGTCATGTGGCTGGCATGACTAAACACCAAGGCACACGGAACGCTGTTACCTTCCCACTGAAGTGGTACCTATTTATCTACTTGCAATTTCTAGCTTTCGAACTGCTAGGGTGGCAGGAGCTGGAACAGCTTACCTTCAGTCACAAAGGGAAGAGCCTCGTGCTGTGGTGCCAAAACAACCTTTAAAAAAAATTCTGCACAGGCAATCAAACCTCCAATGGCCAACCAGAAGCCCACTTTCTAGAAACACTTGGCAGGCACCAGAAAAGATGTCAGCAGGTACCATTGTGCCCATGGGCACTAGGGGTGTGCATTCGGCATAAACCGAACCGAAAGATACCTTATCAATATCTTCCAGGTATTATTTAAGTTGAATACTGATCAGTTGTCTGAAGTGGAGACATCAGAGATCTGTATTAGGCTACCGGTGTAACTGAGCCTGTATTCAGCTATGCCATGAGCCAGCCCCAGCTGAAGTAGTACACAGCTCTCAGCTCCACATTGCCCCAGTCGATCCTGTCATGCAGCCCCAAACTTCAAGAGAGGATCAGCTGGGGCAGCGCAGAGCTGAGAGCTCTGTGCCACTGTAGCTGGGGCTGGCTGGCTCCTCTTGCAGCTGGGTAAAAACCGAGCTGCAAAAGGAGCCAGCCCAGGATCGGCCAGGCGGTGGGAGCTCAGAGCTCTGCACCGCCTCTGCTGGGGCTGGTTCCTTTTGCAGCTTTTTAAAAATATATATATTAACAAGAACATAACAAGAACAAGAACATAACAATAATATAACAAATTCGAAACCGCAGTATGACATAAACCAACACTATAACCATACAGAATCAGCTACAAAGCATAATTATGTGAGATTTTGCTACTCAGAAACTGAGGTCCCAGTTACACGGGAGGATTTGATCTGCAAGAGGGGCATCCAGTGGGTGCGATCACACCGCAACATCTGGGAAGCAGCACGCACCCATCCTTGATCCGTCCCTTAGGCCCACAAACGTGCATCAAAAGGGTACTAACAAAACAGCAGTACCTACCGGATGATGCGGGCCAACGGAAGGCGTCTGGTCGGGGAAGCGCTGATAGGCCGTTGCAGACAGCGCCGTTCCCTATCCCACGCATGTGCACAACTGCGCTATTGCCGGTTTGCTGCGCACCGTGTGATCGGCTGCCAAGGCACGGAGCACGGAGCCGCGGGGGCACGTCGGATCGCGCTCCCATGGTTCTTTTTGCTCCGGTTCTGATTTGCCTCCTGTGATGACCCCTTAACTGGGGAGGTCTGGTTTTACTTTAAAGTGTTCTTTTTATTTTGTTCAATGGGGTATATCCGGCTGCCACCAGGAAATTTAAGGCTTTCCAAACCTTTATACTATAATATTTCTATCACTGGGTAGGTAGGTCGGTTTTTTAGGCTTTCAAGGTTCTAATGTGGTCCTGGGAAGTATTTCTTTCAGAGTGGGTATATTTGAATAAAAGAGGATTTATTGAAGTAATTCATAAATAAAAGATTAACTCATTGTAACCAGGAAGGCTTAAATACTGAACAAATGCTTGGTGTATCACACAATCTTCTCCCTTACTGACAGGGATCTTGGCATGTAACTTTGTAACTTTAACTCAAGGTCATGTAAGTTCACTGTTTCTCTCCAGGACATACAGCCTTTAATAAACTTTGTCTTCAATTACTTTCATTTACATTTTACTACTCACTCAGAACAACCTCAGCTGTTCTTAACTGCACACACAGACTGCTTCTCTCACAGACTTCAGAACGAACTCTTATCAACTGTCCTCCTCAACTGTCAAAACTCTGTCACTCCTGAAAGACATACATATTCATCCACACAGCATCACTTCCAAAACCCCTCCCCCTCTCTGTCACTCACCAATCACACCACACTTGCCTCTTCAAGCACTCTAGACTATCACATGCAACCAAACTTTTAAAGAGACACACACCCATAAACAAGGAATCGTTACACCTCCCTTCAGTGGTGGATCATCCGGCTCATGTGACCGGGACCTGAGAGTGGATGAAGCATAAAACTTCCTCCCCAAAGTGTCCAAACTGTGACTCTCCCTGTCCGCTGGGGATGAGCGCTGGCCAGGTTGTTGGCCTGCATGTCTTCTGTGACCAATGAGGATGGCGGTGGGTGCATGGACAGAAACTCACAGGAGTCCTGGCTTACTCTGTATAAATTCTCGATCTTATGAGATGTGGCCTGCATGGAGGCTGGCTTCTGCCAAATTGGAATCGTGAGATTAGATAGGCTTTCCAAGATCAAAAAAGCAACTATCCCTGGAGTGTCAGAGTAGAGCCTACTCAAAATTTTGTCCTTTGGACAGTTGTCTGAAGTGGAGACAACATCAATATCAAGGGCTTTTGCCATTCTTGGCATCTGTTCTCCATAGAGACGGGGGTCTTTGCTAGGAGTTACTGGAGTTCGGATTGTCCACAGAATCATCAGGTGACGGGTCTGAGGCACTTTTGAAAGTATAACAAGATGCTGCAGCGACCTTTTCTTCAGGCTCATGGTACGAAGATCAGAATAGAACCAGCGTGATCTGCAATATACCTTAGAGGTTGAGCAATGGGGAAAAACATGGCAGTCGATAAAATTTATGCGTGCAATCCCGTACAAAGAAAATATATACAAGATGTTCTACAGGTGGCACTGGACACCGGAAAAACTAGCAAAATGTTATGACACCCCTAATAAGAACTGTTGGAAATGTAATAGGAATGTAGGAACATTTATACATATGTGGTGGAGGTGTGAGAAAATCCAGAGATATTGGAAAAAAGTATTTGGAATGATAAATGAAATAACTGAAGAACCAGTCCCGTTTGTGCCAGAGACAGCTTTACTTAATATACTTCCAGAATTGTATACCAAAACGAATAAGTATGTAATCATATATTTTCTTACAACAGCTAGAATATTATTAGCCAGAAAATGGAAACAAGAAGATCTACCCTCTAGAAATGATATAATTAACAAAATGCTAGCGGTAGCTGAAATGGATAAATTAAGCTTACTATTGAAAGGTACTAGTAAGGAGGTATTTGAAAAAAGATGGAAAAGGTTTTATGTATGGTTGGATAAAGAGACTATGTGTGACTCACAAGAATGAAAAATGTAAATCGAGAATATGATGTATACTGAAAACTCTAAATAAACTTTGTAAAAAAAAAAAAAAGAATAGAACCAGCGTGGCATGGGCCTCCATGTATCCCCTTATATTTAGGACATACTCCTCCAAAATTTGAGGGTGATGTCTAGCCCATCTATTTAAATAGGATGGCAACATATAATAGGAATACTGAGGAGGGCCCGCTGGTTGCCAAGATAAAGGAAGTCCCAGTTCTGATGGCACCACTTGTCCTGCAGGGATGCTAGATTGGTCGTCATCTGCATCTGAAAAGGGACCAGCAAAGGAGGTTAGCTGAGGTGACAGGGTACATGGGGAACCAGGGTACATGTACCAGGTCAGACTCCAGACCTTTAGAAGATTTGACACTTGCCAATTTGGACATGGACTGAGACCGATTTCCCACAAGCTGCTGTTTTGCCCTTGCTCTTCCCTTTCCCCTGATTGTGTCATGGCTCCTGCTGACTATGAGCAAGCGGCTCCCGCTGACTGTGAACAAGCGGCCCCAGCAGAGGATCTAAGTGCTGCTGGGGATGAGCTCTCAGTGCCGGAAACTCCCACACCTGACAGGGCTGAGATTCCAGAGGCTACCCAAGCAACAGCTGAGGCAGAAGCACACCCGGACAGTTCTCCTCCTGATTCACCCCCACCAGTATCCCGCTTGAGAGAACAGCATCGACGGGATATGGCAACCCAGCGGAGAGAGGCACACATGCGTGGAAGGCGCTCATTCAGCCCCGAGTATTAGCAGGAGCCGGGACTTGCTTGGGGCGCGCTAATTGCCAGCAGGCTGATGGGCTATTTAACTCACACCCCCATGCCAACAAATCATGCCAGCAACTAGTCTCTTCGGACGAAGTTCTGCACCTCCTCGCTCGTGATCCTAACTCCTGGTTCCTGTCTGGATTTCCTCGGCTCCTTGACCTCGGCTTGAACGATTACGCTTCAACTCTGCACCCCGAACTTTTGGACTCTGTCTCTTGACTCTTTTGGACTCTGGTTTCCTGACGACTCTAATGGTTTGTGCTTTGAACTTGGTTTCCCGGTTGGTTTGCTTGCCTGACTCTTGACTTTGGACTATACATTGACCACCCCTCTCTTGCTTTGTGTATTGGACTTGGTTTCCAGCTAACTTGTGTGACTGGCTCTTGACCTCGGACTGTATCCTGACTGCCTCACCCCTGCCTAGCCCCACATTGTGACAGATTGCATGCGTCAATTTCCCAATACTTACTGCGCAGCAGCATTTTGACCCGCAGCTTCACCCCATTTCCCCCGGGTCTTCTCAATCCTGTTTTTTTGAGGATTGAAAAGACATGGGGGAAATCAGGTAAAGCTGTGGGTCAAAATGTGACCACGCATCAAGTAGTGGAAAATTGACTAATACAATCGGGGGAAGGGAAGAGTGAGGGCGGAGCAGCAGCTTCTGGAAAATCGGTATCAGTCTTCTTCTTGTGCTTTGATTTCTTATGCTTCTTTGCAGAAGGTTCCGAATGCTATCAGACCTTGGTCTAAGGTCCTTGAGAAGGCAAACACAGATGCCTAAATTCTGCCTCTGGGATGACCGAATCAGTTCTTTTTGGAGGGATTGGAGCCATCCTGATTGTTGGACCTGCAAGAACCGAATGGACCAATGGAGGCCCGGAACAGGATTCAGTAGTTGGGACCAGGGGAAACAGACTCAAGACAGTCGGGCCTGAACTTTAAATCACTGGACAGAGCCGAGGAAGACAAAGCTTTCTCCTACAGCATGGCTTTCAACCTAGAGGCCCTATCTGACCAAGCCTTTGGGGTGAAGTGCTGGCAAACTGGACAAGATCCAACATTGCTGGGCCTCTCCTAAGCACAGGAGGCAGAGCTCATGCTCGTTGCTGTTTGTCATTTTTGTTCTACATTTAGAACATTTCTTTAACAGTGCCTTGGGCACCACGATGAGGGACCACAAGCACAACAGACAGGGAGAGCCCACTTTATGATGGGGCTTGCCTCCCATGAGATAGGCTCCAGAAGGCATGAAAAACAATACTTTGAAGGGAAAAAAGGGGGTCTATTTTATCCACAATGATGATGTACATCGGTTGAGCATGCTAGAAAGCTTCCCATCCTTGCAGCGGTGAAAAAGGAACTGAAGGAAGGGGGTGCCTGCTGTTGGAGCACGTGAAGCATTGAGTGGGGATCCTGCGCATGCACCAGCTCAGAAAAGGGTGGGGTCACCCCCTCTTTGGAGTTTTTAAGCTAGAAAGAAAATGTCCACAACCGGCCTGGAAGATGAAGGTTGAGTACAAACTCTGAAGATTCCCCAGACTTGATCCTGTCATGGCTACACCATAGTTGGATGGTTGCATCTGAGAACCGTGCCCTGTGCAACCAACACACAATTTCCCACCCAGCATCCAAACAGAGACCAAGTCAGCTTTGACTCTGCAAAATGTCGATGAATTCTTCAGAGTAAATCAGCCCTGTCAGGCTGATGTGGAACCGTCTCCTCCTTGTGACATAATATAATATGAAATGATATTGAACAACATGCGTTTGGCACTAAATTGTTAGCGGGTTTTAGCTTTGACAGCAGCAAGTTTATTGCTTTAATCCCAAGGTCTTTTAACCCTCTTTGACATAAATTGAGGTTGGCTTTTGTGGAGGGGAAGGGGGGGGAAGCCCTCCACTTCACTCTTTCTTCCTTTACCTAAAACTGCTTTTAACAATTTATGCTCATACATCAGACACTCATTTTGAGTGACAAAAAGAAAGAAAAAAGAGAAAGATCTATTAGAATAGAAGGGAAAAAAGGGTCAGCTTAGGTTAAACAATATAAGTCTGTCCTGGTAGGCTTGTCGCAGCTTTTTCTCTGGGTGACTACCAATTTCTGGGTTGTAGAAATACATTCTGGTGGTAAAAATACAATTTGATAATAAGAGGAGAGAGGTGCCCTGATTGTATTCTCAAGATCGTGGACTTTTTATACTTCATTTCGATCAGCTTGAGGCATGTATCATTCTCATGTCTTGGCTTCAGAGTCATTGCTGTGGGGTGCAATTTTGAAACCATACAGCAATTTTGGGGGTTGATTCTTTAAAATGATCATTCATTGTGGATTCTTCACACACAGGGAGGAATTAAAACGGCATTAAAAGTAAGACTAAAGACATTAATGGGGTGACATTTGCAATTCTAGAGTTTTAGGTCTTGTTTATTACCAGTGTTGGGATATTAACAACTCCAAAATTCCTGTTTAGATTTGACGGTGCAAATCAAACTTATGAGCTTTTATTATTATGTCATTTTCCTGGGGCTTTGTTGTGTGTTGTTTTGATATGTAAGTGGTATAAAAATGCAGTACGAATTCCATAAGGAACAAATCAGAACACCCAAGTTTATTTTTTGTGGTCCCTGCTGTTGCTACATTTTCTGTCCTGATCTTAAAATTGGTGACACTGAATATGAGCTACTGATTTTAATAGCAATTAATTGCTGCTTTTATTGTTTTTATTGATACATGTTTTACTGAATCTCTTTGGGAGCATGTTAATGGAGTGTTGCAGCCTATAAATATTTCTGATAGTCCGTACCTTACAGGAAGAGTTGGTTTGTTTCATTAGATGCTGCTTCCTATTGATTTCAGTAGATGTCTCTGATACGTGAATTTTGTATTTCAACACCAGAATAGTGATGGAGCTGCTTCCACCTTGTTTTCACATTGCTCCAGTAGAATTTGTAAATGGCATCCTTGGTGGTAGGACAAATGAAGTCTATCAGTCTTCTGGTTGTGGCTCTCTAGGGTGGTGTGGTGATCGCAGAGGAAGGAGCTACATAATCCATCTAAATCATAAGCAGCATCCAATTCATTCATTCATTCAAACAGGGCTTTTTTGTAGAAAAAGTCCAGCAGGAACTCATTAGCATAATAGGCCACACCCAGCAGCAGAAACTCATTAGCATATTAGGCCAAACCCCATGACTGCACCACACATTAGCATATTATGCTGCATTCCCATGTTATCAGAAATGTGGTCATCCAGCCACACCCACCTTTTGCTTCTTATTCTGTTTACCTTGTTTGTTGTCAAAACCCAGGGCCTTTTTTTGTAGCAGGAACTCCTTTGCATGTTAGGCCACACACCCCTAATGTAGCCAATCCTAATGAATTCCTGCTCTTGGGTGTGGCCTATTATGCTAATGAGTTCCTGCTGGGTGTGGCCATCTGGGGAGCCAGCCGGAACTCCGTTCCTGTGCGTTCCTGCACAAAAATAGCCCTGCATTAAAATATTTATACCCCACCTTTCCATTTTGGCTCAAGATGGCTTACAATTCCATTTTTTTAAATCAAGGTGGGCAGCCGTGTTGGTCTGAAGCAACAGAACAAAGCTTAGAGTCCAGGGGGGGCACCTTTAAGACCAACAAAGTTTTATCCAAGGTGCGAGCTTGCGTGTGCACACACACTTTGTCAGACCAGAAGCCAAGCTTGTTATTCTTTTTATCTGTTAAAAAACATCTTCACTACTATCTGTTAAAAAAACATCTTCACTATTTTGCATGCTAATTTAACAAGCCGCCCTCTATATAAACAACTATGATATGTAATTCCATTTCATTGTCTGGCAAAGTGTGCACGCACCTTGAATAAAACTTTGTTGGTCTTAAAGGTGCCACTGGACTCTAACTTGGTTCAGTTCCATTTTTGCAAAAATGGTAAAACGCATTTATTTCCTCCTTCCCAAGAAAATGCCTGCAGCTTAAAAACCTTCACAAATAGAATGGCCTTATAGTGCCTCCTAAAATCTACTACAGATGGCACTCCCCATAGATTCTCAGGGCCCCAGTTCCACAAGTCGGGGCCACGACAGAACAGGAACAAGTTCTAGTAGATCCCAAGTGTGCCACCATAGGTGGAAGAAGAACTAGAAGGTAGGTGGAGCAAGGGGATGTGTTTTAGCGATTCTGTCTGGGGCCATTTTACACTTGTGGGTTTCCTCAACAGGTCAAATAGTGACCCTCCCCTCTGAGGACTGTTTCAGGTCATGAAAATGGTATGGGGGGGGAGAGACTGAAGCTCTTTCTTCATGAGTGCTACATTCATAGTCTGAGTTAGGCACACATAGAGATAGGGCCTGGAGTTCTCCCAAAATTACAGCTGAACTCCAGGCAGGGCTGGCCCGAGGTTTTTTTGTGCCCTAGGCGGGGCTAGCTTGTGGCGTCCCCCCCCGGTGAGGTCGTCTTGTGGCACCCCCCCTCATGTATGAGCTGCCGCTAACCCTCTTCCCGGGCCAGCCTCGTGATGAGGCACCTTGCAGCAGTCAAGCCACCCAGAAGCTCCCCTTCTCCCCTCCCCCCACTCCTGCTGGACGCTCCCCCCCCGCTCATCCTTTCTGGTAACTCAAGAAGGAGCTTTTCATGGCGTTGAAGTGAAGCGGAACCAGCGGTGAGTCGGATGTGCGGGGGCTCCCTCTGCCTCCCCCTCCTTCCTGCCTGGGTGCCGAAGAAGCCCGCGGGGCGCAGGCGGGCCGGAGGAGTGCACGCTTGGGGATGCGGTGTCCAGCCAGCCAGCCAGCAATGCCCCAGTGCTGCAAGCGCTGCCTCCACTCCTCGCCTCGGCCCCGTAGCTCTCGGAGCCTCCAACAGCTCCCTCGGGAGGCTGCTGAGTCTGATGCCCGCTCCCCTCGCCGCCTTGGAGTTGTGCGCCTCAGCCCGTGTGCCAGCCCACCTGCCCACCTGCCCACGCTGGAGCCTCCTCGTGGTGCGCCTTCCGGGGAGCCTGTCTGCAGGGAGGTGAAAAGCGAAAGCTCCGCAGCACCCAATGAGGAGGAGGGGGCGCAGCTGAGTGGGGTGGGGGTGAGGGCGGCAGGGCATTTTGGCACCCACCTCCAGGAGCCGTGGCCTGGCGCCCTAGGCAAAAGTCTAGTTTGCCTACTGGGTGAGCCGGCCCTGACTCCAGACTATAGAGATCAGGTCTGCTGGTGGAAATGTCAGCTTTGGAGGGTGGACCCGATAGCATCACACCCTGCTCTCATCTCCCTCCCCAAACTCTGCCCTCTCCAGGCACTTCCCCCAACTTTCCTGGAATTTCCTAAACCAGGGGTGCGATCATACTTACCAAAAGCGGTGGCAACGGTGCGATTCCCCCATGGAGTAATGGGGCGTAATCAGACAGACACATCTGTCCAGCGTCCCAGAGTCATCGGCGGGGCGTCATTTCGTGCTGCAGGAGCGTCGAAAAAAGCCACCAACTAAAACCTAGTATTATCCGGAACTGCGGGGCAGGCGGGTGGAAGTCTGATTGCGCAAACGTATATTTGCCCCAGAGCAAACAGCCTCACTTTCCGCCCGCAGTTTCTCCCTTGTGTGATTGGAGCCTATAGTTGGTAGTTTTATAGGACACAAAGTGGGAACCCCAGAAACAACCTGAGTACTCCAAGATCATGTTCTTATGAGGGCCAATCTGTACCTGATACTGGGCACATGTGATTGGATCCCTGGATGTGTAATCAAGCCTCATAATGTAGAAATAATGTGGCTGATACAGACTGTGGCTACGGTGCCGAGGTAGGAGGATTTTAATTGTTCATCATAATACTGCCACCCTGTTTTCCCAGATGAAACAGACCCATCTCCACAGGTAGAAGAAGAGATTGGATTTATACCCCATCCTTCACTACCTGAAGGAGTCTCAGAGCGGTTTACCATCTCCTTCCCCTTCCCCTCCCCACAACAGACACCTTATGATGCTGAGGTAGTGCGGGCGGAGAAAGCTCTCTTGAGAACTGCCCTTGAGAGAACAGCTCTGGAAAAAACTTATGACTGACCCAAGGTCACACCAGCAGCTGTATGTGAAGGAGTGGGGAACCCAGGTTAGAGTCTGTGCTCTTAACCACGACGCCAAACTGGCTCTCTGGTTTTAGCCACAGTCAGGGGAAAAGTAACATGCACAGTGTGGGAACTTGTTCTCATTTCCCCCTCTAGGAGCTAAAAGCCCCTGTGGGGGGACCATTCTGATCAGGGAATGGTGTAAGAATAAGAGTTAAGCCTCCTCCTTCTGCAAGAATGCAGTCCAACCTGTAAGCCCTGTAGTTGATTCTTGAATCCAAACTGCACCATAGGAGAGCCAGTCAAAGGTCCCCAAACCTCATATACCTTTGGCCCTTAGGAGTCTACCACAGTTTCTTATTTAATTTCCTGGCACAGAAGCAAAATGGCTACTCTTAGGCACTCTTGTGAAATTCCTGGAGATTTGAGAGTGGATCCTAGGAGGTCTGGGTTTGGGAAGAGGCACAAACTCAGTGGGGTATAGTGCCATATGAAGCGACACACCCCTAATGTAGCCAATCCTCCAAGAGCTTACAGTAGCCCCTGTAAGAAGAGCTCTGTAAGCTCTTGGAGGATTGGCCACATTAGGGGCGTGTCGCCTCTTATGCAAAGGAGTTCCTGCTACAAAAAGAGCCCTGGTAGAGTCCACACTCCAATGCATCCATTTCTCCCACCAGAACTTATCTCTTTAGTTTGGGGAGTAGTTGCAATTCCAGTTGAACTCCAGGCCCCACCTGGAGGTTGGCAAACCTATTTTCAGCATGGCTCATTTAGTCACACGACCGCTTTTTTTTTTTTTTTGCTAACTATAACATCAATAATTTGGAATGCGTTCCTAACCTTGACTTCTCTGTCCTCGCCACAGCGCACTAAGCTTGGTGTCGGCTTTGAAATGCCTTTTTCCCTGCCGTTTCACACTCCAGAGTTCATCTGAGTTTGCCCTTGAACTTTCCTGACATTAAAAATAAATACCGGAGAGCGTGCTGGAAAATATATTTATGTATCCTTTGCAAACTTTGGCTACTCCTCCATCCCTTGTGCCCTCCGGAGTGCACAAACTCGGAGCAAATATATAAAAGATATTGGCCTGGATCCAGATAACTGCATAATTACTCCTGCATCCTCAAGAAGCTTTTGGACAGGGGTCTGTCCCACAGCACTCTCCCGTTAGTGTGAAAAATACTTTTGAAACTGAGGGACAATTGCCTGGTATGTTAAGTGTCTGTGAGTGGATCTTCCAATGTGTAGTTTAAATTCTATTTGATTAATTGGATCGATTCAAAACTTTTGGGTCGATTAAAAATGCGCCCCACGATTATTTGCCACCACTTAAAAAAGGAAACTCTTTTTTTATTTATTTGTTTATTTCCTTCAATTGATATCCCGCTCTCCCCACAAAGCAGGCTCAGGGTGGTTTCAACCTAGAATAATCTGCTGAGTGCAGATTTACATCATAAAAACAGAATAACAAAAATCTCTCCTTATACATAATTCTGTTTTAAAG
>NW_015167065.1:833853-836879 GCF_001447785.1 Gekko japonicus
AAGCAAGGAAAGGCCAGATCCTTGGGTTGCTAACTTTCCAGGGATCCCCCAAAGATTGGGGATTCCATCTCCAAACAGGGAGATTTGGCCAGAGGGGTCTCAGTGTCCCTCTAAAAAGGCAGTAACGATTCTGTGAGTGGGGGTAGCGAACTTAAGGAGTGAGATACGCCCACAGGACGAGGGTTGGAGGCAAACAGCTGAGTTGTAAACTGGAGCCCATTTCGCCATGGTATGCAACCAAGCTTGGTTCAGACGAAGGAAACCCTTTGCAGGCTTTTGTGAGGAACTCGTTGGAGCCAGTCCTGACTAGGGTTGCCAGTTCCAGGTAGGGAGATCCCTGGAGATTTTCTGGTAGAGTCTATGGAAGCCAGGGTTTGGGGAGGGGAGAGGCTTCAGCTGAACAGGATGACATACAGCCCACCTTCCAAAGCAGTTATTTTCTCCGGGAGGATCTGTTGTCTGGAGTTCAGTTGTGATACCTGGTGATCTTCAGGTTCCGCCTAGAGGTTGGCTGCCCTAGGCGTAGCAGTCAGTGCTTCATAGCAGGGTCTGCTAGAAGCTGAGTGGGTGATTTTGGACCAGTCACAGACTTTCAGCCTAACCTACCTCACAGGGTTGTTGTGCAAGTCAAAAGGGGGAGAGGAGAATGATTTAAGCTGCTTTGGTCCCCATTGCAGAGAAAGACTACTTTTCCTCCTGGGAAATCATTGTTGCCAATCTCCAGGTGAGGGCTGGAGATCACTCAGAATTACAACTGCTCTTCATATGGCAGGAGAAAATGGTGGACTCTGTGGCAGTCACGACTTCAGAGCATGGAAAATGGTGGACGCTGTGGCAGTCAGAGCTTCAGAGCATGGAAGAGGCTGCAGGTGTGTGTGGGGTGGAAATTGAAAGCTGAAGAGAGAGGGGGAAATAAAGGTAGGTTGATGATTGGCTGGGAAGGAGATAGAGTTGCCAACTCTAGGTGCGAAATTCCTGGAGAGTTGAGGGAGGGAACCTGGAGAGGGTGGAGGAGGGTGGGACCTCAGACAGGTACAATGCCATAGACTCCACCCTCCCAACCAGCAATTCTCTTCTAAGGAACCACTGTTGCCAATCTCAGGAGACGGGTGGAAATAACTCAGAATTACAACTGATCTCCAGGAGGGAGGGGGGAGGAAATGCAAAGCAGAAAAAAGAGGGGCAGATAATGGCAGGGTGGTGGTTGGGTTGGGAGGAGATAGGGTTGCCAACTCCAGGTTGGGAAATTCATGGAGATTTGAGGGGTGGAGCCTGAAAAGGGTGAGGTTTGAGGAGGGGTGGGACCTCAGACAGATACAATGCCATAGACTCCACCACCCAAACCAGCCATTTCTTCCTGGGTAAAAATTGTTGCCAATCTCCAGGTGAGGGCTGGAGATCACTGAAAATTACAACTGCTCTTCAGTTAGCAGTTATTAGTTCCTCTGAAGAAAATGGTGGACTCTGTGTCATTATACCCTGCTGAGGTCACCATGGCACATTGACGCTGAGTGACCAAGGCCTTGGCACTCTCCCAGATCCTCTTTCTAGAGCTCGTTGTATTTATTTCCACAATGGACCTTATTCTTATATACAATAAATACAACAAAATAAGTACAACACAATACTATAAAATAAATTATACCTCAACAGACACAGAAGAAAAAGAAGAGGAGGAGGAGGAGGAGGAAGAGGAAGTGATTGGATTTATACCCCACCCTTCACTACCCAAAGGAGTCTCAGAGTGGCTTACAAACTCCTTGACCTTCCCCTCCCCACAACAGACATCCTGTGAGGTAGGTGGGGCTGAGAGAGTTCTGACATAAACTGCTGTTTTGAAGAACACCTCTGACAGAACTATGGCTTCCCAAGGTCATCCAGCAGGTGCAAGTGGAGGAGTGGGGAATCAAACCCAGTTCCCCCAGATTAGAGTCCGTGCACTTAATCACTACACCAAACATAAGAGCGACTCACTGGGGGAAGGAGGGGGAGGCCAGATTGAATTGGATACCCACTGCCTTAACTGAAGTCAACAAGCTGCACCATGCTCTGTCGCGGACCACCCTGGAAAGGAGACCGACTGAAGCATCCCCACAAACCAAGCATGCCTTGCGGACATTGGCCTCTTCAAAGAGGAATTCTGATCCCTCTCGATCCTCACAGCAACTCGGGGTGACTGGCCCAAGGTCACCCAGGGACGAGTTAGGGATTTGAACCGTGGTCCGACAATCTAACCACGGCATCACATTGGTGTCTAACCTCTGCCTGTGATAAACGGAAGGTTTTGGAGCACGCGTGAAGGACCAACCAGGAGCGTGTGAGAGGAACATCATCTACGGGCCTGTTTCCAGAACTCAAAACCCTCACGGCAGGGAACCTCAGACACGGTCTGTGGCAGCAGGTCTGGTGGAAGAGCTCCATCTTGCAGGCCCTGTGGAACTGTAAAAGCTCTTGCAGGACCTTAATTTCTGATGGGAGCTCATTCCACCAGGCAGGGGCCAGGGCTGAAAAAAAAAACCTGGCCCTAGTTGAGGCAAGTTGGATATCCTAAGGGCCAGGGACCATCAGCAGATGCTGATTCATAAAGTGCACTGTCCTCCGGGGCTAATATGGGGAGTACTAATACAAGTACTGACAGAAAGAGCTAGTTTGTTGTAGTAATTAAGTGTGTGGACTTTAATCTGGGAGAACCAGGTTTCATTCCCCACTCCTCCACTTGCACCTGGCTGGATGACCTTGGGCAAGGCGTAGTTCTGATAAGAGCTGTTCTTGAAAAAGAGCAGTTTCTGTCAAGAGCGCTCTCAACCCCACCTACCTCACAGGGTGTCTGTTGTGGGGAAGGGAAGGGGAAAGATTTTGTAAGCCGCTCTGAGACACCTTTGGGTAGTGAAAAGAGGGGTATAAATCCAATCTCTTCTTCTTCTTCTTCTTCTTCTTCTTCTTCTTCTTCTTCTTCTTCTTCTTCTTCTTCTTCTTCTTCTTCTTCTTCTTCTTCTTCTTCTTCTTCTTCTTCTGACCAAAGAGGT
>NW_015167065.1:839916-857708 GCF_001447785.1 Gekko japonicus
CTGAAGGCAGGCTGGGGGGGGGGCTCTGCAACTTACCTAGCTGCTTCTTGCTCCTCGTGGCCCAACTGAGGGTTGCTGGGAACAGGGGCGGGGCTTGTTGCATGTGCCTGCCCCCTCGGCTCCTTACTGCCGGAGCTCAGCTCCTGTGTGTTCCCGCAGGAAATGACCCCTGGTTGTTCCAGCTTTCCTTCAGTCACACAGTGAAGATCCTTGTAATGTGGTGGCAGCTGTTGCCAAAGCAATGTTTTAAAATATCTGCACAGCCAATCAACGTCCTTGCTGGGCAAAAGCCCCACCTGGCCATGCCCACTTTCTAAGGTGTCAGCAGGTGCCATGACAGCTGTGGTCACCACATTGGGGACCTCTGACATATAGATTTAATTGATGAATTGGTTAGAACTGATGCAATCAATCAGCTAAGGTTTCAGAGAAGAGAAATTTTAGACAATTAGTTTCTTCAGTTTTAATTGACTTTTAATTAATCACATAACATCCATCATTCCTTTGGATCTGGACACTGTCTATGGGGACCAGTACTTGCCTAACCTCCTTTGGTTTTGATACATGTGAGTTGCTGTTGAATTTCTCATCACGGCTGGTTTCAGAATCAACTCAAAAACTCCCATTTTGATTGTGCTTCTCCTTTGAGTCAAAGGAACTGCAAAGTCTTTATTTCTGTGCCTTTTTTTTGTTTCTTCCGCCATCAAAGGTACACATGTTAGTAATTATTTGTGCATTAATTGTGTATTAAATTGTCCATAGCATATAAGCCTCCCCATAACTAGTTAACTAAAATGGGTAAAAGAAAAATTCTCATAGCAACAACATATAAAACAAAAAATAAATAAAATGGGACATACTCATAGGTCTAGGTAATGGAGAAGGGTTTGTAAACCAAAAGTTTCTAGTAGACTGTAGTTGCATCATCTTTCCTTATACAAATCAAATCAGAGGGAATCAATTACTTGTGTCTGACAAAACGTCCTGGGGGTGGGGTGATTGCTGGGTCTTAATGCTCAAAGTTTCTTCTCTGAACACTGAACATTATAACAGGCCAAAAGGTGCATGAACACATGAAGCTGCCTATGATAGCCCCGCCCACTTCCCTCCCTCAGAGGCAAGAGTTTTCCAGCATTTTTCTTTCCCTTTACTGACTGAGCCGCCCTGGTAATCTGTTTTCTTCTTTGCTGAAGAACTCTGGCTGTCCCACCCTGTCACAGTATGGTATTTTGACTATTGGCTCAGCCCAGGAATCTTAGGGAAGCATCGAGAGCCCCCTTTAACTAAAACAGTTTAAATGGCACTCGAGAACTTCTTATATTCCAAATTAACAAAATATTTTATTGAACACAGAGGGGAAAGGTCAGGTGAAATCAGGGGTTGCAATTTCTTTTCTTTTTTCTTTTGGAAATTTCTGAGGTAAAACCAGTATATGCACAGACTTTAGTTCTTATGTTTCAGGCTAATGAGAGTTTCCTAAGCTTTTCACAGTGACTTAGATCTTTATGTTGAGAGGCTTTTGTTCCACTGTTTCCTCCAAACACCAGTACACTTTCTTTGAGTATTCTCTGACTCTTTTGGTTTCCAGAATTCTGGTACACTCTTTGCAGTACCCAGCCCCCTTCTCCTGAAGTCTTGAGTTTTTAACTGACTCTTAAGGTCTCCAGAGGCAGTTTCTAACCACACCAGACCAGGGATCTCTGCATTCTTCAGAGCTAACTCCCTGTTTGACTGGATAGGGAAATTCTCCTCTCACTCGAAGATCTATTCCCTTTCTTTGGCCCAAATGGAAATCTCCATCTAACTACCCACTTGTCCTTGCCAACTTTCCCCAGTTCTCTTGTCTGTGTTAAACTGCATTCAGTCAGGGCTGAATTCCAAAACTGTCAGTACTCGACTCTCCTCACCTAGGGCTGAAATCAGACTGAATCTCCTCAGCATCCAGTTCAGAAGTCTTTCTGTGCTCAGCTGATGCTAACCAATCAGATCTCTTGGAACAGTCTGTCACTCAAGGCTGTCTGGGTCTGTGAAGAATTAACCCTTTACAGTCCTTTATCTGTTTATACAGCACTTCTAAGCCTTTAAAAATGCAGTCCGTCACACTGCCTTATACTGAAACAGAACTTTGGTTTATCAAGATTAATATTGTCTACCAGACTGACAGCAGCTCTTCAGGGTCTCAGGTAGAGGTCTTTCACATAATCTACTACCAGAGCCATTTAATTAGAGATGCCAGGGTTGAACCTGGGACCTTCTGGATGCCAAGCAGATGCTCTTTCACTGTGCCATAGCTCTCCCCATGCAAATAACATACCAATATTCAATGTATAGCAGCATATTCTTTTTTATATATATAAAAAAGAGCATTTTAAAAGTAATATGAATAGCTTTTGTTTGCTATCAATGAATGTGCTTAAAATCCTCTTATGGCACAAAGTGGCCATACCTGGAAAAGGATGGTTACAATTTATGATTTATTAATCCTGTGTGAGGCATTGAGATATCGAGCCTCACTACCAAGTTCAACCTATATTTCTCAATGCTTCCTAAAAACGCCCATCCAGCTCCATTGGTGACATGATGAAAATTGATGTGTCAAAAATATGGGATGCACGCCAACTCACCGGTGTGACAAATGGAATGGTTGGGTTCCTGTATTTATTTTCTGAATGCATAATATTTAAAAAAAGACAGAAAAGAAGAAGAAAACTTCACTCGTGTAGCCATGTAATAACAGCAGATATTAAGTTTGACTATTCATCCATGCACTGGAAGGCTCTCGATTGATGTTTAACGGAGGCTTCCCTAATTACGCCAGCCCTGGTACCTAGTTCTGTTCATTTCTCTCTTTCCCCTTTGACACATCACGTCAGTACCTATGACAAACCTGGCTGGCCCCACAGATCCTGGGCTTTTTCGAGCAAAGCAGCAGCAATGCCAGGATCTGACCCTCTGACTGCTCAAAAGCATGAAAACCATTCCTTTCCCCGGGCGCTTTCGTTGACAGGTCCCGTACCATCATATGCCTCTGGCAGAGATCATGGGAACCCTGAGTCCCTTAGCAGCAGTCTGATCTTTCAAGCATTTAATAGTGGCAGCCGTGGCAGTGTTTCCAATTCCCCTCCCTTCTTTTACACTTGCAAGCATGAATTCCACAAACATTTCCAGATCCTGACAGGATAGGACTTGGGGAATTCAGAAATGAATGGAGATCTTGTCCAGGATACCAGAAAAGCGGTGCCAGCTTGGACATTCCGCCAGAGAGTTTATCCTCTTGGGCAGTGTATCCTAGACCCTTTCCCCACCATTAACCATGTTTATAAAAAGAGCCTAATGTCATTTGACTTGAAGAAGAGACGTGGAGACATTTTCCAAGTGCCTTAACCTTGTCAATATGCATATTTTCCTCACAGAAGCTCTGTGATGTGGATTAGACAGAGTATTGAGTTAAGGACTACCGCAGGATCCCCCAGATGGCATCGTGGCTGCGAGAATTTGAACCCAGGTCCCACAGCCTAAGCCAAACAACCTAGCTACACACTCATCTTTTTGCACAATCATTATGTTATTATGATAGATTCCGATTACCAGAAGCCGTGCAGCAGCTGCACTGCATGGATGGGCAATCGCTATACCTTGGAGCGATTCCACCCAGTGATGCTGCTTGTGAACTTTCTGAGCACAGGCGCTCAGAAAGGCAATTTTCCACCATTCTAATATATCACAGTCTTTTTCTGAATTGGGCAGAGGGCATGGTTGACACGTGAAGAGCTCCAAAATAAGGATGACCTTGCCCCCACCTGAAATGGAGAAGCCCAATGTGTGACATGAGACAAACTAAGATTTGTTTCAATGGCTTTTCTGCACGACTCATCTTGTTCCCTAGTGCTGTTTACCCTGTGTAATGGCTGTGAGTGTTGTGTGCGACTCTGTCCTATCCTGGCTTAGGCTTGCCAGATGTGGCTTGGGAAGTTACAGAAGAAGGAGGAGGAGGAGGAGATTGGATTTATATCCTGCCCTTCACTACCTGAAGGAGAGCGGCTTACAATCTCCTTTCCCTCCCCCTCCCCACAACAGACTCTTTTGACAACTGCTCCTGCCACATGACCACGGAAACGTCTTCTGACAGCTCTGGCTCTTCGGCTTTGAAACGGAGATGAGCACCGCAACCCTAGAGTCGGATTCGACTGGCTTTCGAGCAAGGGAACCTTTACCTTTACCTTTAAATAAGAGAGCAGCTCAGAAAGAACTTGTGACTGACCCAAGGTCACACCAGCAGCTGCACGTGGAGGAGTGGGGAATCAAACCCGTTTTTCCCAGATCGGAGTCCGCACTCCTGACCACTACACCAAACTGGCTGTACACCAAACTAGATTTGTGGGTGGTGCCTGGGGAAGGAGGAGGTTGTGGAGAGGAGGGAGCTCAGATGGAAGGGGATGCCATACAGTCTGCCCTCCAAAGCTGCCATTTCATCTGGAGAACAGGTCTCTGTGCTTTGGAAACAAGTATTCATTCCAAGAGAACCCCAGGGGCCCACCTTGAGGTTGCTCACCGTATTCTGGCTAGAAGTTCAGATTAGACATTTTCATGCCTTGGTTTTCTTCAGCTGCACTCTTGTAGGGTTGCGAGGTCCCCCCTTGGCCACTGGCAGGGGGATGGTGGGTAGGGTTGCCAGATCCAGGTTGAAAAAGTCCTGGGGATTTGGGGATGGAGCCTGGGGAGGACAGGGACCTGACTGATCCCTGTCCTCGTGCCATGGAGTCCATCCTCCAAAGATCCATTTCCTGCAAGGGAATTGATCCCTGTAGTCTGCAAATGAGCTGTAATTCTGGGGGATCCACAGGTCCCACCTGGAGGCTGGCACCCCTAGCACTCTAGCTTGAGAAGAGCTGAATTTCCATTAGCCACTCCACCCATTGAACATTCTTTTTTTTTTTAGAGCCCAATCTGCATCTAGCATTTGCTCCGTTGTTGTACGAAATGCACACTGGAACGGAAAAACATGCGGCTCAAAACCACTTTCAGATACCCCGGGCCAACGCTGTACTGACTGCAGAGTCACCCCTGAATGGCCATAAAACAGCCATAAATCTATGCAGACAGCCACCATAAAACCAAGAGATCAAACTGAGTGAAAGCGGCATGCAGTCTGGACACTGCCATAAAATGCAACAATCAATCAAAGTGAAAGTGGCATGCAATGCAGATGGGGATTTCTGTTCCAATGTGGGTTTGGTAAGACAAGCGGAGCAGATGCTAGATGCAGATCGGGCCCCTGTCTAACGTTGCAATGCCAATCACATGTATGTTGAGGGTTCCGTGGGGATGCTAGCAAAACATGCATAACACTTGGGTCAAGCTCAGTGGATGTTTGTCATCATTTTCACACTTCCACAAATCAGTGAGAACTGAACTATGTATTATCTTCTTCTTGTTGTTGTTCAGTCGCACAGTCGAGTCCGACTCTTCGCAACCCCATGGACCAGATCCCGCCAGGCCCTCCTGTCTTCCGCCGTCCTCTGAAGTTGGCTCAATTTCATGTTCGTTGCATCGATGACACTGTCTAACCATCTCATCCTTTGCCGTCCCCGTCTTCTATGACCTTCAATCTTTCCCAGCATCAGGGTCTTCTCCAGTAAGTGCTCCCTTCTCATTTGGTGGCCAAAGTAATTGAGCTTCAGTTTGGTGGCCAAAGTATTTGAGCTTATCTGGCCTCCCAGGGAACAGTCAGGGTTGATTTCTTTTAGGATTGACTGATTTGATCTTCTTGCAGTCCAAGGGACTCTCAAGAGTCTTCTCCAGCACCATAATTCAAAAGAATCTATTCTTCGGCGCTCGACCTTCCTTATAGTCCAACTCTCGCAGCCATACTTGACTACTGGGAATACCATTGCTTTGACCATGCGGACTTATCTTATTATCTTAGATATTCTAAATCTGACCTCTCCATGCTACAACACTTGCTGGCTATAGCATCTAGGTAGCAGGGGTGATGACCCTGATCTTGAACTTCTGAGTGGCTAGAGATGTCTAGCCATGAAGACGGTAGTTTTCAACAGCATTTCCATGGTGTGGGCTCTGAACCTACCGACGTGTTCGCTTATTCATTTAGAAAATGTCTTTGCAGACTGTCCAAAAGTGGCTGAGCCCTTCTTCACATGGTCACAAACCATCTGAGCTTTTCTTGGATGGTGGTGTGAGAGAGAAGAGAGTAAGACAAAGCGTTCTCAATGATGGCAGCAAATATTTTGGAATTTCTTTCACAGGGATATTCATTTTGCCATTTATTTGATGATATTCCAGGGTCTGATGAAAAACTGTGCATTTTGAAAGAGCCTTTGGGATCCCAGGCTGGTTTGAATCGACATCTCCGTGGATTCTAAGATCCATTGGCTGATTGTTTCTACTGTCCTTGATTGCTCGTGGTGTTTTCTGTTGTCTGTTTTTGTGTTTTGTGTTTGAGACGGTCAGATGTTCATGATTCCCATTCATAATCTCTCTTCGGTGGGTGGCCATGAGAGATAGGACCTTCTCGGTCAGTGGCATCAAAGTTTAGGAATTTTCTCCCCCAGGGATGTTGTTGGTTGATGACTCTCCCCTCCTTTGCAATTCCAGATAAGCAGCAAAACCCCCAAAAGATTTAACAAGCTGCTAGTAGAAGGCTACATGTGATTAAAGACCAATGGGTCACAGTGTTGTGCAGACCTCCTCTAAAGAACTAAGGAATGCCTTGACTCCCCCCACCCAACCCAGTCCCTCTCCATCAAGTCAAGCAACATGGGAACAGGGGTAGTTTCATAGAAAAAGAGCTAGGGGAACTCATTAGCATAACTCATTAGCATATGCCACACCCCCTGACATCAGGGGCCCGGCGGTGGACCTGCAAGGCCGGCAGGAGTGTGAGGAAGCCCCGCCAAGGCCCTCCCTGGCCTCAGGCAGGCAGGGGTGGGGAGAGGCGGGGAGGAAGCAACTTACCCTCCCTCTTCTCCTGCCTCCTCCTGGCTGAATGAGGGCCGGAAGCGGGGCAGCCGGAAGCAAGGGGCGGGGCCTCGTCGTGTGCCCCGCCTCCGCCCCTCACCCGGGGGAACTGCGATCCCCCGCGATCCCCCCCGAATCGACCTCTGCATGGGAAGATATTCTAGAACATTTGTGTACTGCTAGTAATATACATGTTGAGGTAGCATTGTTATGGGGAGGGGAATTTCTTTCCCCAGAATTCACTTTTTCAGATAGAGCCATTGATTCCTCTTACTCTCTTTCTTCACTCAAAAGAGGGATTTCTCTTTCATTTCTCCATGAAGACAAATCAGTGCCCCTTTTGGTAACTTCAGTCCTTGAAGTTGTTTTATGTTACCCACCATGGGGCAGTGCTCTAGCAGGAGGAGAGAAAGTTTTGCAAAGACACTGCCTGCCTCTGAACAGCTGCAGAATGACGCTCTGAAATTCTGGAGAACTTCCACTCCTGCCCCTCCTCTCTTCTATTCTCTTTTGATCAAAATGGAATTGATTAGAGACAAATTTCGGATTCCTAAAAAGAGGAAAAGAAATGGATTGTTGAATTTCAGGGAGAAATTAAGTAAAGAAGAGATAAGAGAATCATAGAATCACAGAGCTGGAAGGGGCCGTACAGGCCATCTAGTCCAACTCCTTGCTCAATGCAGGATCATAAGACATCATAACAGAATATCTCTTAACTACACTCAGCTGAGGGAAGAAGAAGAAGAGGAGATTGGATTTATACCGCACCTTTCATTACCCAAAGGAGTCTCAGAGCAGCTTACAATCTCCTTTCCCTTCCCCTTCCCGCAACAGACACCCTATGTGAGGCAGGTGGGGCTGAGAGAGCTCTTTTGAGAACTGCTCATGAGAGAACAGCTCTGAAAGAATTTGTGACTGACCCAAGGTCACACCAGAAGCTGCATGTGGAGGAGTGGGGAATCAAACCCAGCTCTCCCAGATTAGAGCCCATATTCCTAACCACTACACCAAACTGCCTCTTCAATGGATACTCTCCAATACAAAGGATTGAAGGGGGGGGAAGATAAACCATTAGGAAATGTCCTCCTCTCTCAAATCTCCCCTGCTGGGATTGTATAATTTGTTATGGGTCTTAGACGACCAGTGTCACCAACAATGCTCCCTCTAAGCTGTGGAGCCTTGTGAGCAAAAATTCTACTTTGTGAGCTACAGGCGTTAAAGCTGTGAGCGAGTGATTTGGCAACTACACAAATTAGTTTGCTCTGGAGCCCTCCTTCCAGAGCTAAGACAAAAATGTGTGAGCTGGAGGTGAAAAAACTGTGAGCTAGCTCACACTCGGCTTAGAGGGAACACTGGTCACCATCTCTTTTCCTTCTCGCTCTTAACTGATGCTCAGCTTTCCTCAGATGGCCGTCTAACAGTAATGCTGATTCTATGGGCGATTTCTCACTAGAGCTGCCTCGCAGCACAGCGCCTTTTGCCTCGACACAAACATGTCAATTTCACACGCGAGGCTGCGGGGCTGCATTTTGACTCGGGGCTTTGCCCGATTTCCTCCGCAGTTTCATGATCCTCAAAAACCAGGATCACGAAACTGCGGAGGAAATTGGGCGAAGCAGCAAACCAGGATCACGAAACTGCGGAGGAAATCGGGCGAAGCCCCGAGTCAAAATGCAGCCCCGGAGCTTCGGGTGTGAAATTGACATGTTTGTGTCGGGGCAAACGGCGCTGTGCTGCGAGGCAGCTCTAGTGAGAAATCGCCCTATGACTCACTAAGGATTTAGGCAGATCACTATGAATTTAGGCAGATGGTGAGAGGGGCGGCAGGAAGGGATAAGTCACTGCTGAGTCAGTGCTGGGCTCTTGTAGCCCTTTCAGCCCCCTTTCAGGCCCAGGGTAATGCTGATTGCCACTTTAGGATCAGGAAGGAATTTCCCTTCAGGCCAGATTGGCCCAGGGACCATAGAAGTTTTTTTGCCTTCCTCTGGGCACAGAGCAGGGGTCACTGGGGGAGTGCGCGGTAGCTGTGAATGTCCTGCATCGTTCAGGGGTTTAGTTATTTATTTTATTTTATTAGATTTACATACCGCCCTCCCCAAACGGGCTCAGAGCGGTGTACAACAGTTAAAATAATACAATTAAATGAATATTAAAATAGCAATTTACACATAATAACATCATGTCATAAAATACGATGTAAAAAAGGAGGTCAGATGTTAAAGCAATTCAGTATCTAATCAGATGTCCAGTTAGGATCAGGCCACCAGTGGACAAATGGCCGAAAAAGCTTGGACTAGATAACCCTTTGGGTAGGGTTCCCAAGTACCTACCTACGATCCGGCGGGGGACACGTGCTTCCCCGCCGGAAGATTCTTGCTTGGAACACAGGAGCTGCACTATTCCGTCGCCCAGACGTGACGTAGGCACGAAGCTGGGCGACGCTCTGGTACCATCGAGTTTCCAGCCCCATTGCTAGAGCGTCGCCCGGCTACGTGCCTACGTCACGTCTGGGCAACGGAATAGTGCCGCGCCTGTGTCTTCCCTGTAGGAATGGTCCCGCAAAGAACAATACATCTCCTGCCGAATTAAGGTAAGTACTTGGGAGCCCTGCCTTTGGGTCTGTTCCAGCTCTATGTTTCCAATATTTTGAATCACCCAATGCATGCTGAGTCCTCTTTGAGTTATTTTTTCAGGGATTTGGGGGTCTAATTTTTTTTTAACTATAACTTACAAAGTTATATTTTTCTGCCTAGCTAGGGAGTCCCATGAGTATGCAGAAATCCCTACCGTGTCGGTGGGAGTCTCTGTTTTGCGGTTCTTCAGGTAGGTACTCTGCTGTCAAGACTGCTATTAGGAAGAGTGATTCTTCTGATGTATTCCATTGTGTTCATTCCAGAATCAAGGCTGGGTTTATAGCGTTTATGTTATAGTCATACTCATGTGAGAGATATTTGTATATAGTGTTCGCTTTTAAGAGAAGAATGAGGACATATCACAGTTTCCTTGTGTTTACTTTTAAATGGCTAAGTTCATTAACATTTTATTACATAAATAAATTAGAACCAAGCTGAAATAAAAAAACTATCAAGATGGAAACACTGACAGAGTTGAAGGTAGTAGAAGCATTTTTTTTTAAAAAAAGAGTACCGTAGGTAAAGAATTCTTGACGATCGCTCTTGTAAATATTTCAAAGTACAGATCGAATGTTTTATGGATCACTAAAGCTATTGTAAATACAGCAGCTGTATCCCAAATATATCATTCCTAATCCAAGGCAAAAGCAATAAGACCAGAGCTACAGTGTGCCCCTTTTCATGCTGAATTGAATGAGAAGGTGTCTGTGTACAACAGTGATACTTTCAAAATTCACATTATCTGTGATTCCGAACAAAATGATCTTTTTGTTTTGGTAATGCACCAAAGGGGAAGCAAATAGTTCCCCAATCATGTATGAATATTTTCCAGTTCTGAAACTATTGTTGAACTTAATTCTCTTTTTAGCCCAAGAAAAACCTAGGCACAGAAAGCCTAGAAATAATAGAGGTAAATAAGCATCCTCAAAAATGAATTCTCCCATACCTTGGCAGCACTAGCCAGTTTGGTGTAGTGGTTAAGAGCACGGACTCTAATCTGGGAGAACCGGATTTGATTCCCCACTCCTCCACATGCAGCTGCTGGTGTGACCTTGGGTCAGTTACAAGTTCTTTCAGAGCTGTTATCTCACAAGCAGTTCTCGACAGCGCTCTCTCAGCCCCACCTACCTCACAGGGTGTCTGTTGTGGGGAGGGAAAAGGAAAGGAGATTGTAAACCACCCTGAGTCTCCTTTGGGTAGTGAAGGGCAGGGTATAAATCCAATCTCTCCTCCTCCTCCTCCTCCTCCTCCACCTCCTCCTCCTCTATCCCATTCAAGGAACCCTGGAAAATGTAGCCATGAGGTCATTGCAGTCAGATTATGGGAGATCTTAAGGGACAATCTTCCAAACATGAACAAGGGATAAAGTTGCCAACCTTCAGGTGATTGCTGGAGATCTTCTGGGATTACAATTTATCTCCAGATGACAGAGATCAGTTTATCTGGAGAAAATGGCCTCTTTGGAAGGTGGACTCTATGGTATTACACCTCATTGAAGTCCCCCCTCCCCACAGCCCACCCTCCTAAATTCCCTCCAAAAAGATCTCCCAGTATCTCCCAACTTGGAGATGACAACTGTAACAAGGGAGTAACTTGCCAGTCCTAAAACACAGTACCACACTCTTCTTCTAAAAAGTGGCTTGTGCTTAAATTACAACACTGGCTGCTTCTACACAACAGGGAATCTTGAGGTTGTTTTCACTGCTGCTGGGAATTGCCTCCACACAGAGCTTCCTCCTGTGGAGTTAGGGTTGCCACTTCTAGGTGGGGAAATTCCTGGAGATTTGGGGAGTGAAACCTGGGGAGGCCAGAGTTAGGGAAGTCAAGGGACCTCAGCGGGGTATAATGCCATACTGGCCACCTTCCAAAGCAACCATTTTCTCCAGGGGAACTGATTTTTTTTTACCCCACTGTTTTTATCCGGCATTATCCCCAATAACAGTTACTGGCCATCCTTCTAGTATTCTTGTTTATATGTTTTTAATTGAATAAACATATAATTGTAACTGTATTTGTAACTGTTTAATTTTTTTTATGTTGTCACCTTGTGGGCCCTGATTTTGTGGAAAGGCGGCAGAAAAATATTTGAAATAAATAAATTTGTTGTCTGGAGATCAATTATGATTCCAGGAGAACTCCAGGCCCCACCTGGAGGTGGCAACCCTCTGTGCACTTTTCTCTTTCAACCATTTGCGGCAGCCATGTTTCCTGGATTTTTTCCCTGCTACACCACACCACTAGAAGGCTTTTTGTGGGCCTTTGGTTAAAAAAAGAATCAGGAATTGCTAGTGTGCCCCAAAGGCCCTCCTGTGACTTAGGGATGCCAGCCCCCAAGTGGGACCTGGAGATCCTCCAAAATTACAGCTCATCTCCAGACTAGAAAATCAGTTTCCCTTGATGAAATGGATAATTTGGAGGGTGGACTCTATGGCAGTGTATCTCATTGAGGTCTCTCCTCTCCCCAAACTCCTCCCTAAATCTCCAGGGGAAGAAGAAGGAGATTGGATTTCTACCCTTTCCTTCACTACCCAAAGGAGTCTCAGAGTAGCTTGCTTTCCTCCCTTCCCTTCCCCACAACAGACACCCTGTGAGGTAGGTGGGGCTGAGAGAACTCTTCTGAGGACTGCTCTGGAGAGAACAGCTCTGAAAGACCTTGCAACAGACCCTAAGTCACATCATCAGCTGCATGTGGAGGAGTAGGTAATCAAACCCGGTTCTCCCAGATTAGAGTCCACGCTCTTGACCACTTCACCAAAAAGGCTCCCAAACCTGGAGATGGCAACTTGGCCCCCACCCCCTGGCAGCCCTAGTGTGATTCAACAGAGAACATGGTGGCCACAAGAGAATGCTGACAGGAAGATAGCACCACTGTGGATGGGATCTCCACAGGACAAGAAAATGTGCACCATTCCTTCCACACAGCATGAAGATGCGCTTAAGCTTTGTACTTTCTAAACAGACCAGAGTAAAACAGTTTTGGGAAAGAGACTGAAAAAGGATGGTTGCAGCATGATAAGAACATAAGAACATAATTGAAGCCAATGATGGATCAGGCCAATGGCCCATCCAGTCCAACACTCTGTCACACAGTGGCCAAAAATACCAGGTGACATCAGGAGGTCCAGCAGTGGGGCCGGGACACTAGAAGCCTTCCCACTGTTGCCCCCCCCCCCAAGCACCAAGAATACAGGGCATCACCTGCCCCAACCTGAGAGTTCCTATCTATACTTTGTGGCTAATAGCCACTGATGGACCTCTGCTCCATATGTTTATCCAGTTCCCTCTTGAAGCTGTCCATGCTTGTAGCCGCCGCCGCCTCCTATGGCAGTGAATTCCATGTGTTAATCACTCTTTGGGCGAAGAAGTGCCTCCTTTTATCAGTTCTAACCTGACCGCTCAGCAATTTCATGGAGTGCCCACGAGTTCTTGTATTGTGAGAAAGGGAGAAAAGTACTTATTTCTCGACCTGCTCGATCCCATGCATAATCTTATAAACCTCGATCATGTCACCCCTCAGCCGTCGTATCTCCAAGCTAAAGAGCCCCAAGTGCTTTAACCTTTCTTCATGTTGTGAGAAGCTTCCAAAAAGTGCTTCAGTTCTGAAGCTAATGCAGATAAAAACTTTTGTGTGGAAGCAACCGTTGCAGTGCTCTGATTGTTCTCTCTCTCTCTCAAGATTCTCATCCCTGTAGATTTTGGTCACCCTTTGTACAGCCATGAATGATCTTCTACCAGGCTAGGGTACATTTGCGAGTTTCCCATGTCACTTTTTGAGGCAAGGAATCAAACTCCAAACTAGTTCTGCTGCTGTTTAGGAAGGGAATTAAAAAAAAAAACCCTGCAGAGTGTATCTATCTGCTAACAAGAGTAATTAAACATCTGGCACAAATGCAATTAAATATTTTGCTGTTGTGGCAGAAAACAATATACCAGGGGAAGCTATTTCTTTCCTCCCTCCCCACCCCAAAGGTTTTGTATGACACAGGTTTTCCAACAAGAAAATCATCCTCCTTAACTGTTTTAGTTGTGACTAATAATAGATGTTTTTTAAAAAATAATCTCTAGGTATTACTGTGCGTCTGTATCAGACATTAGAGATGCTTAAGCACCCGCAAGTTTGGTTCACGTCCTGCTGGCCAGTCACAAACAGTGAGCCAATCATTTGCTCTTCGGGCATCTCCAATTGCACTGCTATCTCCCGTGTGCTAGCAGGTTTGGCTAGAGAGCCAGCCTGGTGTAGTGGTTAGAGTGTCAGACTAAGACCTGGAAGACCAGGTTCCAATCTTCACTTTTCCATGGAAGCGTGCAGGATGACATTGTGCCAGTCATACACTCCAAGTCTAAGTTAACCCACAGGGTTGTTTTGGGGAGGATGAAATGGAGAGGGGGAGAGTCAGGGCTATTTTTGGGCAGGAACGCACAGGAACGGAGTTCTGGCTGGCTCCAAAGTTGACCACGCCCAGCAGGAACTCATTAGCATAATAGGCCACACCCAATAGCAGAAACTCATTGGGATTGGCTACATTAGGGGTGTGGCCTAACATGCAAAGGAGTTCCTGCTACAAAAAAAGCCCTAGGTTTTGACAACAAACAAGGTAAACAGAATAAGAAGCAAAAGGTGGGTGTGGCTGGATGACTATACTTCTGGTAACATGGGGGTGCGGCCTAATATGCTAATAAGCTATGCTCTCATGGGTGTGGCTGGATATGCTAATGAGTTTATGTTGTTGGGTGTGGCCTATTATGCTAATGAGTTCCTGCTGGGCTTTTTCTACAAAAAAGCCCTGAGGAGAGTGATGCAGTAAGCCACTTTGGTTCCTTAGGTTTGCCAGAATTACAAATGGTCTCCAGGTTATAGAGATCAGTTCCACTGGAAGAAATGGCTGCCTTGTAGGGTAGGCTGTATGGCATTATATTTTGCTGAGGTCTCTCTCCTCCCCTCCCCTCCCCAGGCTCCACCCCCCAAATCTCAAGGCATTTCCCAACCCAGACCTGGCAACCCTGTTATTGTTACCCAAATACGCAGTCTCCTAATTAGTTGGGGGAATTAGCTTAAAGGAGACAGAGTGAGAGGGGGTAACTGGGATTCTCCACAAATGCTTACTGGGGTTTTCCCCCCTTAAAAGAACTCTTGAAATAAATCAGGCAGATGTTCAACTGGAAAGGTATTTTTACTGCTTGGAAATAAAAATGAGCAAAAAGCATAACCACACTGAAAACACACACAAGAGAGCTAAGACAAAATCAGGGAGGAAAGGGGGAAAGCCATCCTGGGGAAGACTATAATTACCAGTCTTGAAGAAAGAGACCCATGGAGGCAGCAGCAAAACAATCAGCATTTCATGGAGAGTAAGAGAGAACAACAACGGATGGAGGGTGTGAGTATGGATCCAAGAACACACACACTGCATTGGTGGCTATGTGCTCTAGCCTGTTCCCTGGGGCAAGCTGATGTATTTGCCCCCAAAACAAGAACTTGATGGGTTTTTCTGAGGTGGACAATGTGTTGGGAGAGGCTTAATGGGTTTTCTTAAGGTGGATTATAGGAGCGAATGGGGCTTGTTGACTCTGTAAGTACCAGATGGGAAAAGCTACTAGGGCCCCGGTTACACGGAGCATTTGCCCCGCTGAAGGCACGGGAGTTCTGCGGAGTATCCGGGCATGATCACATGGGAACATCTGGGAGGCATGGCACTCCCGTGGCGACCCCGTGGCAAGCCACCGAAGCTGCGCAGTAAAAAACTAGCACACCGCATGTACTAGCAAACGCTTTGCCACGGGCCACCTATGGAAGCCTCCCGGGTGTGATCGCACCGGCACACAGCTTCCTCCCCCGTTGTCTTCTTTGCTGCGGGGAAGCCGCCGTCGCGTCTGATCGCATAATAGCGCATCAGAATGCGATGGCACAAATAGCCGCACTCCCCCCCCCCGCGTTTTCCGGCAAGTCTGGCCGGGGCCTAGGTTTGGTGAATAGACTTAATAGGTGCTTAATTAAGGTAAATGGGTGCAAGGAAGTGAGGCAGAATGTTGATGAAATTAGTCGAAGGTGAGTCAGTAGTTGTTATAGACAGTGTTATTGAGGTAACAAACATGAAATTAAGCAAACTCCGGAGCATGACAGAAGACAGGAGGTCCTGGCGTGATGTGGTCCATGGTGTCGCGAAGAGTCGGACTTGACTGTGCGACTGAACAACAGTGAGTCAATAGGTTCTTGGGAGACCCATTGTCCTAAATTATGCATCTCTCTGGGGCATGAAGGAAGTCCTTATCTAGCCAGCCACTTTTACTCACACTTCTAAACTGCATGTCCAAACTTATTTCTGACTGGCATCCATTTTGTGTCATTTTGGGCCCGGCAGTGTCTCGCACTTACGATTTTTGGGATAATATTTTAGGAAGAGTGGTTCTGTTTTTCTAGCTATAAACTGCCCCTCTGTGAGAAGACTGCTAGCAGAATTGGGGAGTAAAACAAGGTTATACATAAAAATAGAGAATAGTGACAATTGTCCTCCTCCATCCAAACTACTTCACACAGCCATGACAATAGCCTTGTTCACAAGTTCCAGTGAACACATCTATAATCTTTGTTATGGTGTACACTTGATTTTTCTTGATTTCGTTGTGTAATTCTCATGGTAGAATCATAGAGTTGGAAGGGATCTCCAGGGTCATCTAGTCCAACCCCCTGCACAATGCAGGACATTCACAATACCTCCCCCCCACCCCCCAGTGACCCCTGCTCCATGTCCAGAAGATGACAAAAGACCTGCAGGATCTCCCACCAAACTGGCCAGGAGAAAAATTGCTTCCTGACCCCAAAGTAGCGATCAGCATTTCCCTGGGTATGTAAGAAGGGGCCATGAGAACTAAGCACTAAAGCAACCCTTCCTGCCCTCCCTCTCAACAGTCAGCAACTGTAGCAGAGCAATGATGGTTATCCAGTGGCTGGGAAGCCACACATGTCTCTTTGAGCACTACTACCCAAGGTCTCCATATTTTAGGGAAGTACGAAAGGCCTGGAGGCACTCATGATTGGCAGGTGGTCCCCAGAAGAATGAGTAAGGTGTGAGCCTCTTCAAGGATATAAATTAGCGTAGCGATGGATGGCAACTGCGAACGTGGTTCTCCACAAGTCACAGAGTAAGAACCACTGGAGTAGAGCTTTCAGCAATGTGAGGCCCCTTGGACTGCAAACTGGGGTGTTACAAACATAAAGGTAAAGGTAAAGGTTCCCTTGCTCGAAAGCCAGTCGAATCCGACTCTAGGGTTGCAATGCTCATCTCCGTTTCAAAGCCGAAGAGCCAGCGCTGTCCGAAGACGTTTCCGTGGTCATATGGCCGGCATGACTAAACACCAAGGCGCACGGAATGCTGTTACCTTCCCACCGAAGTGGTACCTATTTATCTACTTGCAAATTAATTTTGAATTAAATTGCAAGTAGATAAATAGGTACCACTTCGGTGGGAAGGTAACAGCATTCCGTGCGCCTTGGTGTTTAGTCATGCCGGCCATATGACCACGGAAACGTCTTCGGACAGCGCTGGCTCTTCGGCTTTGAAACGGAGATGAGCATTGCAACCCTAGAGTCGGATTCGACTGGCTTTCGAGCAAGGGAACCTTTACCTTTACCTTTATGTTTGTAACACCCCAGTTTGCAGTCCAAGGGGCCTCACATTGCTGAAAGCTCTACTCCAGTGGTTCTTACTCTGTGACTTGTGGAGAACCACGTTCGCAGTTGCCATCCATCGCTACGCTAATTTATATCCTTGAAGAGGCTCACACCTTACTCATTCTTCTGGGGACCACCTGCCAATCATGAGTGCCTCCAGGCCTTTCGTACTTCCCTAAAATATGGAGACCTTGGGTAGTAGTGCTCAAAGAGACATGTGTGGCTTCCCAGCCACTGGATAACCATCATTGCTCTGCTACAGTTGCTGACTGTTGAGAGGGAGGGCAGGAAGGGTTGCTTTAGTCCTTAGTTCTCATGGCCCCTTCTTACATACCCAGGGAAATGCTGATCGCTACTTTGGGGTCAGGAAGCAATTTTTCTCCAGGCCAGTTTGGTGGGAGATCCTGCAGGTCTTTTGTCATCTTCTGGACATGGAGCAGGGGTCACTGGGGGGTGGGGGGGAGGTATTGTGAATGTCCTGCATTGTGCAGGGGGTTGGACTAGATGACCCT
>NW_015167065.1:857800-877707 GCF_001447785.1 Gekko japonicus
CGACCTTCCACAGCCTGCAGTTCAGCGTCTTAACCACTTGAGCCACCGCAGCTCCTGTTACAAACGTACGCAACCAAAAAAGGAAAGGTGCATTTATGTTACTTATTGTTGGTGCTTAGGTAGAGGGACTAAATGTGAAAGGGAGGCCTTGAATCCCAAAAGTTTGAGAGTGACAACGATGTAGCACGAAGGATAGAATCCAGCAATAATTCCTACTGACATGAGGTATTTCCATCAACTAGGTGCCAGTTCCAGCTTGGCAAATTTCTGGAGATTTGGGCCTGGTATCGGGGGAAGATGGAGCTTGGGGAAGGGAAGGAGCTCAGTAGGAATGTCATGCCATAGAGTCCACCCTCTGAAGCTGCCATTTCTTCCTGGGGAACTGATTTCTATAGTCTGGAGCAGTGTTCCCTCTAAGCTGAGTTAGTGTGAGCTAGCTCACAGTTTTTTAGCCTCCAGCTCATACATTTTTGTCTTCGCTCAGGAAGGATGGCTCCACAGCAAACAAATATATGCAGGTGCCAAATCGCTTGCTCACAACTTTAATGCAAGTAGCTCACAAAGAAGAATTTTTGCTCACAAGACTCCACAGCATAGAGGGAACATTTGTCTGGAGATCAGTTGTAGTTCTGAAAGGCCATTCCCTACCTGGAGGCTGAAGCAGCTTTCTTATTCGCCGTTCCTTATTCATTCCTTATTCGTGACTTATTTGTGAATTCATCCAGAAACACTGAGGAGAGTTGGAAAGTTCTGAACCCCAAAATACGGTTTGAACCACCACATATCATATTAGGGTTGCCAAGTGGGGGCGGGTGGGGGCTAAACCCCCGCTTTGGAGGCCCGATTTCCACCACCGCGGAATCGGGCCCCGGGGGGAACCCCACCCCGGCGTGCGCGTCACCAGGAAGTGACGTTATGACGCTGGGCATGCTGGGGGCAGGGCCACGACCATCCGAGGGGAAACTCTATGGTTTCCCCTCGAATGGTCGTGGCCCCGCCCCCAGCATGCCCGACATCATAATGTCACTTCCTGGTGACATGCGTGCGGCGCGCACGCTCCGGGATCCACCCGGGAGTCCCCTGCTGCGGAGGTAAGGGCTGCCAAGTGTGAGCGGTGGTGCAGGCTGTAAATGCAGCCTGCATTAAAACATCTGGCCGAACAACTGTTCGAGCCCCACCGTGGCTGGAGTGAGCTCCCGGCCCACGTCCCAGCTCCCGCCCACCCAGCGGTTCGAAAGCCTGTTAAAGGGCGAGTAGATAAATGGGGACCTACCCTTAGTAGGGTAGGGGGCACCCTCCTCTCCTGAGGCGTGTGGTGTGTGGCGGAGGACCAGCGGAGGAGCAACGGTAATGGCAGCGAAACGGCGACGGCGGAGTCCTGGAGCGGAGCTGAGACAAGGTGGTGCGGCGTGGTGTGGCGACTGAAAGCCAGAAAGAGTTATCCCTGGTGGCCAGCGGTGAAACAACAGAGGCGGCCATCACCAGCAGCAAAGAGGCGCAGAAGACGTCATCTCCCGGCGCGACTGGACACAGCCGGGGCCAGGGAGAGCGGATTCGTGTGCCGAAAAAGCAGCCACCCGCAGAAGCACCAGAGGAAGGAGAGACGTCCCGCTGGACTGAGGGCCAAGAGACATCTGCAGCCGAAGAAGCCAGAGGACGGAGAAGAACTGTCACCACCTAGGGTGCTGGTAGGATGACCCAACCCCTGTATGAATTGTGGCCATAGTTAGGAATTGTAACAGGTGACTAGCACTACTAATTGTAAACCGCCCAGAGACCCTCATGGGGGGGTTTAGGGCGGTATATAAATTGAATAAATAAATAAAATAAATAAATAAATACCCCCAAAATCTTTGGACCACCCAAAATGACATATCCCCACGCTCTGGAGACTGTCCCCTGAAAGGAGACATACAGGACTCTTGGTGGCACTCGAAATGGAAGCTTGTGGTGCCAGAACCATTGTCTGGACCCGGCAGTGCCACCTGTCGAATGAGACTGTATCACCTTCGTTTCCCACTCCATACAAGAGACACAAAGGGAATGTCAGAGGTCTTCCATAAAAGGGGGGGGGATATCAGCAACAGTCTGTAAGTAGAAATACTTATTCCTTGCTTCTCTCCCCAAAGGGACCCAAATTTGCAACAATAGGAGGATTTGATTTACAACAATAGAAGGAAGAAGAAGAAGAGATTGGATTTATACCCCGCCCTTCACTACCCAATGGTGTCTCAGAGCGGCTTATAAACTCCTTTCCCTTCCCCTCCCTACAACAGACACCCTGTGAGGTGGGTGGGGCTGAGAGAGCTCTTGACAGAAACTGCTCTTTTTCAAGAACAGCTGTGCCAGAGCTTGTGACTGACCCAAGGTCATCCAGCCAGGTGCAAGTGGAGGAGTGGGGAATCAAACCTGGTTCTCCCAGATTAGAGTCCGCGCAAACAAAACAACCAGCTGTATTTTGTCTGACACCTTGGACCAGCCGGAACCACCTTGCCGGAACCAGCCTATTGTGTATTCTAGACAGAGGAGTGGCCAATTAATTATTCCTCCTCTTCTTCCTCTCCTCCAGGTACTCCTAGATAATATATTTACAGTAAGAAAATATCGCTGCATACTGATTATGCTGGACTCCCCTCCCCCATGCTTCTTAAGAGTAGAAATAAATGCAAAGTGTTCATCTGCACTCCAAGGAGAAAGCTTTGAAATAATAATTGCTAATAGTTTATGTTTGGAACAGACGGCAGGCAAGGAGCAGGGGTTGCGGGGGCCCGAGAGCTTTCTTTGCTGCTTTAGCTTCGGTGCCCTTTTGGAAACAGACACTTGTGCTGAAAAGAGGCCATGATTGCAAATCAAGAAATAAATATCTCTCATCTAACAGGTTTGGTATGCAAAATTATCCTTTTGTTTGTGAAAAGGAGATGCCCTCCGAATAGGAAAGGGTTGAAAAACTGGTGTGGCTTGTATGAAAACATTATTATTGTGTATTCTGTTCTTTGCAGGGTGGAAGGCAAATCTTGGCAGATGGAAGGATGCTTGAAATGGAAATGGAATTTTTAAAACTTGGAAACCTAACACCAAATGGGAACTCCCATTGTGGGTGCTGAAAGCACATCCTAGTATTTCCCTGATATGAATTTTGGAAGGGGCAGAGTTAAGAGGATAAAGCATGTTCAGTTATGATGCAGGAACCCAGCTGTCATATAACTATAGTAATATGGTAATTTACATAAGTATGTTTTGCATAGTTTGGTAAGTTTGTTGCAATATTTAATTTTTTAAAAAAGAAGGTGGGTTTGGGCAAGCACAGAAGTCTTGGATCCAGGAATTTAGTAGGTCACGAGATCACTGCTTATGGAGTGTGTGGTTGTCCACCATGCCATGTACATCACAGTCTGTGATTGCTGGACTTCTGGCTTTTTAGGTTGTTCAAACCTTTAGTTTAATGCTGCCCTTGTGGTTCCAAAGTTCTGTTTGCAAACATGAGATCTAGAAACTTTCTATTCTGATCTTCCAAAACAGAAACTAGAGATCCTAAGACATTTCAAAGAGACACACATATGGCCCCAATTCTTCAGTAAGCTTTGGCATGATTTGAAACTGCGCTGATTGAAAGACACTCTTATAGCACCGTCCTAAGAACCCCTTCCTGGGCATAAGTTTCAATATGTATATTTCAGTGGGATTCTGAGTAGACCTGTTTCGGGCTGCTGTCTTTATGACTTGCAATAATATGGTAATAAATTCTTGGACTCTCAAAGGCCTAAAATATCTTCAGTTTCCATACTTCTACTTTTGTAGGGTGGAATTCCCCCCACATTTACATATTTTGGGGGTAAAATATTACCCCAAACTGCGGATCCCAGTAGTTGCCCTGACCCCAGGATAGATTTTGTTTGGATAAAGCATTTCCATCAGCTCATTCTAAATAAACCTTTTGGATCTTTTTTTTCTTTCCCTTTTTGCTTTGTTTCTGTATTTTCTTAAATAAAAAAGCTGAATAAGATGAGAAAGCATTCAGAAACCTCTGCCTAGATACAGCTTCAATTATAGGTTTGCCTACCCAACAAAGAAAATGTGTGTGTATATATATATTTTAAATGCAATAAATTTGAACAAATGTTGTGGTCTAGCTCCGTGTTGCTGGTATTGTATGTCACGATGCCTACTGGGAAACCTGACATTAAAACATATCCTTGGTTCTCACTTAAAGCCAATTTTATAGGGCAAGAAAAGAAAAGACAACATTTTGCTATGAAAGCACCTTCTTCCATCTGGCAAAATGGCTTTCTGGACTCTATTGTGGCTCATTGTCTAAAAATAGGATGAAGACAAATTGTTATCATTTGCGAAAGCCCATGACAATAATGATAAATGAACAAATTTTTTTGCCCTCTGAAGTCATTGCTTAAGGCTTTCTCTGGGATCAACAATGTTAAACTGGTAAACTTGCCTCATCTGCATCCGCGGAAGGTTTACAAATGGCTTTGTAAACAATTTTAGCCAGAGCGTTAATCTCTCCTCCAGAAGTAGGGCTCCCATGATGTATGATTGATTTGCAATTTAAAATGACACTGAAACCCCTGAAACAGATATGAGAGAAACTTTCAGTGAATAATGCTTTAGTTGACAAGAAAAGATAGAGCACATCTTTCATCTGATAGTGGGCTGTTTTTGATAAATATTGTTCATAATGGAGAATTTTGGAATCATTAATGTGTGGATAGAACATTACTACTTTTTGACTGGGACCTCAGAAGCAGTTTTCTTCAGCAGCAGTTCTTGTTAGCCGGGAGAGCCTCAAACAATGTATCTTGCTTTAAAAAAGGAGCCGGAGAAATTTTTCCCCATTAATTGGATCTCAAGTTCAAATTCGTACAAGCAAAAGGGGAGCATCGGGATAAATGTTGCTTTGTAACTGGGGTGGGTTTTTTTTTGGCCATTTATGTCTACAAGGAGTTTTTTTTCCTCCTGAAATTAAAAAAGAAAGCTGTACAAATTAAATGCAACTTAATTTCCCCCCCCCGTTTACTTTCGATCCTGCATCTGCTGCTTCAAAGGACAGCCTTGAATGGCTCTAAAATGCTAGTCAAATAACTTATTTATGTATTATTGTACTGTTTATATAGTATTTAGGTGATGCATTAATTAATGTTGTTTGTTCTGCTTCTGTATGGCTTGTGGGCCATAATAGGATTGACTTGACCATGTGGGAAGTCTGTGCGTATATACATACATAAATACAGATTTTATCATGTGCTCGGGTCCTTGAGCATGCAGAAGTGTGGGGGGAAACATTATGCTGGGCCCCATAACATATCATGAGCTGTTTTTGCACCTATGCTGTTACAGTTCTGCAGGGCCTGTAAGACGGAGCTCTTCCGCCAGGCTTTTGAATAGGAGCCGCCACCACCACCAACAGGCGACTGCAAAGCAGTACCGCTGGGTTAGGCTGACTGGCCATTCAAACATCGGGGCAATAGCATCCCCCTCTTTGACTCAATGTGATGTACAATAGGGAGCGAGTATGTTAGTCGCGGTAGGGTTCTGGGAGTTGCCCACTGTAATTAATTGTTTTAAATTGTTTTAACCGTATTTTATTGATCTGCGTGCCTTATTTGTGTAACTGTGGTGTTGTATTACACCTATGTCTTGTAAGCCGCCCTGAGCCCGCATGCGGGGAGGGCGGGATATAAATGCAATTAAATAAATAAATATGCAAGATGTGCAAGAAGTTTTGGGGCACTACAAGATCTTGCACAAATGCAACTGCAATTTATGTTTCCGCTTGTGTGTCTCTAGTTACAAGCCACAGCATAGGGAGCTCTGCCCCAAGGTTTGTGCCCCAAGGCGCTTACTCACCAAAATCTGCACATTAGAGTATTAACAAAAGGATGTGAGGAAAGTAAAGGTGGAGATAAGTGGGAGATGCGTTTGTGTCCGTTCCAGTTTTCATTCTGGTTACACGCATTTAGATTTAATTTCAGTAGGGAAGGGATTTGTGCCAGAAGCTTCATGGAAAAGGTGGCTGCTGAGCTGGGATTGGAAGGAAATGAGTAGTTGGGAATTACAGGGTTGGTTCCAGACAGTTCCTGTTCACTCAGTCTAGCCCAGTCACTTCCGTCCTGCAGTCCCTGTCCCACATCCCAAGCATGGACTAAGGGGATACCTCTTCCCTCTATTGGCCACCTCTTTCCTTTATTTCCCAATGTACTTTCCAGAACTCTGCACTTTTACCTGTCTGTCTGTTTATTTAAAACCACCTGTAGCCAGTTTTTCTTCAGTGAGTCAAAGGTGGGTAGCAATCTCTCAAATTAAAAATGGCCTACTGGCATTTAAAGTAACATATACAAAAGTCCGCATGGTCAAAGCAATGGTATTCCCAGTAGTCATGTATGGCTGTGAGAGTTGGACTATAAGGAAGGCCGAGCACCGAAGAATAGATTCTTTTGAACTATGGTGCTGGAGAAGACTCTTGAGAGTCCCTTGGACTGCAAGAAGATCAAATCAGTCAATCCTAAAAGAAATCAACCCTGACTGTTCCCTGGAAGGCCAGATAATGAAACTGAAGCTCAAATACTTTGGCCACCCAATGAGATTGAAGGTCAAAGAAGACGGGGACGGCAAAGGATGAGATGGTTAGACAGTGTCATAGATGCAACGAGCATGAAATTGAGCCAACTTCAGAGGACGACGGAAGACAGGAGGGCCTGGCAGGAGTTGGTCCATGGGGACGCGAAGAGTCGGACTCGACTGTGCGACTGAACAACAACAACAAAAAATACAAAAAAAGAGAGAGAGCAGATGCAAATGAGTTAATGAAATTAATGCACACACCCTCTGAAATCAGGTCATTTCATATTCATGCCGAAGGCCAGTAAGGAGGAGATCTTTTGCACTGTGCTCAGGACAACCATATAGATGGCAAGGGGATGGGTTGTGGCAGGGCTCTTTTTGTAGCAGGAACTCCTTTGCATATGAGGCGACACACCCCTAATGTGGCCAATCCTCCAAGAGCTTACAGAGCTCTTCTTACAGGGGCTACTGTAAGCTCTTGGAGGATTGGCTACATTAGGGGTGTGTCACCTAATATGCAAATGAGTTCCTGCTACAAAAAGAGCCCTGGTTGTGGCCATTTGTGGCACTCTGATGGTCAACCTACAGGTTGCAATTTGTCACATGCAATGCCTGGGTTCCCTTAACCTGACTTTGGCTGACACAGTCAGATGTCAGGTGCAAGGGAACTCATTTCCTCAAGCACATGGGTCCTCAATTCAGATAAGGATTGTGGTGCAGGGGAGAAGTGGCGTCAGCCTTCCCCCTTGCCACTTTCCCGAGCTAAAATGGCCAAGGTACAGCCACTGTCTTTGAAGAGACTAGGGGGCATGCATTCAGCCATATCCCAGCCAGGGAAAAAATAGCTGGAAAATATTCTTTCGGTCAAATATACATTCGAGTAGCTTTTTGGTGATCCAAAGTAGCCGCCCCCCCCCCCCCGACAATATTTGAGTTTTTTTGGGACCCGCCAGATAGCCAAAGTTCAAAAGCGTTTAAAGGGATCACAGTTAAAAGGTGTTCAAAAGGATCATTGCAATGCTTTGTGGGTGAACTTGCGGCTTGGAGAATCTGTTTAAAGGGATTGCGAGGCCTTTAAAACCCTTTGGAGTGAATGTTCACCTTGCAGAAGGTGTTTATAACGAGAGGGTGGCCGTGTACAAATTCTGTGCTACATAGCTGACATAAGTCCAGAATGAACTTTCTCTAGCTTATTTTCCACCCAGGATGTTCTTGGGGGGGGGGGCATTATGTTTTAGGGGGTTCTGGGTGGGGATCTGTTTGATGGACACACACACTTTAAATAATAGCATCACCAAGCTTTGACATCTGAAAGAACCCAGACTCACTGCAATCCAGGGCATCGCTTTAGCATGTTTCTGTGGCAATACCTATGTATTTATAGCAGACGCATAAGAGGTCACTGCATGAAAGCAGAAGGAGCAGGGCAGAAAGTGGATGAAAAAGAGCTGCCTGTCTTTGTTCCCAAGCAATCTTGGCCATTTGTAAGCAGACGCATAAAAGGTCACTGCATGAAAGGAGAAGGAGCAGGGCAGAAAGTTGATGAAAAAAGGGCTGCCTGTCTTTGTTCCCAAGCAATCTTGGCCATTTGTAGGAGAGACCAATCCATTGCCGGTGGTGTCTGATTTATTTAAAGTGGAACAAGTCACCTGGAAGAAGAGGCAAGACCCTTTTAAGAGGGCCCATAATTGCGAGCTGAGTTCCGTAGTTTTTAAGAGACCAGCTGCCAACCTGTATTGTTCCATCCAAGAAAAATCCCTCTTCATCCTCCCACGCTGATTTATTCATTTGTTGAGAAAATGTATATGCCGCCTTTCTGGAGACAACGGGGATGGATGCGTGGGAGGGGCCTATTTGCAGCAATGCTCCCTCTAAGCTGTGGGGTCTTGTGAGCAGAAATTCTACTTTGTGAGCTACTGGCATTAAAGTTGTGAGCAGATGATTGGGCCACTGCAAGAATTAGTTTGCTCTGGAGCCCTCCTTCCTGAGCGAAGACAAAAATGTGTGAGCCGGAGGCTAAAGAACTGTGAGCTAGCTCACACTAACTCAGCTTAGAGGGAACACTGATTTGCAGGTGGGGAGTTGGTGGGCGTTGCAGTGCCAGTGTGAGCAGATGCAAAGCGTGAAAGGTGGGCAAGTGAAGGATTTCCCCCAGACAATTTTCCAGGCTTCGATTCTCCCACCCTCCCCATTACTGTTTGTTTTGCAGGAAGAAATTCCATACAGGTAGCATAAAGACATCTTCTTCTTAGCCCAGATCTTGGTTATGATTTAAATCTTCCCTTCCCTTGTGGTGGCTAATAATAGTTTTTTTTAAAGTGAGAAATTTGTTCATGGATTGTGGCATTTCTCTACTATGAGTGATATAAAACACAATCTGGGACCTAGCAATTTGAAGTTTAAAAAAAAGGGGGGGGGAAGCATCCGTGTTAGTGGCTTGAGCAAATTATCGTTAATAGGCACAGTGTTTAATCAGTCCTGATAACCACATTCATTCGCGACTTTCCTGTTTTGAAGCATTTAGACTTGCTTTCGTTTTATTAATGTATTTCTTTTATCTTCCATCTGAATTGTGTTCGGTATGTAAAGTGACCAAAAGGTGATTAATGATGAATAGATTAAGATGGGACAGGGTATTTGAAAAATGGCTTAAGTACTGGATGTAAGTCACTGGCTATGGTCCCAAATGCAAATTCTGGCTAAGTTAATGACTGGAAAATCATGATGGCTTTAGTGTATGAGCTTCTGAATTATTTAGACTGGCTTTATAAACAATAAATAATTAGCATTTTACATGGGGGCTAGTTAATATGCTACCCATGCAATTATTTCTACAGGCAATATAGAGTCGGGAATCAAGAACCAACCAAGAAGCTAATTTTTGCTTATACATACAAATATAGAGTCGGGAATCAAGAACCAACAAGAAGCTAATTTTTGCTTATACATACAAATTGTCAGAATGTCTTGCCTTTGCAAGCAACAGTTTTGTCTTTCAAATAGCATCTCAGCATTTCATTGCCATTGAAGAATGGTGCTTTGTAAGGTTATGGGGTCACTCTTTCCTTTTGGGAGATATAGAGGCAAGGGAGGGGTGGTTACTGACATATCTACTTACACATCATCATTGTAGACGTACATTTTCACAACCCCTCCGGTTTCTGGGAAGTTTTATGAAAAATACATGAATGATGCTTGCAGATCAGGGGATCCACCTGACTGAATTCTGGACCAAAAAGTGGTTCAAAGAGGGGACTTTTTTTTTTTAAAGGGGGGTAGGGAACCAGAATGCAGAGGTCATTTCAGGGGGGATTGCGGGGGATCTCAGTTCCCCTGGTTGAGGTGCGGGGGCGGGGCACATGATGAAGCCCCGCCCCCTGCTTCCCGCACACCTGCTTCCTGCCTTCATTCAGCCAGGAGGAGTCAGGAGAAGAGGGAGGGTAAGTTGCTTCCTCCCCGCCTCTCCCCACCCCTGCCTGCCTGGGGCCAGGGAGGGCCTTGGCGGGGCTTCCTCGCACTCCCTCCGGCCTTGCAGGTCCACGCCGGGCCCCTGATGTCATGGGGTGTGACATATGCTAATGAGTTATGCTAATGAGTTCCCCTAGCTCTTTTTCTACAAAACGACCCCTGCCAGAATGGAACATGAACCTAAAATCTTTTGGTTCCTTTTGGAACCCCTAATTAGGAAAAAGGGGGTTCAGTTTCAATTTAGGTTCCAGGGAACCAAAAGATCTTAAATTCGGATTCAGGTTGACTCCCTGGTGCAAAGTTGTTTTCGGTGGAGTATATATTGCCTCAAAAACAATGTTCTCCGATTCTTCCATCCTGAATTCTTTTCTTTTTTTATTTCTGAATTTGGCTGTTTCACAAATTTTTAGTCAACTATTTTACACTGATGGTCTACCTTAGGGCTATTGTGTTTAGTATTTAGCACTTTTCCAACTGATCGTAATATCTCCCAATATGTCAGTTGTGCCAGTTTGGTGTAGTGGTTAAGTGTGCGGACTCTAATCTGGGAGAACCGAGTTTGATTCCCCACTCCTCCACTTGCAGCTGCTGGATGACCTTGGGTAAGCCATAGTTCTGTCAGAGCTGTCCGTGAAAGAGCATTTTCTGTCAGAGCTCTCCCAGCCCCACCTACTTCACAGGGTGTCTGTTGTGGGGAGGGGAAGGAAAAGGAGATTGTAAGCTGCTCTGAGACTCCAAGTGAAGGACAGGGTATAAATCCAATTTCCTCCTCTTCTCCTTGTCTTAGGAGAGGGGTATGCTATCAAAGGATTCTTGTGCTTACTTTCTGATGAGAGATGAAAAAAGTCACCTATTCCTTTTCTTTTTTATATTTAATCATATTCTTGTCCATGGTTTCCATTCTCTACTTTCTACTGTTGGATTGCAAATCTATTTGCATTGTATATCCATGTTGCACAGCAGTAGAATGTAAGTCATTACCATCCTAAACAAAGTTACACCCTTCTAAGCCCATTGACCGCAATGGGCTTAAAAGGGTGTGTGTCCACTTAAGATGGTACGGCTATACGTATAATATATGTATACTGCATACAATGGTGATATGGATGGACAAGTAATGTTGAAATACACCTACATTTAGTGAGGAACATTTATTGTGAAGAAACCAGAAATGGCATGAATCATTAATTAAATTTGTGTAACAGAGAAATAAAACTGTCTGAAACAATAATTTTTAGGGCAAAATGTCAGGAATGAGATATTCAATGTCATCCTTGTTTTTGAACAGTGATATGGCAACTATGCCATTTGTATGGTTCCTCAATGGACAACAGCAGACATCTTCCTCAACAAAGTGTATACTAATTTTCGGTGGCTTTTGTTGTTCAGTTGCACAGTCGAGTCCGACTCTTCGCGACCCCATGGACAAGATCTCGCCAGGCCCTCCTGTCTTCCGCCGTCCTCTGAAGTTTGCTCAATTTCATGTTTGTTGCATCTATGACACTGTCTAACCATCTCATCCTTTGCCGTCCCTGTCTTCTTTGACCTTCAATCTTTCCCAGCATCAGGGTCTTCTCCAGTGATTTCGGTGCCTTAGTCCACTTTCATAGCTACCACCAACCAAATACATATAATTCACCACACAAAATTGATGGGGGGAGGGGGGAGATCACCTCAGGATGATATCACATGAGAACTGGACCATTCAGCCACAGTCTCTCACAATTGTTACCCAATAAGGCACCGGATGGAGCTACTGAATGGGAATTTTGCTTCCCCCACCCCTGGGTTAAGCGTCCTTTTTATTTACTAAGAAGGATACAAATAACATAGATATGGGTTCAGGATAACCGGTTTCATCTACAGTCACTGTGGTCATTTGCAGCTTGCCCCACGTATGTTTGTTCCGAAGCAAATCCCACTGAGTAACTTTCATGTAGCTGACTCCCAAGAAGGAGTTAATAGGTTCGCAGCTTGATTATGTGCCATGAAGTTTAAGTGAATATCGAAATGTATTTTTACTCCTTATGTATATTCCAGGAATTTATTTTCTGTGTTCTCCCCCAATCCTCCCCCCCCCCCAAATCTTTTCTTTTCTGTGATACTCCTAAGGCCTAAATAATATTCTCAAAGCCAGATAATAAAAACTTTCTGTGTTTAGAGAGAGTGTGTGTGAGAGAGAGAGCTGGATCATTCAGTACAATATGCCGAATTAGACGGTGCACTTGGACTAAATTCCTTTCAGATTTCAGGAGCTATACCTCACTATAAAAGTTTCCTGTATTCAGCAAACTAGTGGGGTAGATCTTTCTCTCTGACTTGCTTATTATGTGGAAGAAAGTTTTATTTAAAACATGATAGCAAACATTCAGAAATTAAAACCCCCTGCCTGCAGTCTGCAGCAGTACAGCGCATAACTCTAACATACTGCATTTGGTACAATGTGTAGTTAAGTTCTGAGGTAAAATTCTGTACTGCTCATGCGCTCAAAAGTGACGGTTTTCTGTGAGACTGTGCTGCTGATGTTCTAGCTGATGGGGAAACACTTTAAAATACAGGATGATGCTTATCAAAATAAGAAATGTTTATGGAAGCTCTACCTCACATTTACACCCCAAGCTAATATATGTCCCAAAATGACAAATCCAATTGGATAGATGTCCTATCATGATAACTTGGAAGAGATCCATTTAATTATAGCTCACATTAAACAAGAGATTGCTAACCATATAGTAAAGCCTGTTCTTTTTTTTCTTCCTTCAGCCACGGACATAAACCATATGTTTTACACGCAGCTTAAAAACAGGGGCAGCTCGCCATTTCCCTCTGCAGAAGGCCGCGTTGCCTTGTGGAGATATGTGAGGCAGGGTCCCCACCAGTACTTAACACTGCTGAAAGATCCAGCCTTCAAGGTTTCTCTTATTTAAAAAAAACACACACACAAAGAGAAGAGAAATATAGTTGCATTGATTGTTAAATCCTAGCGCTTGTTACTCACTGCCCGCACACGGAACATCATGCCTTTTGTAGCAGTGAGGAGAGTTGGTATTTATCAGGGTTCAGAGCTAGTTCAGCCACACACTTGACAAATTATTTGTGGAATTGTGGAATTCACAGTCACTTAAATAAGAATCTGTCAACACAAGGCTGTGCTTTGTTGCAGTGGGTCTCCCAGTTTTTTCCCCAGCACTCAAAGAATGATGGATGGGAGGTAATGCAAATTCACTAGCATTTTATATGCTGGTGCCTTCTCCACAGACAGGAAACATAGCTCAGGATCATCTTGTAAAATGCCTTAACTGTAAAGGCCTGGCTCGACACTAGAGGAGCCTTTTTTAAAAATGGTGTGTTGGAACAAGGAAAGAGAATTCAAATATTTCCCTCACGTTTCTCGCTTTGTCGGAGCAGGTGTCCGCTCTGGATTTTTTCCCCGGCTAACTGGGACATATGCTTATCTGCTCTTGGTAATTAAAAGAACTTGATAAATAACATTATTGGGTTTTATGGCAAGTTAAAAGTTAATGCTGCTTAACGGGATATTAAATACAAATAGCTCAAACAGCAGAAAATGTTGTCTCTCCAGTGACTTCTTCTGCATTTTAAGTAAATTGTGGAGAGCTCCATGATTGCAGATTTATGAGTAAAATGAAGTTCAGCTTTGGGCTAAAATACTAAGTCAGGAGGAAGAGTTAAATAGGCACCCTCACAATCAGTGTTCCCTCTAAGCTGAGTTAGTGTGAGCTAGCTCAGAGTTTTTTAGCTTCCAGCTCACACATTTTTGTTTTTGCTCAGGAAGGACAGCTCCCGAGCAAACTAATTTATGCAGTAGCCAAATCACTTGCTCACAACTTTAAGGCCAGTAGCTCACAAAGTAGAATTTTTGTTCACAGGACTCCATAGCTTAGAGGGAACATTGCTCACAATTTAAGGCCAAAGAAACAACCTGAGTCTGAATTCATACACAGGGGGCGTCAGTACTTTCCCCACCTTTGGGGAACCCCATGTGAAAAGGAAAGGTGGTTTTTCAAAGTGTTTATTCCAAGTTTCTGATTCAATGGATGACCATGCAGGAAGGCTGATATCCAATTGCATTTCAACCTTTCTGTGCTTTACACCACACATGTGATTTCGTATTATATTAGGCTAAGAACTGAAGCACAAGTCTGTACGAACCATGGAAATACTCTGCTGGAGCCAAGCCGTTATCTGGAATCCTCTGCTTGTGGACAGAGGGAGGTGTGGGCAAGAAGTGGTAGACCACCCACCAGATGTTTTGGAGAAACGAAGGACAGAACTGTATTGAATACACCACAGAATCATTGGTGCAGCATAGGGATGGATCCTGAATAGGGTGACCTGCCTGCCACCCAATAACCCCTGAACCCAAGCTGGCCTGCTGGGGATGAAACTGAGGAGTGGCAAACCCCAGGAGCCAGGTGGGTGCTGGCTGCTGCATGGTATCCTTGCCACCTAGTGACGAGAGTCCTGCTGACAATCCCTGAGCTGGGCATGCTATTGTTTTGGCTCTACTCCAAGACCCCTTAAGGGAGTCCCCATACCATGGGATGCGGGCACACAGGCACCTCCTGCCTAGCAAAAGGATCCATCCCAATGCCCACACTGAGCAAAGTTGTGACATAACAGTAACAAAGAGTGACAAGACCCATAACAACTGATACACAGAGAGGGTGGAAGGGAAAGCCAAGGAAATGGGGTGACATCCCGGAAGTGAATATCCAAATCGCCAAACTCCATCAGCAAAGAAATATAACAAGTGTCCTCAAAGGTCATTGTTTTGGCTCTACTCCAAGACCCCTTAAGGGAGTCCCCATACCATGGGATGCGGGCACACAGGCACCTCCTGCCTAGCAAAAGGATCCATCCCAATGCCCACACTGAGCAAAGTTGTGACATAACAGTAACAAAGAGTGACAAGACCCATAACAACTGATACACAGAGAGGGTGGAAGGGAAAGCCAAGGAAATGGGGTGACATCCCGGAAGTGGTGCTTAAAATAAGGGGAGGGAGGGGCAGCTAAGCCTTCGGGGTCACTCACAGCCCACCCCAGCATGACTCCAGCACCTGAATGGTGTCCAGCTCCAGCCACTGTGGGGCCCCACCCTCTGGACCTTGCCAGCCTCTGACCACATGGCTTCACACACGCCCCACTTCCCCCCATCTCCAGAGCCTGCAAATGTGGCAGCGCAGTAAGTCCCAGCCATGGCTTATGTGCAATTTCTGCCTGTGGCACATTTGTTGGTCCCACCAATGTATGTCATACCTCCCTCCTGGGCTAATAAACCCCACCAACTGAGCCACCCACTCATGTATAGAAGTGGTAATTTTGGGGGGTTTCTGAAATGTGGGAGGAGATGCATTTCTTACAATTTTTCGTGTTCTGTAATGCAGCATCCGTTTCCGTAACAAATGTTCAAAAAGGTGATAGTCATCTCTCAGCCCAAAGTGATATCATTCAGAATTCCACTACTGGATGTTGACATCCAGCTGTGCCTTCTAAAGAGGGATTCCATTCTCTTCAGTGGAAGACTTATTCATCAATCTGGCGCTATCGTAATTGGTAAAGGATTTGGAAGTGTTTAGCATTTCCAACAAAGATTGCAGACAGATTTACAGTACAAGATACATTATCTTTTTTAATCCTATCTACAAAAAAAAGAAAAAAAAAATCCTGTTAATTAGGCAAAAAGAGAGAAATAGCCCCCAAACTGTACATGGTTTACAATACATCTGGTTGATAACATTAAAAAAGTATGTAATATTTTGAAATCTCTGGCTAATTATTTCTAATATTTCATGATAATATATGTACAGAGTCTCTCTTTTTCTTGGATGGGTTCCTGTTTTGGTCTAAATGCATTCTCTGTTTGGCATCCTTTCCGGTTTGCAGAATTTCTCCAGTTGCCCATTTCTCTTGCCAAGGTGTTTGTGGAACATATTTTGACAGCTTTCTTGCTAAATTTGTGACTACTTGTTTCTGGAATGGATACCAAATTGCAAATATGATATGTGTTGGATGTTGTTCAGTAATGTCACAATTGCATAATGCCATTGAGGGTTTTTTTTCTATGACTGATATTGCTGCATGATGCAGGATCCAGCTTTTCTTTTTTGTTCATTTCTTCAGTCAGCAAGACTTTAAATTTGTGCTAAAAACAAGGGTTTTCTGCAGGCAGAGGCCTGCTGCTTGTAGCAGACTTGTATATAAAATTCAGATGGCATTCTGTTTTCTACCTTGTTTCTTTTACATTTCTAGCTAAAAGTAACATAATTCCTGAGAGGAGGAGGAGGAGGAGGAGGAGGAGAAGAAGAAGAAGAGGAAGAAGAGGAAGAAGAGGAAGAAGAAGAAGAGGAGGAGGAGGAGGAGGAGGAGGAGATTGGATTTATACCCTGCCCTTCACTACCCAAAGGTATCTCAGAGCGGTTTACAAACTCCTTTCCCTCCCCCTCCCCACAACAGACACCCTGTGAGAAGAAGAAGAGATTGGATTTATACCCCGCCCTTCACTACCCAAAGGTGTCTCAGAGCGGCTTACAAACTCCTTTCCCTTCCCCTCCCCACAACAGACACCCTGTGAGGTGGGTGGGGCTGAGAGAACTCTTGACAGAAACGGCTCTTTTTCAAGAACAGCTCTTATCAGAACTACGGCTTGCCCAAGGTCGTCCAGTCAGGTGTAAGTGGAGGCTCTGTAATGATATAGGATGAGGAGCTGTGGCTTAGTGGTAGAGCATCAGATTTGCATATGGAAGATCCAGGGTAATTAATCAGCTAGGAGGATTACGTAGTGTGTCTGGGTGCATGTGTAAAATGCTATCAAGTCATAGCTGACTTATGGAAACCCCATAGGCTTTTCAATACAAGAGATGTACACTGGTGGTCTGCCATTGCCTGCATCTGCGTAGCAACCCTAGACTTCCTTGGTCATCTCCTATCCAAATACTAAGCTGGGCTGATCCTGCTTAGCTTCTGAGCTCTGACAAGATCAGGATAGCTATCCAGGTTGGGGTAGTTTAGGTAGTAGTTGAAGTGAAATTCCTCTACTTGAGATCCAATACCAGTCAGCATAGACAATACTGCCCTTAACAGACCAGTGGTCTCATTTCATGTCTTCATGAGGTGGTAATCTCAGGAGAAGATTTTGGCAGCTGGTGGCAACCAACTGTGTTGCTAGCACCCGTACTTTGCAACAAGAACACCATTTACTAAGTTAGGTTCTGGGTGCGGGGGTCTGGAATTGCAGTTACAACTTCCCTTATCTCTGTTCTTGGCCATGGTTAGTCCTGGATAGGGATGCCAGAACCCCCGTTGGGGGTGGGGTCTCCTGCTGCCAGGTCCCACCTCTCAGCCAATAACCCCCCAGAAAGGGAGGAATGCCTGGCATTTCAGGGGCGTGCCTATGTGACCCAGAAATGACATAGGCCTGTCATGGATGTCAGGGTGACACTCTGGGTTTTGGGCAAAGACTTTATGGTAGAAGCTAATTCTACCACAGAGTTTTGCCCCAAAACCAGAGCATCACCCCAATGTCCCTGATGGGCCTGTGTCACTGAAATGCCAAGTGTTCTTCCTTGCTCCCAGTAAGGGCACCCCCTGTCTCTTGCCAGCTTCTTGGAGTGACCTGGCAACCCTAGTCCTAGAGTGGACTAGGGCAGCCTAAAATACTGGCCTGGATTAAACTAGCAGAGTTGTCAGCAGTGTCACACCATTTTATCACCAAAACAGGATGGTTGAGGTTATTTCACAGAATGCAGTGTTTCCATGACATGTATGGCCTGCTTCATTCGTAGGGTTGCCAACCCCCCCGGTTTGATAGGGGTCCCCCATTTTTGGGAGGGTTCTAGCCGCCGCCGGCCAGATGGCCAGTGGGGGAAGCCCCACCTCCACCCCCAACACCCACAGCCACACCTCTCTCTCCCTTTAAGTGTGTGGAACCCGTGTTTTGTCCCAAGTCCGATCTCCGCTTGAGATCAGGCTCGCAGGGAAATGCCAGCTTTGTGCACTTAAAAGGGAAACGCGGCTGCTCTTAAAGGGGAAATGCCGGCTCCTGCACTTAAAAGGGAAACGCCGGCTCCTTTAAGTGCAGGGAACTGCTGTTTCTGGAGATCCGGTGCGCGGGCGGGGGGTGGTGGACACCCCCAACGTGAGGTCATCACGTCGGGGATGCCCCGCCCTCTCCAGGAACGCCCCCAAAGTCCCCCGCTGGGGGTGGAAGATGGACTTGGCAACCCTATTCATTCGGCCCCAGTCATATTACAGACTGCATTCCAAAAACTTTGGAGAATGATCTCACTTAGGGTCAAACTTAGTTTCTGTTTTTAAAGAGTTGGGTCTGGGTTCCCTGGACCCAGCATATGTTCCCCAAATCCACACAGCCGATACCGGGAGCACGTGTGGACATGGAGCAGCAAAATCGGGGAAATAACTCCTCCCCAGCGTGGTTTTCACATGGGAAGACAGCCTGGGGGCGGCCGGAGCCCTTCCTCACCATGTGGTGCCGTTCTAAGCCCATTTTGGGCTCTCCTTTTTCTCTTAGAAGCTGTTCCCTGCAGCTGCCGTGTGACTGAGGAGAACATGAATCGGGTCAGGGGAACCTGGACCCTACTCTTTTAAAACAGTGTTATACATGGCCGAGACTTACCTAAAAGGCCAGATTGCTGTGTGGGCAAGGAGGGCTGGAGGAGATCTTCTCCCCCTCCCATTGGTCTAACGGCCAGCAGAGGCAGGATACTGGAGCAACCACGTTGGCTGGCTCCAGGCTAGCTGGGGGAGGGGGACAGCTGATTGGTCCCTTTGATTTGGCAGGCTGCACAGTGATGACGTGGAGCCTGCCCGGGAGGATTTAGGCCACATTGCCAGGAAGCGTGGCAATGCGATTTTTGTTCAGTGGTTTTCACCCTTGCCTTTTTTGGGGCTTTCTGCTGTGGGGAAATCTGTGCTTCCTCCCGGCACAGTTCTGACATAAGAGCATAAGAACATAAGAGATGCCAATGTTGGATCAGGCCAAAGGCCCATCCAGTCCAACACTCTGTGTCACACAGTGGATTTGGGGCTTTCTGCTGTGGGGAAATCTGTGCTTCCTCCCGGCACAGTTCTGACATAAGAGCATAAGAACATAAGAGACGCCAATGTTGGATCAGGCCAAAGGCCCATCCAGTCCAACACTCTGTGTCACACAGTGGTCAAAAATACCAGGTGCCATCAGGAGGTCCACCAGGGGGGCCATGACATTAGAAGCCCTCCCACTGTTGACCCCCCCCCAAGCACCAAGAATACAGAGCATCACTTGCCCCAGAGTCCCTATCTATACCTTGTGGCTAATAGCCACTGATGGACTTCTGCTCCACATGCTTATCTAATTCCCTTTTGAAGCCTTATGACAATCGGCAGCTTTCACTTAAAGACATAAAGGTCAGCAAGGACAAACATTGTGCTACGCCATTCCAAAACTGACCAGCAAGGCAAAGGTACCTTAATCACTCTGGCTCAAGGTCCTCCTGGGGTCCCCTGCCCAGTAAAAAGCCTTCGCCATTACATGTCCATCCGGCCACCTATCACAGGTGCATTTTTCATTCATTCCAACGGGTGCTGCCTATCTAGATATCAGTTTGCAAGTGTGTTGCGAAAATGCTTGGAGCACCTGGGGCTGCCATCTTCAGAATTTGGCACTCCCTCCTTTCGGATTGGTGCTGCCACCACTGCATCTACCTTGGGCCTACCAGCCTCCAAAATTCAGGCTATCGGCCGCTGGTGGTCAGCTACCTTTCGCTCATACATTCGTCCACATTTGGCTTAATGTTTTGCTTGTATTCATCTATGCAGGTCTGCTCAGAACGGTCGGGATTGTAG
>NW_015167065.1:878856-894593 GCF_001447785.1 Gekko japonicus
CAGCCGCCCTTGTGATACCAGTAGTATTTGTCACTCCTGGGTTTTCCCCTCAGCAGGAGGGCTGAGGGACATGGTTATCGGGCAGCAGGCGGGTCGCTTGATTTTCCAGGATCCACCCCCATGCTTCTCCAATGCTCCTTGTTCTGTAATCAATAAAAGCTGTGGCCTGTTTTCTATTCCAAAATTGTTGTGTGGTGTGTTTGTTGTGGACCTCTGCAGGACCTCTCCTTACTAAGCCAGCAATTAGTTTAGTTTTGCCTTTAGTCTTGCTCAAGAGAAGGCAGAGGTGGGATCCATATTCAGGGCTTTTTTGTAGAAAAAGCCCAGCAGGAACTCATTAGCATTATAGGCCACACCCAACAGCTGAAACTCATTAGCATATTAGGCCATACTCTGACACCACAGCTAATTAGCACATTAGGCCGCAGCCCCGTGTTGCCAGAAGTGTGGTCATCCAGCCACACCCACCTTTTGCTTCTTATTCTGTTTACCTTGTTTGTTGTCAAAACCCAGGGCCTTTTTTTGTAGCAGGGACTCCTTTGCATGTTAGGCCACACACGCCTACTGTAGCCAATCCTAATGAGTTTCTGCTGTTGGGTGTGGCCTGTTATGCTAATAAGTTCCTGCTGGGTGTGGCCAACTCAGGAGCCAGCTGGAACTCTGTTCCTGTGCGTTCCTGCCCAAAAATAGCCCTGCATATAATTCCTCTTGACTGGCCACAATGAAAGATTCCTTGATTATTATTATTTTTGATTAACTTGTAGCGCTTGCAAACATAATGCTGGGATTGATAAATAGTAATAAATTTAAGTGCCTCTTATCCCCCCCCTCTCTAATGAAAAATAGTATATGTAACAATCAGGCTTGTCGATTTACAGGAAGGAAATAGATCTACAAAGGGATGCAAAGTACGGAAAACATCATCGCTGTCGATGCATTTCATTACTTTTAATTTGCTATGACTATTGAGAGTCCCTAAAAGAAAATCATTGTTCAGTTAGATATAAAAGCAGCTGTATCCCTTTCAGGGTTGAGGAGGGGGTTGCTTATTTTTGCTGAGGAAATAGTAGTAGCTGTCATTCAGTTTGTCACCATTTCATTCATTTTTCACCCGGGTAGCACAATTCTATCAATAGCTTCTAATTACTATGTGCAAATCTTGGCTTTCTGACTATGAGTGCTGTCTCAAGTCATTCTTGCATAGGATGAAAACTAAGCCCTGTACCTGTTGCACATCAGCAGTGTGCCAGTGTTGAAGTTTTAGGGTTGGGGTATAAATCAAGTAGGGAAGAGAGGTCCCACTTCATCCCACTCCCCTTTAGAGGAAAAGAAGGGTGGTTTTTTAAATACTCTCTACCCTAAGGAGCCTCAAAGTGGCTCACAATTGCCTTCCCTTCCTCTCCCCACAACCTTGTGAGGTAGGTGGGACTGAGAGAGTTCTGAGAGAACTGTAATTGGCCGAAGGGCACATAGGCGTAATCTGCGGGGGGGCGGGGGGGTGTCAGCCCTCCCCGAAATTTCCAGGAAGGTGCTCAGCCTCCCCCGGGGGCAGCGGGTCTTTTGGCAAAGATCAATAATATGATGTTTGGTCAGATACAAGAAATGTTGGGATCATTTTACTGTAAACTACTTTTAACAGCGTTCCGTGCGCCTTGGTGTTTAGTCATGCCGGCCACATGACCACAGAAACGTCTTTGGATAGCGCGGCTCTTTGGCGTTGAAACAGAGATGAGCACCGCAACCCTAGAGTCGGATTCGACTGGCTTTCAAGCAAGGGAACCTTTACCTTTACCTTACTTTAAATCTCTCTCTCTCTCTCTCTCTCTCTCTCTCTCTCTCTCTCTCTCTCCATCCATCCATCCATCCATCCATCATCTATCATCATCTATCTATCTATCTATCTAATTTCTTCATCATTCTTTCTGTTTCATTTTACAAAAATTATATCCTGCCTTTCTTTCCTCATAAGGGACACCTAGGTGGCTAATAGAAACATAACACAATAAAACAACATTTTAAAAAACAGTAAAACCATCCAAACAAATAATTTAAAACTATTAAAAGCAGAGATTAAAAACATGCAAATCATAAAAACAATGTAAAAACATTGGGTGGGAAGAAGGGATCACTGATGGAATGCCAAATGAGACACAAAAGTCCTTCACCTGCTGGTGGAAGATGACAACAGAAGGAGTCAGATAAATAGAATTATATCCACCATCAGTACATAAAGGCATGTGAATGCAGCTAATAAATTCCTTCTGGGTATTAAAACCAGTAATTTCTGAGCTGAAAAGTGCATCTGGAACAGCTCACTTGGACCCAGCCCCTTGAAAAACCTAATTAAGCCTTGTTATACTTTGCTTTGTTTTTCTTTTAGATCCTTTCTGCAACTACAAACACATGGGAGGTTTTATTTTCCTTTAACTGTCTTGGGCTTAACCCAAGGATTCTGGTAACTGTAGTTTAGTGAGGCTCTGAGAATGGTTGCCAGCTAGGGTTCCCAGTCCCCTGGTGGGGGCAAAGGAACCCCTGCTTGGCTGTGGTCAGACATGCCTTTAGATTCAACTCAGCTGTGAATGCCTGACAGCAACATCTGGGAAAGGTCCTGAAGTCGTTGGCAACCCATGCTGCTTCGCCACAGAAGTGGAGTTAAAAGACACCAGGGAAAGTCCAGTTCTAACTGGTTCCAACGGGCCATGGACGGACTTTCCCTCGTCTGATTGCGCAAGCATACTCTGATGCCATTCGGATGGTCTGCTCATTCCATCCCAACTTAGTGCCGTTTCCCCCCCTCACTGAGCAGTATGCGCTTAACGGCATACTTCATGGGGAACCCTCAGTGCAGAGGTGTGATCCCTCATTTATGTGCATGGGAAACAAAAGGCAAAACCTCCCCCCCAACCACTTGGCCACATGCTGTCTGATCGGGCAGTGACGGGCTGAGTCTGCAGCTACAAAGGATGTGTGATCGTGCAATGCCGTGTCAATTTCAACCAGAGGAAATAGTCTCACTTCCCCTCCGTACCAAATGGCAGGTATGACCTCAGCCTTTGGCTGGGCTGTTCCCACCACAGGCCAGCTGGCTGGTGGGGGGAAAATCCCGTTCCCAACTGACCTTCCCAGGTGACTTCCGGTAAAACTGGAAGTACAAGCCCCAATGTGATGATGTCATCCAATAGTGACGTCATCACATTGGGGACATCGGGGGGGGGCAACACTCTGGTTTGTGGGCAAAACTCTACCGCTTGAAGCCAAATTTACCGTAGAGTTTTGCCCAAAAACCAGAGCATCGCCCCCAATGTGATAATGTTTCTTTTAGGTAATGTCATCACGTTGGGGTCTACACTTCCAGTCTCCTGGAAGGACGTCGGGAGCCCCAGGTAAGTGGGCATGGCAACCCTATTGCCAGCTAGGGATGCCAGGTTTCAGGTGGGACCTGGGGATCTGCTGGAATTACAGCTCATCTCTAGACTACAGAGATCCGTTCCCCTGGAGAAAATGGAGGCTTTGGAGGATGGAATTCATGGCACTGTACCCTACTGAGGTCCCTGCTCTCCTCAGGCTCCACCCCCAAATCTCCAGGAGCTCCCCCACCTGAATCTGGTAACCCTGTGTGCCATCCCCCACCAGTGGCTGGGGGGACCTAGCAATAGGGTCCAAGTCCATCTTCCACCCCTAGCGGGGGACTTTGGGGGCGTTCCTGGAGGGGGCAGGGCATCCCCGACGTGATGAAGTCACGTTGGGGATGTCCTCCGCCCCCCCTGCCCGTGCACCAGATCTCCAGAAACGGTAGGTCCCTGCACTTAAAGGAGCCGGCGTTTCCCTTTTAAATGCAGGAGCCGGCGTTTCCCCTTTAAGAGCAGCCGCGTTTCCCTTTTAAGAGCACGAAGCTGGCATTTCCCTGCAAGCTTGCAGAGATGCGGCTTGGGAGGAAACACGGGTTCCACACACTTAAAGGGAGAGAGATGGGTGGCTGTGGGTGTTGGTGGTGGGGCCCCCAAAACGGGGGACCCCTGGCAAACCGGGGGGGTTGGCAACCCTACCTAGCAACCCTACCCACTGAGGTCCCCCCCTTCTCCAAACCCTGTCCTCCCCAGGCTCCACCCCCAAATAACCAGGGGTTTCTCTATCCAGAGTTGGCAGTCCTAGAGATCTAGGCCTCCCCTCTCTTCTTCATTGAACTACCATCTCCAGAGCTCCCTGTACAAAGGCGTGATTGTTTAAGCCTCTTGAGATGTTCTAGACTCTGCTGTGTTGATTTTATGATTGAGTGCCCACAGTGGAGTGGTTTATAAAATGGGGGGATTAGCTGATGGGGGGGGGAGTGATTATTTCTAGCCTTTCAGTGGGGCTGAGGTAACTAGACTCCAGAATGGATGGTCGAATGCAAGGGGAACTTTTTAAAAAAGAAGTCATTGCCATGATATGATTTAAAAAACAACAACCAGGGCCTCCTCTCCCATCAGGGATGGGAAGTGTTTGTGAATGGCTTTATTTATTGTGGCACATTTAAGGGGAAACCACCCTCCTTACCATTCCCTTAGGCAGCTTTCTCATAAAGCGGATCCCACAAAGTACATTCCGGTTCTGTAAATCAGCAAAAGCATTGCTGGGCTTCAAACTCCATTTGGTCTGCTTGAGCCTTTCACATTGGGAACCCAATCTGTGCCGCAGTCTGACTCTCTTTCTTTTGGAAGCATACAGGAGGAAGCAGAGAGAGAGAGTCTATCTTGTGAGCTGTACTAGTGCAAAGGTGCTAAGAGAATTCTGACTTGGCTAAGTCCAATAAAAGAGGAAGAGGGGGAGGAGGAGGAGGAGAAGAAGAAGAAAATGACAACGACAACAAGGAGATTGGATTTATACCCTGCCCTTTACTCAGAGTCTCAGAGTGGCTTACAATCTCCTTCCCTTTCTCTCCGCACAACAGGCACCCCATGAGGTAGGTGGGGCTGAGAGAGCTCTAAGAGAACTGCTCTTAAGAGAACAGCTCTGAGAGACCTGTGACTGGCCCAAGTTCACCCAGCTGACTTCATTTAGAGGCGTGGGGGATCAAACCCGGTTCTCCAGATTAGAGTCCACTGCTCTTAACCACTACACCAAACTGGCTTTCTTGCAGGTCACCAAGAGCTACTATGGGCACCTGTAGAAGGAAGCTTCCTCTTTACACACTTCTAAGGTTGCTAACTCCAGGTTGGGAAATTCCTGGAGATTTAGGAGTGGAGCCCGAAGAGGGTGTACTTTGGGGAAGGGAGGGAGCAACTCAGGATGTAATTCACAGAGTCCACCCTGTGAAGAAGTCATTTTTCTCCCGGGGAACAGATCTCTGAAGTCTGGAGATCAGTTGTAATTCTGGGAGGTCTCCAGCCCACAGCTGAAGGTTGGCAATGGTACCACAGACCAAAAGATACCATCATACGGAAACATTACTCAGTGACATGATTGAGGTTTATAAGATTATGCATGGGAAAGAGCAGGTAGAGAAAGAGGTACTTTTCTCCTTTTCTCAAAATACAAGAACTCGTGGGCACTCCATGAAACTGCAGAGCGGTCGGGTTAGAATGGATAAAAGGAAGTCCTTCTTCACCCAAAGAGTGATTCACACATGGAATTCACTGCCACAGGATGTGGTGGCGGCTACAAGCACGGACGGCTTCAAAAGGGAATTAGATAAGCATATGGAGCAGAGGTCCATCAGTGGCTATTAGCCACAAGGTATAGATGGGGGCTCTGGGGCAAGTGATGCTCTGTCTTCTTGGTGCTTGGGGGGCCAACAGTGGGGGGGGCTTCTAATGTCCTGGCCCCATTGGTGGACCTCCTGATGGCACCTGGTATTTCTGGCCACTGTGTGATACAGAGTGTTGGACTGGATGGGCCATTGGCCTGATCCAACATTGGCATCTCTTATGTTCTTATGACACCCCAGCCCTCTTAATTTTGTCCCCTGTTCCCTGCCTCTTAATGATTTGACTTTAATGTCTAGGGTGGGAAAACTTCAGAGGGATAAGGGGTGGTAGAAAGAACCTGATCTCTATGTGGGTTGTGGGTTTTTTTGGTATTTTTATGTCCGTGTGTCTGTGCACATGTGAGTGTGGGTGCCCCTGGAAGTCATGGCGACCTCTGGGGTGACTGACCCCTCGTGGAGGCCTGGAGGATATTCAGAGAGGTGGCTGAATGAAGCCTGCCCCCGCCTCCCGACTGCTGGTATTCCAAGGAGGTTTCCCATCCAAGGACTTGCCAGGGTCGACCCTGCTTGGCTTCTGTGGTCTGACGAGATCCGTCCTGCCTGTGCTGTCCAGGTCACAACCTGATCTCTATTTCGGATCACCCTCGTTAAAATTGAAGCAAACTAATAAATAAAATCTTCTCAAGGGCTCAAAGCAGGCGAAGATAACAAAAAGCACCAGCCTGATCAAAGCAAAATAAAATCCCTGTTATGATATAAAACATGCCCTCATCCTCTGTCTGCTTATCTCTGATCATTAGAAGCCGGCCCAAGCAAACAGATGTTACAACGTTGCTGGAAAATGCTCAAGCTATGTACAGTTTTCTTTCTAAAGACTTGCACAGTTTTCTTATAGCTGCTATGGCACCAGAGGTGGTGGTGGGGATTATTTTGGCCAACATGTGATGTCTTGGTTGTTGCTGGTAAACAGGTTTTGCAGACTTTGGAAGCCCTCAAGGTCTAAGAGAGCTCATCTCCCCAGAATCCTACTAAGGTCTATTCAGTGGGACTTATTTCCAGGAAGGTGTTCTTTATGTATGCACCGTAACAGTGCAGTCCTAAGAAGAATTACTCCACATGAGCATATGAAGCCCCCTTATACTGAATCAGACTGTTGATCCAGTAGAGTCACTATTGTCTACTCAGATTGGTGACAGCTCTCCACCTTCACAGGTTGTGGTCTCCATGAGCACATGAAGCCCCCTTATACTGAATCAGACCGTTGATCCAGTAGAGTCAGTATTGTCTGCTCAGATTGGTGGCAGCTCTCCACCTTCACAGGTTGTGGTCTCGCACGTCACATGATCCTCGCTGGAGATGCTGGGGATTGAACCTAGGACCTTCTGCACGCAAAGCAGATGTTCTGCCACTGAGCCACAGCCCCTCCAGTCTAAGCCCATTAATTTTGGTAGACTGGAGTAACTCCACACAAGATGACATTGTAAATGTTAGGGACGTCACTCTTTCAAGTATTCTGATTCCATCAAGAGTAAATTTGTCAGCATGTGGACTTAGGCAGATCATGAGAGGGAGAGCAGGAAGGGTTGCATCAGTACTTAGTTTTTGTGGCCCTTTCTTACATGCCCAGGGAAATGCTGGTCGCCACTTGGGGGTCGGGAAGTGCCGGGAGGCAGTTGTCTGCCTGAACACCTCCTCCCTGTGCTCAGTGACACAACTTTCCAAATGTCGCTAATCAAGGGGAAGGTACATGCATCCAGGCACTTCCTCCGCATGTGCAAATGACTTGTTGATCGCATGTGCAAACGAGGTTGAGCCCAGCGTGCTTGTGCCCACTCTCCCTCCCCATGCATTGAGTCAACATGCAGATGGGTCATCTTCACAAGGTTTCGGTTTGCCCAACTGCCCCCCTCCACAGGGGAAGAGAGTGTATGAACCGAACTTACATATACCCTGCCTAGACCTATGGGCAGAGCAGTTGACTGTAAAAGGTGCTCATGTGCACAGTGGGGAGAAGTGGCACACCATTCCCTTCTCTATGGAATGATGACAATCCTTGGATGGAGAAGTAAGTGAACTAGTTCACTGCATAATAAATGCCAGCACGGATGCCTTGAATGCCAATACTGTGTCCTTAGCTAAATGGGTTTAAAAAATAATAATTTCAGTTCCTATCTTTGTTGGACAGTACTAATGAAATGACACTTCAGATCATCCAGAAATATAAAGCTACCATGACTGATTTTGCCCAGCAGCTGCTTGGCTACATGTGAAGCAGAAAGGAAACCCTGCTATATGAACCACCATCTTCAATGTTCTTGGAGACCAGGTTCTTGGAGACCAACTTCTTGGAGACCCTCCATCATGTTGGAGAATGAGACCAAATGGGTAAACCCGTTGTGAGAATGCACATTTTAAAAATCTGTGGGTGATTCTGCATCTAGCATTCACTCCAAATTTTCTCAACTGGGAGGAAAAAGTGCAGCTCAAAACCACATTCAAATACCTCGGGGCAATGCATACTAACTGCAAAGTCACCCCCCCCCCCGAATGGCCATAAAACAGCCATAAATCTATGCAGAAGGTACCATTAAATCCAATGATCAAAGAAAGTGAAAGTGCCATGAAGTGTGGAGGCTACCATAAAATCTGATTATCAAAGAAAGCAAAAGTGGCATGAAGTGTGGAGGCTACCATAAAATCCAATGATCAAAGGAAGTGAAAGCAGAATGCAATGCAGAGGGGAATTTCTGTTCCAACGTGGATTTCGTAAAACAACAGAGGGAAAAGTCAATGCAGAATCGGCCTGTGGCTTTGTTTTGTCCAATTTAGGCAGACTTACCTTGGGCTTTGTGGCTTCCTTCTCCCAGATTTTAAAGGGCAGACCTTACATTTTTCAGGACAGCAAGGGGGATCCTAGTACAAGTACGGAAGGATGGTCTCAATATTTCCATCCCCATTGTTTCAACCAGAAAATCTCCATTGCAATTTCACTTCTACTTAGTGTCTATCAACCCCAGTCTTTAATCTTATGCTGTGTGCTGGAATCCAGTGACACCTTAAAGACTACCTGAATTTATTCTAGTTTAAGGTCTCAGGAGTCAGAGCTCACTTCCTCAAATGCCACAAAGTATTCATCATTTAGACACAGGCATTTATAATCAAAGTTGCAAACAGCAGAAGGGTTGGTGGAGGGAGAGATGTTACATGAGTGGCCAGCTTAAAATAGATTCCAAGGGAAAGGGGGATTTGGCAACTAGGAGTTTATGAGAACCACTCACATTGTCTTTATTTGCACCAAATTTTGGCCATGGTCCCAAGTATTTTCTTGCATCTGTGGGGGGAAAAACTGTCTTGGGATTAAACGCCACTGCAAGAACTTGAAGTAACAAATTGCTCACTTCACACATGCCGATGATGAGAAACAGAGTGATATACGCGCATGTGTGAAGCAGTCTACAATCTGCTGGATCTTTAGTTCAGAGATGGCTCCATTGAAATGAGACTATTAATTCTTCACAATCTATATTGATCTTCACTGTAATTTTAACAATGCATATGAGCAGATACCCTTTCTCTTCATTAGCCGTACAGAGTGTTTATAATGTCTGTCTTTCCTCCACCCCCACTCTAATGTTACACTGAGGAGATTATCGCTATTGTTGTTTGTCTGCCTTTCTCACTGGGCCCCATCGGTGTTGGAAAGATTTTAGTGGGTACTGGAAAGTGCCACCAAGTCACCGCTGATCTATGGTGACCCCATGGGGTTTTCTAGGCCAGAGATGTTCAGAGGTGGTGTGCCATTGCCTTTCTTGGCATAGCAACTGGACTTTCTTGGTAGTTTCCCTTCCAAATAGTAAGCAGGGCCGACCCTGCTTAGCTTCCAAGAGCTGATGAGATTGGGCTGGCCTGGGCCATCCAGATGAGGGCAGGACAGATTTTATCCCTAGTAAAAGTCACCTCCTGAGCTGAACCATTGAAATACAGACCAATTTCCCACAAGCAGCTGCGCCGCCCTCGCTCTTCCCTTTCCTCCGATTGTATTAGTCAATTTCCCACTACTTGCTGAGCGGCCGCATTTTGACCTGCAGCATCCCCCGATTTCCCCCACGTCTTCTCAATTCTTGTTTTTTGAGATCGAGAAGACGCGGGGGGAATCAGGGAATGCTGCAAGTCAAAATGCGGCCACACAGCAAGTAGTGGGAAATTGATGAATACAATGGGGGAAGGGAAGAATGAGGGCGGCGCAGCTGCTTGTGGGAAATCAGTCACAGTATCTCAGCGGATTAATGCATTGTGCTGCAAAAAATGGATTTCAGCATTTCCCCCAAAAAATATTTGCAAAGCCTATTCTCTTTTATAAGCTATTGGTTCCTCGAAGTCGAAAATGGCTGAACCGTTGTTCTGTCTGTCCCATGGAATTTGGTCACTACATGGACCTCTATGCTTTTCTTCTTGGGGCAACAGGTTGACCCCTGAATGAAACAGGACGTTGGACTGGATAGACTACTGGTCTTATCCAGTAGAGTTCTTCTTATGTTCTTATTTTAATTGCTGCTCCACCTTTCGGACATGATATCGAAATATACTTGCTATAAAAGGTAGCAAAAGGTATGAAAAACGATATGGAAATAAAGCAAAAAAAAAGAGTAAGGTGTAAGCAAACCCCTCGGGGTCAACTTTTTTAGTCCAATCAGAGCAGGAAAAATGGCCCTTGCTTTCAGTGAGCTGCTGTGGAAGGCTGTCTGGGTTTGACAAACATTTGCAGTTAGCTGTTTTTTGTGTGCTTAGTACGCAGCAGAAGCGTGTAGAGATGCATTTCACGTGATTTGGCGGCACCGCTAGCTGATAATCACTGGAGCATTAAAACAAGAGAATCTGTGCGTATCCAACATGCTGTGGCAGGATAAACTGAAGTGAACAAGAACGAACTGCTGCAATTTTTTTGTAAAAAATGAAGGAAGATAGCTTTCCCTTTCTTGTTTGCACTGATTCACTTTAACACGTTGCTTTTAGTCAGTCTCTGCAACAGCAGGCGGGGAAAAAAATATATAGTTTGGAGAAAGTCGAAACCGACAGAGGGTTAAAGGGAAAAAGTTCAGTTTGTTTCCTATTTTAGAGGTTGCACGAGGACAGCTTCCTTCCTTTCCTTAAAATAAGATTTTCAGTTTAATTATGCAGCACTAAAAACTTGAAATTAAACTGAATTTGCAATGGAAACTGCCCTCTTTAGTTAACTGTCAAATTTACTGTGGTGTTGTAAAACACAGGCTTCTGGTCTTTTTATGATATACTTTGTGAAAAGAATTGTATCGGGGGGGGGGAGAAAAACGATAACCATTGAATGATGCCATCAAATTTAAGCCCTGCAAAGGCAGCAGGGTAAGTCAAATGAGCATGTGGAAGAGGATTAGGATTGCATCTGTTGCCCCTCTGCCATATGCTCACCGGATCTTATGCACAGAACCAATGCACATAGTTGTACCTACAGAGACTCTCTTCGTGTGAGCTGCATCTTGAAAATATTCAGGGAACAGACTCCATATGCAACTTGTGCACAGAAAAGGTCATGGCTCAGTAGTGGAGCATGTGCTTGAAATGTAGACGGTCCCAGGTCCAAAGCCTGACATCTCCAGTTAAAAAGGATCAGGTAACAAGTGACATGAAAGACCTCTGCCTGAGACCCTGGGAAGCCACTGCTGGTCAGAGTAGACAGTACTGACCCTGGTAGAATAATGTTCTTATTCAATATAAGTCAGCTTCATGGGTTCCATGCAAAACTTATAAGTTCCATATAAACCTTTAGATGAATACATGGAGGACATAGGTGGAGATGGTAGGGCGTAACCCCAGTCTTCTTCCCATTGGTTCATTCTACCAAGGTTGACATCTAAGGCTTGAATATTGTCAACTTTTACTTTCAAAAATATTCCCCAGCTGGAGCAATAATAGATTGGACTAGGACAGAACTTCATGAGATGGGACAAGATTATGGGCGAAGCCTGGAAGATGCTATTATGATTGCAGCCAGGCAGAACTTGGAGTTTACAGGCTTTGGTGACCTTGATATCGCTTGATAGTTGCTAGTAAGTTATGAAGACATGAAGCTGCCTTATCAGACCATTGGTCCATCAAGGTCAGTATTGTCTACTCAGACTGGCAGTGGCTCTGCAGGTTCTCAGGGTAGAGGTCTTCCACATCACCTACCATTTGATCCTTTTTTAGCTGGAGATGCTGGGGATTTGACCCAGGACCTTCTGCATGCCAAGCACCTGCTCTACCACTGAGCCACAGCTTTGTATATGTAATGAATGTGTGGATAACAAATGTACTTTGTGTATATTTTATTTATACCCAGACTTTCTCTGACTTTCTCTGTGATGTCTTGTAAACAGAGCTTAAGTGCATACCAGCTGTAGACTTGATCTGTACTTTGTAGTTTTTCAGATTACACAGAACGGGAGTGGTTGTGGCTCAGTGGCTGAGCTCATTTTTGGCATGCAGAAGTTCCCGTGTTTAATTCCCCATATTGTCAATGAAAAGGCTCTTAGGTAGCAGGTGCTGGAAAAGACCCCTGCCTGAGACCTTGGAGGGCTACTGTCAGTCAGGAAAGGCTATACTGAGATAGATGGGCCAATTGTCTGTCTCGGGAGAAGGCAGCTTCATATTTCCAAAAGAGTGACATTAAGAGAGAAGGTGAGTCCATTCTTACCATAGTGACTGCTGTGGTTAATTGTCCTTGTTTCTCCTAAAGAAAAATGCGCACAATGATACATTGGCACATTTTATATTTGCACAAATGGAATGTTTATAACTGTTAGAATACATGAAAACCAAATAGGATTTCACAAAGTTGTGGAAAAAAAAGACAGTTCCCATGCGGATGGAAGCATGCCAGTGAAACAAGCACAAGTTTACTTGCATTTCATATAGCAGAGCCCATGTTTGGCACAAAGTCAATATACAGAGGTATATGCTAAGCCCTGATGCTGTAGTGGTCGGACTTGGATACAGAGACTCGGGTTTGAATCCCTGCACAGCCATAAAACGTTCTAACAGTGCAGTGCTGAGCAGAGCTGCACCTTACCAAAATATATTATTTCAGTGCCCCGGACCTGGGTAGCCCCGGCAAGCCCGATCTCATCAGATCTCGGATGCTAAGCAAGGCTGACCCTGGCAAGTATTTGGATTGGAGACCTCCTTGGAATACCAGGGCTGGAAGGCAGAGGCAGGCTATCAACCCACTTCTCTGAATGTCCTCCATGCCCCAGTAGGAGTTGCCAGAGGTTGCCATGATTTCCAGATACGGGCACACAGACAGCAATTATCATATATATATATTCATTTCCCAGATTTCAGGACACACACGCTAACCCTGATGGTTCTTATCAAAGTTTATGATGAGCACCTTTGCACATGTGATGTAGCAGCTTCGGGTACAGGTACAGTCCACTGTCTCTTTGATTCTTGCTCTTTTTCTGGTACAATCATCATTTTGTTTTACATTTTTGCAGGGCTTTTTTTGTAGAAAAAGACCAGCAGAAACTCATTAGCATATTAGGCCACACCCCTGATGGCAAAGTTCATTAGCATATTAGGCCACACCCCCATGTTGCCAGAAGTGTGGTCATCCAGCCACACCCACCTTTTGCTTCTTATTCTGTTTACCTTGCTTGTTGTCAAAACCCAGGGCCTTTTTTTGTAGCAGGAACTCCTTTGTATGTTAGGCCACACACCCCTAATGTAGCCAATCCTAATGAGTTTCTGCTGTTGGGTGTGGCCTGTTGTGCTAATGAGCTGCTGGGCGTGGCCAACTCAGGAGCCAGCTGGAACTCCGTTCCTGTGCGTTTCTGCCCAAAAATAGCCCTGCATTTTTGAAATTGTTGCTACTATACTATTTCTACCATTAAGCCATAATCCTGGTGATGTGGTATAATAGCATGAATCAGCTCAAATCGAACAAGATGGAGATACATCTCTATCAAATTCAGTAAACAAAGGGGAGGGGTGACAGCTGCAAAAAGGCCATGCCAGTACCCCTCAGGAAAGGGAGAGCTAGCCAGCCTGATGTGGCATGTCTTGGCATGCAGAGGTAGAGGCAGAGGAAGCACATTTAAAGAGTTGATGTCCTCTTCCATTCCTTTCTTTGTTCAATGAACAGAGGTGGCATGGACAGCAGCAGCACACAGGCCAGACACCAGCAACACACTGAGACATCCAAATGGTAAGTCTCAGTTCAAAAGGAATATTTTCCTTTTAACTATATACTTTTGGCAGCTGCTGCAAAAATGGCTATAATTGGTGACCTAATAGTACTATCCCTTCTGTTTATTTGCATTGATTAAGTTTGCCCATTTTTTTCAATTTGAGCCGATCAGTGCTACTACATCATGCTGCCAGGATTATTGCCTAATGATGGAAATGGTAGAATAGTGGCAATTTCATTTTTAACCCCCCCCCCCCGAACTGTGCCTGTTGGAAGCAGTTCAAAAAGAGGTTGACAACTGGCAGTATGGTTCCAGCATTTTTCAGAATGTAGTGTAATCAAGTGAAACGGAGCATCAAAATTTGCTCAGACATATCCAAACAGCTTGCCGAACAATTGGCTCCATGCTCACAACTGGCAAGCAGGAGGTAAGCCAAACTGGCAGGTGATCAAGCATCTCTATGTGCAACCAAGATCTGGTACATCACACCAGTACTGGGTCTAAATATCAGATATATTTGTGGGTGTAATTTCAATGCCTTTTCACACAGCACCCAATAAAGATATTTTAAAAAATAAATATATAGAGTGGTGCCTGGTAAATCTGCATTGGCCATCACCTATACAACACCAAAGATATATTGCTGCACTGAATCAAATGTTAAAAGTTCATAAACTCAGCAGCTATTCCCCAAAGTGAAAGGACTGTAATCTCATAATCAGAGAAGAAGTGTATGGCTACTGGGTTCATCTGCTATGGTGTATGATTCTCAATAAGCAATGTAATACATAGTGTAATCTAATGTAAAGAGTGCTATAATAAGGTATATGGTCTAATACATCTATGTAACTCTTCCCCTTCTGCTTTTTCAGGGTGTGATGTACTGATGCTTTTATATATAGCACATCTCAAAAGCCAGCGTCTGTCGCCTACCGTTTCTCCCTAAGTCTCCAGGTGTTTTTATCATTGTGTCAATAAAAGGAAGGGGATTTATGGGCTAGTGCTTTTTAATTCATTCAGTTCTCTATTCGTTGCAAGGTTAATGTCATCAGACCACCTCTTTTTGTTGGAACAAATAAAAATCACATGTTGGTAACAACACTGACTCTTGGCACTCGCGGAGCATGGACAGCGTTTAATTTAATTATTTTGTATTTTATATGGGTGATGTGAATGGGGTTGCAGGCATTTTAAAAAGGGCTATTCGCTGAGCTCTGGAGATACAGCAGTGTACAGAGTGGTAGGAAGGACTGCACCCCTAGTTACTGTAGATGGGAGGTCACATTTCTGGATGCTCTGATATAAGACCCGGTTTCAAGTCCCCACTTGGCTAGAAAGCTCAGTGGCTGGCCTTAGGTCAGTCACTGTCTCTCAGTCTATCAAGGGAGGGTCATTGTGAAGATTGGAATAGAGGAGGAAAAATCATGTATGTCATTCTGAGATCTTTACAAGAAGAATGGGATCAGAATGACAAGAAGAAGAAGAAGAAGAAGAAGAAGAAGAAGAAGAAGAAGAAGAAGAAGAAGAAGAAGAAGAAGAAGAAGAAGAAGAAGAAGAAGAAGAAGAAGAAGCAGCAGCAGCGGCGGCGGCGGCGGCGGCGGCTCCAGATTTACCTTGGGTGATTTCCCACAAGCGCTGCTCCGCGCTCACTCCTCCCTTTTGCCCCGATGGTACGTGTCAATTTCACACAAGCTGCTGCGTGGCCGCATTTTGCCCCGCAGCTTCGTGTGATTTTCCCCGCATCTACTCAATCCTGTTTTTGGAGGATTGAGTAGACGCAGGGAAAATCGTGCGAAGCTGCGGGACAAAATGCGGTTGCACAGCCGCTTGTGTGAAATTGACACGTA
>NW_015167065.1:894891-897607 GCF_001447785.1 Gekko japonicus
GCAAGGGAACCACTCAGCAGCTTGCTCCTGTGTGGGGTCTCAGGGTTTGCCACTCAATGGTTTGTCCTGCAGCAGGCAGGCAGGCAGGCAGGCAGGCAGGCAGGCAGGCAGGCAGGCAGGCAGGGGGGAATGGGGTAATATCAGGTGACAGGCAGGTTGCCCGATGCAGGATCTTTCCCCATGCTGTGCCAATGGTCCTGCAATTAAGAACATAACAACAGAAGAGAAGCCAATGTTGGACCAGGCCAGTGGCCCATCTAGTCCAACACTCTGTCACACAGTGGCCAAAAATACCAGGTGCCTTACCACTATGTGGCAAGGGAACCACTCAGCAGCTTGCTCCTGTGTGGGATCTCAGGGCTTGCCACTCAATGGTTTGTCCTGCAGCAGGCAGGCAGGCAGGGGGGAATGGGGGAATATCAGGTGACAGGCAGGTTGCCTGATGCAGGATCTGTCCCCATGCTACGCCAATGGTCCTGCAATTAAGAACATAAGAGAAGCCAATGTTGGACCAGGCCAATGGCCCATCTAGTCCAACACTCTGTCACACAGTGGCCAAAGATACCAGGTGCCATCAGGAGGTCCAGCAATGGGGCCAGGACACTAGAAGCCCTCCCACTGTTCCCCCCCCAGCACCTTCTCTACCTGCTCTATCCCATGCATAATCTTGTAAACCTCGCTCATGTCACCCCTCAGTCGTCATTTCTCCAAGCTAAAGAGCCCCGATCGCTTTAACCTTTCTTCATAGGGAAAGTGTTCCAACCCTTTGATCATTCTAACATAAGAACATAAGAGATGCCAATGTTGGATCAGGCCAAAGGCCCATCCAGTCCAACACTCTGTATCACACAGTGGCCAGAAATACCAGTGCCATCAGAAGGTCTATCAGTGGGGCCAGGACATTAGAAGCCCTCCCCACCACCAAGATGACAGAGCATCACTTGCCCCAGAGTCCCTATCTATACCTTGTGGCTAATAGCCACTGATGGACCTCTGCTCCATATACTTATCTAATTCCCTTTTGAAGCCGTCCATGCTTGTAGCCGCCACCACTTCTTGTGGCAGTGAATTCCATGTGTTAATCACTCTTTGGGTGAAGAAGTACTTCCTCTTATCCATTCTAACCCGACCGCTCTGCAGTTTCATGGAGTGCCCACGAGTTCTTGTATTGTGAGAAAGGGAGAAAAGTACCTCTTTCTCTACCTGCTCTATCCCATGCATAATCCTATAAACCTCGATCATGTCACCCCTCAGTCGTCGTTTCTCCAAGCTAAAGAGCCCTAAGCGTCTTAAACACTAGTTGCCCTTTTCGGCACTTCCCCCCCCAATGCTATAATATTCTTTCTGAGGTGTGGTGACCAGAATTGCTCTGCCACTGAGCCACATTGCGACATGGAAGGGATGTTAGAAACCCCCAACCCTACTGACAGTAAAGCGTTCTTTTATGGCCTAAATACCAACATAAAATCAGTTGATGGGATAAAAATTTCCTTGCTGCTTGGTAAGATTGCATCGATGGCCAGGATGATAGAAGGGACGAGGGACTGAGACACCATGCAGGCTGTACAAATTAAAACTCCAGCCTCCCAAGGTTACAGACTCTGCAGCTTTAAACTTCCAAGCACAAAGATAGCCTACCCCTGTGTGGGGTAGACCTTTTGCCTCCGTAATATATGAAGTCAGCCTAACAACCTCAGCTGCGACTTGCTTTGTCATGTCATATTTAAGACACTGCTTTGAAACGGGGGGAAGCGCATGGCTTTTGGGAAAGAGGAGGCTCTGCAGGGAAGCTGGCACATCTGCATGGGTCCTTGGGTATCAGCAGTGCACTGCACCTGTAAGCAGGATAAATTTGCAAAGCTGCACATCACCTCTGTGACAGCCGCAAAAAAAATAATAATTAGAAGGATGCCAAATTATGTGCGAGGACTGGATATTTTTAAAGTGACAAGTGAATCCTGTTCTTATGAAGATCCTCGTTAGCCTTAAAACTGAGCTGGTTACAACGTTTGAGAGGAAATGGCTTTAATTGGCTGCCTCAGAGAGTGATTCACATGACCATGGGTAGCAAATGTGGTTGCGATGCGCTGGCTCTCATAGTAGTGCTTCCTTTTCTCCTTGCACAAGCCGTAACTCCCCAGAAGGACTGTGTGCTGCCCAGAGACATAAATTTAGAGATCCTCTGAAATCCACATTGTGCTGAGAATGTCCCAGGTGGATTATCCAAGAGCCACAGTGATAGAGTGCTGTGAGGATTCGGGCTTCAGCATGTTAAGTTGAAGAAGAGTGGGAAGTCCAAACCTGACACACAGCATGTTTTCTGTGGATCAGATTGGCTCACTGTTGCAGACAAATACAATTCCTAAACTCAAAAATTAAGGTGAAAGGAAAGAGGGATGAATAGACACTTTGCGCTAGAGGAATAGTGACCTACGATCAGGGGTCATTTAGTAGAAAAAGAGCTAGGGGAACTCATTAGCATAACTCATTAGCATATGCCACACCCCCTGACATCAGGGGCCCGGCGGTGGACCTGCAAGGCCAGCGGGAGCGCGAGGAAGACCCGCCAAGGCCCTCCCTGGCCCCAGGCAGGCAGGGGTGGGGAGAGGCAGGGAGGAAGCAACTTACCCTCCCTCTTCTCCTGCCTCCTCCTGGCTGAATGAGGGCCGGAAGCGGGGCAGCCAGAAGCAGGGGGCGGGGCTTCGTCATGTGCCCC
>NW_015167065.1:898526-914090 GCF_001447785.1 Gekko japonicus
CTCCTCCTCCTCCTCCTCCTCCTCTTCTTCTTCTTCTTCTTCTTCTACTTCTTCTTCTTCTTCTTCTTCTTCTTGTCTCTTGTCTTGAAAACCCTATGAGATTACCATTGGTCAGCTGCAACCTGCTGGCACTTTCCACCACTATCACCATGCTGGTCAAATCTTTTCACACTTTGCTCCTGGACAGACAACAAGGTTATTCTCAGAGCAGTCGTAAGATGAGTTAAGTGCTTCAAAGTCCACTGAAGTTAAGAGGGTAACTCTGCGTAGGACTGCACTGTCAGATGGCCACATTTCCTACCCTGGTGGGTAGTTGGAGATCATCTGTGAACCACTGTTTGCAACACCCAGAAACAAACCCAGGTTTGCTACACACCTGACAGGAAGCTTAGACCAATCTTGGCTCTCCAACGCCATAACCTGTAGGGCACATACCTTTGTGAAAACCTATTTGTCATATTTATGCTTTACATTGTTTTGGCATTGAAACATCTTAGACATACTCCTAAAAACATAGGACTGAATGCTACAGTCGATTTCTGTAGGCTTCTGCTAATGGAGGAAAGAGCAATTTACAACAATTCCCTCCAGCCATTGCAGAGTCCTACAGTGTGCCCATCAGTGTTCCACTTAGACCAATCCTGGCTCTCCAACACTATAACCTGTAGGGCACATACCTTTGTAAAAACCTATTTGTCATATTTATGTTTTACATTGTTTTGGCATTGAAACATCTTAGACATACTCCTAAAAATATAGGACTGAATGCTACAGTCGATTTCTGTAGGCTTCTGCTAATGGAGGAAAGAGCAATTTACAACAATTCCCTCCAGCCATTGCAGAGTCCTACAGTGTGCCCATCAGTGTTCCAGGACATCCCTGGAACCCCTGGCTAGCTTGGGGAGGTACTTGTTATGGAGTTCACTGTTTGTGTTCCAAATGGCAGGATTTCTCAGCAGGAGCTTGCAATTTGGTTTATCAGTTCCCGTATATCCCCCTTTTCTCCCCAATGGTGACACAAGGTGAACGTAGGTAGTTTTCCCACCCTTCATTTTATCATCAGAACAGCAATCCGGTAACATAGGATAGGGTGAGGGAGAGTCTTAGAATCACCCAGAGAGCTTCCACGGCAAAGTGGGGATTTGAGCCTTGGTCTCCGGATCCTAGTACGACCCCCTAACCACTACACATGCTAGCAATGAAGTTATTCTAATTAGATTTCAAAGAGAGATGTCTCTGTTTTTTCCTCTAGTTGTTTTCCCACTGGCTGAATCATCTGAGATTACTGGAGAAGACAGAGAGAGACGTGTCTGCTGTCTAGTGAGTATTATTTGGGCTGAAAGCTAACACATACTGAGAAGTTCTCCTGGGGGCCTTTGGCATACTAATACTTGTTTTGTTTCCATGATGGTGTTTAATCCTAATAGGGCTTATATTGATTTATTTTTTAAGTTAACAATTTGTACAACATTCTGTCATAATTAAACTGATGGCGAGTTGTTTTGTGTTACAAACATCTTTTCTCCCTGTCTCTCGTTCTCTCTGGGTAAAATAATATTTTTTGCAGCTGTCAAACAGTGGAGAGGCCAGAATACTCAGTTCTGGGAATGACACCCCCTCCCATCTTTAATCCTATCTGGTCTCATGGATAGGTAGGCTCTGGCTGAGCTTCCTTCACCTGCTTTCTTTTCCCATGGATCTCTTATTTGCCCTTATTGGGGCACTCTTCCAGAAGCTATTTATTTGCCACATTCTGAAGTGGCATATATTATAACAGTATAAAACTATCTAAACTATTAAGGACAATAAAACAGTATGCAGTATATCAATAAAGCAGTATGCAGTATTACAACAGTGCTGAAAAAATGAAGTGCTTTGGGGCCTTTACTAAAAAGGCCCTGCTTCATGAGACCACTGTGCCTTCTCCCTGAGATGGAACTTGGAGCAGATTCTTAACTAGCTGACCTCAGGATCGCTGGGAGGTTCATCAAGGAAAGCAGTATTCACTCTACAGCTCATAGAGAACCACAGTTGCATTCACCATTGACCCAAACAGCAATGAGAAGACAAGACCCACTGGAAAAGACAATTATGTTAGGAAAAGTTGAAGGTGGTAGAAAAAGAGGAAGACCCACCATGAGATGGATGACTCAGTAAAGGCATCCACAGCCTTCAGTTTGCAAGACCTGAGCAAGGCGTTCTGGAGGCTATTAATTCATAGGATTGCTATAGATTAGAAACAACTTGACGGCACATAACACACCTCCAAAACAGCCACAGTTACTTCCATCCGTGGTATGAGGCCTGCAACTCAGGGCAGGTGACAGCTTACCTGTTCTTTCAGCTGCAGCTATTTCATGGTGGAACCCCCCTCCCCCCGCCAACCACAAGCCCCACTGGGTAAGGGCCTTGCCCACTTTCCTAAAACGTGGGGCATGTGCCACATTGTGGGAAAGAGCTCAGAAGAGCCTCAAGTGACATGCCAAAAAGTGGCATGTGCCTCCCGTACCACTGAGTATAACCATTCAAAGGCCCATCCAAAGCCAGTATCTTGAAGTTGGTCAAGAAACAAATAGGAAACTGGGCTGATTGTGTTGTGGTTGGCGAGATATGATCCCACACGCTCATGCTACACAAAGACATGGCAGTGGCTTCTTGCAAAAGTGGGCATTTCTGAAACTGCCTCCTGGGTTGCCAGGACTTATCGTTGTTTTGTTAGGGGACTCCTGCCTGGTTCCCAGGGTCTACTGGCGAATGCATGAAGTGCACCCACCACAATAACATCACTCAGAAGTGATGCCATCAAGCTGGGCACGTCGTTCAGGGGACACGCTAGCATTTGGGCCTGCCTCAGTCGGGAGGGCGGGGTAAAAATCAAATAAGTCAAATAAAAACTCTATGGTCACCTTAGAGTTTTTATCCAAATGCTAGAGTGTCCCCTGCACGATGTGCGCTGTGCAATGGCATCACCGTTGGATGATGTCATCGCACAGGGCATGTTGGGCATGATGGGGCTCTTTGGGGGTGGGACTCCCCCACTGGCCAGCTGGCTGGCAGTGGATTGGGGGCCCCGAAAGTGGGAAAACCCCTGCACCCATTGGAGAGTGACAACCCTAGCCGTCAGGCACAGTCCCGCATACAGCACGCATAGAGTAGGCCAATCTGGAGAATGTATGGTAACACCTTCAAGAATGAACCAGGCAAATTCATGGAGTATAAATCTAACTACAGTAAATAGGCCTCCGTTTTCAGAAGGAGGATGTCCGTATGTAAATGAGGTCAAGTCACATCCAACTGATGGCGGCAAGGGGTTTTCCAGGGCAAGTGAGAAGCAGAGGTGGTTTGCCATTGCCTTCCTCGGCAAAGTCTTCTTTGAGTGTCTCCTGTCCAAGTACCCAACTTGCCATGTCTTATTCAAGCCCTTACTTCTCCCCCCACCTCTTAAAATGGAGAAGGGAGGGACTTAAAACCAAGATAAGTCTAAAATATTGAGACTAAAACTAAAGTAAACTGAAATAGAAACTTTTTTTAAAAATAACAACTTTTATTAGGATAATACACGTTCACATTATATCAACTTCAATATATATCCTTTTCTTCTTACTCCCCCCCTTTTCGTAGGCTTCCAACAGCGTACCCACCACCAGCTCAAACCTTAAATTCTAACATGTCTCTAATCTTTTATCATATAGCTATAGGTAACAAATGTTCACATATATATCATTATAAGTCCATTTCTTTTCTCTTTTACATCCACTTAATAATTTTCAAAGCAAATCAGATTGTCCTTCACATCCCAATATTTCTCTAAATAGTCCTTAAAAACTGAAATAGAAACTAAATGGAATACCTCCCTCTTGGGAGAGCACCGCCTGCAAACCTTGGATCGCACTCAGCTGGAAACTGGAAGTCGTGACTTGGTTATCTAGTCAAGAATTTCTCCTATCCTAGTACCGTCTCTGCTTGTCTTCAAAGATCTGATGAGTTTGGTCTACACCATGCTGCCTACCCTCTGCAGGAGGAGAGTGGGTGGGGCAAAAATATACTCTATACACAGTGGGTTGCTTTCTGCTGGAATTTTTTCATGCTATTAAGAAAAACTAAGCAGAAACTTTGACCATTTCTCAGAAGGATTGTAATTATTCAGGAAAGAGAATAATATATTCAAATTTATTGCATTCTTATTCTGAGAGATTTCTTCCTCCTCAGTTCTGCCCTCTGACCTGAACGCTTCTGCTGGGGGACCTGATTCCGTTTTTTTTAAAAATCCATTAGAAAAGAAACATTAACTGGTTAATCAGAACAATTAATTAATCTCATACCAGATTAAATATAGCGATTTAAAATCAGGTTTTAATAGAAACTGACCCAGGCAATAGGGTGCTCATTGCTGACGGAATTTCCCTAAGTCATCTTTGATTAATTAGGTCAAGAGATACCAGAGCTTTCATTAAATACTCTCAAAATAGCACCTGTAGCAAGCTACCATTGTGTTATTTAATGGATTGATCCATTACGGTCAAGAAAATTAATAAACTAACAAACCAATAGCTCTGCTTTCAATCTGCAGTCCTTTGCAGATGTACTCACGAGTAATCCCCATTGGGTTCTGTGGAGAGGGGTTCTATGAATTTCGCAGTTGAATAAAACAGCTATGAAAATGGAAACAAATATGTTCCCAAGCCCACTGTCATTTAAGCACCCAGGATAAAACATTTATTTTTTTTACCCAGGCTTTTAACTGAGAGGTTCTATCTTTTTTAAAGCTGTTTTTATTATTATTTATTTATTTTATTGACTTCATTTGTACCCAGCTTTCTCCTTAATGAGAACCCAAGACGACTTACATAATTCTCTTTGCCTTCATTTATACCCTGCCCTGAGCCTGCTTGTGGGGAGGGCGGGGTATAAATTGAATTAATTAATAAATAAATATAAATATTTTATACACAACAATCCTGTGAGGTAGGTTAGGCTGAGGTTAGGCTCACCCAGTGAGCTTCCATGGCATGACTGGAAATTTGAACTTGGGTCTACCAGATACTAGTCCAACACTCTGAACCACTCTCTTCTAGCTGAGAACTTTTTTATGAATTTCATTTTAGGATGCTGAATTTTATTTTATGCTGTTTTTATGCCCTTGGCTTTTTTCTGGCTCAGCTTAATATCGATAATTCTCATGTTGTTGGGGTTTTTTTGTGATTTTATTGCTTTGTTTTTCCTTTGCTGCTTCAAGCGGTTTTCTGGAGAGGCGGTGTATACATTTGCTGAACAAATAACATTATTTCTATATTATTTACTTGACCAAACAGAGGACTCCAGAAAGCTGCTATGTAGGACATGATGGAGACAGAAATTCCCCATTGTTTGTGTCCTATTTTTCTGGTCCTCAGAGGTGCACTGCTTTGGCACATGGAAGTTTATTTTGGCTCCCACAGCAGACTGCAGACCTGTCTTTCATATCAAGCGATACTGAACAGTGCTTTCCCTTGGAAATTCTGCAAAAGGACCACTGCTAATTGTAGCAGTATAAAACCAGAGACCCATTGAGTCTTCAAGCCACCTCTTGCCTGGTGCTTGCGAAGCTCCCTTTCAGTTTTTGGCACCTCTCGGTTTATAAGAAGTAAATGGCATTGTGTTCTATTCTGCTTGCAGCGTAATAAATTGCAACATTCAACATTAACCGGTCAGGCTTCAGCGATAACCAAAGTTCAACAGGCTTGCTGGCACTCTGATCAATATGGCTTTCTATTTATAGTATTGTTACAAATTGAAGTTTTATTTAAATGAGACAATGCTAAGAGGCGTATGGTGGCGATCGATACGCTAAAATACAGCAAAGGATTTTAATTCATGCCTGATGGGCGCCTTCTCTTCTGTCACATGTCTCCTTCACGTCCTTTAATTGGGGGGGAAACATACTTGGTACACTGTGTGTGCGAACTGTGCCTTTGCGGAGACGTCTGAAAACAAACAGTGGCGATTATATTGGGTAATGAAAAGATCAGAGGCATTCTGGGAAAGGAAGAAGAACCAAATGGCTTTCTTTTGTTTTCTGGTTTGTTGACCTGTTTGCTGCTCAAGGGTATTGACCATTTTATACTATAATCAATACGGAACTGAAGCTGGGCTTGATAACACTGCAGTTGCAAATAGGTAATTTTGACCGAAAACCGAATAGTTCCAAAACTGTTTCTCTTTAGCCTTGCTTCCCTGGGTTATCGGAAACGATGTGCTCTGCGGGCACTTTGGTGCAGCCCTTCTTGTTTGATTGTTCTTAAGAACATAAGCAGAACCCTGCTGGATCAGACCAGTGGTCTGTCTGGTCCAGCATCCTGCCTCACAAAGTGGCAACCAGTTCTTCTGGAGGGCCAACAACATGGCATACAGGCCTAGACCTTCCCCTCATGTTGCCTCCTGGCACTGGTATTCAGAGGTTGACTGCCTCTGAACATGGAGGTTCCACTCAATTTCCATGGCTAGTAGCCATTGATAGAGCTGCCTCCCTGAAATTATCTAATCCCCTCTTAAAGATGTTTATTCCTGTGGCAATCACTGCATCCTCTGGCAGTGAATTCCACATTGTAATCCCTCTCGGTGTAAAGAAGTATTTCCTTTTGTCTGTCATGAATCCACTGCCCATCTCCTTCATTGGATGCCGTCAAGTTCTAGTATTTTCAGAGAGGGAGGAAATTTCTGTTTGTCAACTCTGTCCACCTGGCACACAATTTTATAAACCTCAATCATGCCCCCCCCCCAGTTGCACAGTATTCCAAACGACAGCATACTATAGATCTATACAGGGGCACTGTAATATGGGCTGGTTTATGTTCAACTAACTCTTGTTAGTTCTGAGCCACAGACAAGAGTCTGGAAACCATGGTTAGCGCCATGCAGGGCAAAAAGAGAAGAGGTGGTGCTACCTTTTATACAGGGCTCTTTTTGTAGAAAAAGTCCAGCAGGAACTCATTAGCATAATAGGCCACACCCAACAGCAGAAACTCATTAGCATGTTAGGCCACACCCCTGACAGCACAGCTCATTAGCACATTCGGCCGCACCTCCATGTTACCAGGAGTGTGGTTATCTAGCCACACCCACCTTTTGCTTCTTGTTCTGTTTACCTTGTTGGTTGTCAAAACCCAGGGCCTTTTTTTTGTAGCAGGGACTCCTTTGCATGTTAGGCCACACACCCCTAATGTAGCCAATCCTAATGAGTTCCTGCTGTTGGGTGTGGCCTATTATGCTAATGAGTTCCTGCTGGGCGTGGCCAACTTGGGAGCCAGCTGGAACTCCGTTCCTGTGCGTTCCTGCCCAAAAATAGCCCTGCTTTTATAGATAAAAAGGGATATAGAAGCTCTACAAGTAATGTGGCTTTGAAATGGATCATGCTGCTTCTGCTGCTGCTGCTTCTCCTCCTCCTCCTCCTCCTCATCATCATCATCAACCACTCTCCCCTGGAGGGCTCAGGGTGATATTCAACATATTTAAACAAACAATTAAACAGCACGTAAGAATTAATAAATAGTTAAAAACAGATAAAACATTATAATTCTTCCAAATAAAATGATGGCATACCTATAACTTTGCTCCCTTCATAGGGTGGCTCACAGACTGGGAGTGGTGAGCCCAGATGGAAATCATTTGTCATTTGAGCATGCGCATAAGCACTTATGGGAAGCAGCACTTCAAACTCCTGGCAGAATGGCGGCACTGGTGGCCAATGGGATTGCTGGAAGAGGCTGCTGAGATATGTAGTTCAGTGTGGGGGAAGTGTTTTGGAAACTGCTTTTGATAAATTAAATGTTTCGAAGCCGGGGGAGAGAATAGATTTTTGAGACGCTCCTGTGTGCGAGAGAGACAGGGAGGTGTGAATATGCATTTATGCATACCGTGCTAACTGCCTCACACACAGAGCCACCTTAGTTCAGGAAAGGGATGGGACTAACGGATGAGCGAGGTGGCAGTTCCAGAGGTTCAGCTGGGGGAGAGAAGGGTGAATGGAGTGGGCAGGGGAGGGGTGACAAAATGCGCAAGTACTGTTTCGCAGCGCATAGCCGCTTATGTGCACATCAGTAACTCGGGGGAGGGGGGATCGGTGGCAAAACAGGAAGTGAGCGATCTGACTTCCCAAAAGGCTTCACCCCACAAGAGAGCAATCAGACATCCTCAGAAGTGCTGTGAAACCAGTAGGATCTGTAAAGACCGGACTTTCTGTGCTATCAGGAAAGTCAGGGGTGAACATGGGAGGCTAACAACTGCAAGACGGGAGCCAGATGTTGCTGTCTGATTGAGCTCTTCAATGACAATGTATCAAAGTGCTCATCTGATTGCACCCAGACAGTTCTCTCAGTAGCAGAATGTACCTTTGACTGACTGTGTGTGCAGATGTCCACCATGGCCTATACATTGTTATTGCTTAGTTCTTGCCTCTGGGGAAAACTTTTTTCTTCTTCTCTCTCATACCTTTTTGTTTGAATTGTACCTAAAACCCTAATTTGGCTCTGGCTTGCCATATCTCCACTGCTCTTTTGGTGTCATTTGCTGCTGTTCAATCAATTTGTGAGGTATTTGGTTTTGGTTAAGGTTGCTTTGAGGCTCTTTGAATACCATTATGGAAAAGTAGTTTTCTAAATACCGCAGACTGTTCAACAAATGGCAACTCGCAAGCAAGGGCTTGTCATGAGAAGAACCGAGCAGGAGGGATTTGTGTGTGTTAAGCGTCATCAAGTTGCTTCCAGCTTACGATGACCCTTAGGGGGGAATTTCACATTACCCAGTTTCACCCAGTTTCACCGTTTTGAAGTGAACCGGTATAGGGCTGCCATTTCACACATGGCTTTCCTCTTCCGGTAAAGAGCTGGATCTGAAGCAGTTTGCCATTTCAGACTGCACCACTTTTCCCCACTTTTCCCCCGCCGTTTTTCGCCCGTGCGGGCCATCTCCGGCTTTTTTTAAAAAACGTTCGCTTTAGAGCGCTGTAGCGCTATAGCAGTATAACAAAACACTCCATGCATTCCAATGGGATTGATATAATGCTATTCCGTTATAGCATTATAGCGCTATAGCGCTATAGCACTATAAAGCAAACGTTAAAAAAAAAAGCCGGAGATCGCCCGCGTGGGTGAAAAACGGCTGGGAAAATTGCATCAGAACCGAGAGAGGAAACTGAGGAGTACTTGGAAGCGATTGACAGGTAAAACGCTTCAGCCCCATTTCCTAAACGGGACAGAAGCGATTGTGTATGAAATGACAAATATATTCCGGAAGGGAACCAGTTCTCAAACAGTTCTGTCTGAAATGACAGACCAGAAACCGTTTGGGAACCATTCTTCTTCCGGAATATATCGCCTGTCTGAAATTCCTCCCTATGAATTAACATTCTCCAAAGCATCCTGTCATTAACAGCCTTGCTCAGGTCTTGCAAACTGAGGGCCTTTGTGGCTTCCGTCAATCCATCCCATGCTGGGTCTTCTCTTCCTGCTGCTTTCAACTTTTCCTAGCATTATTGTCTTTTCCAGCAACTTTTATCTTCTTATGTTGTGACCAAAGTGTGATAGCCTCAGTTTAGTCATGTCAGGAGGGATTTACAGGAGGGAAAATCAATTGGTTTTTTAAAAAAAGATCCTGTAAGCTTTATTTGGGTCAAAAGAGAGACAGCGGGCAGACTGTGCCCAGTCTGTGTATGTATGTGTGATGCTTGGAAACTGACGCAAATGCCCATATTGTCATGCTAAATGTTTCTCTCTTAAAAATTCAGCAGAAAGCCAATAACTCACATTCTTTCCCAACCTACTAGGGGACGGGAGGGGGGGACTTCCCCTGTAATCTATTGTCAACTTCAGCCTGATGTCTTTCACAGACAGTGCACGGTTTCCTTTCTCAAAGCACGGCTCCCTCTCTTTTCCGCCGCATAGACTCATGATTTACCACAAGCTGCACATTTTTCTTATCCCTTCTGCCATCGGGCCTTTCCCTGTTCTCCCAGCGGCTGGGACCAGCCTTGCCTTCCCAGCGTGTGACGAAGCGCTCACATCAAACAGAGAGCAAAGTAGGGCTGGCTTTTGACTGGAGTTTCGGCCCAGTTGGAGGCGACTGGCTTGGCAGCTGTAGGAAGAAGGATTGTAATCTTGCTCTGTCACCGCTTCCCGAGTTGGTTTTCCACAGAATCAAAACGACGGAGCGAAAAGCAGATTAGCACTGTGGAGGACCCTTCTGGCTGAAGAGAACGTTTATTTCCTCTTTACGTTAAAAAAGAAAGAAAGAAAAGTAAGTAAGAAAGGAAACCTCGACTTTCTATCATCCAAGTGTTTCCTTTCCCCGACAGGCCGATAAAATCCTCAACTGAGACTTGCTCGTAATATATTTTGTTTCATTTTAACCTGGTGTCTTCTGGCATACAAGTGGTGTGCCTTTACTACATGCCAGGAATGGACCGGAAGGCATGAAAAGAGTGAATCTTCCAAGGATTAAAAATAACCCCACTTCACTCCACCACCAGAGAAGGCTCAGGAGTTTGTTATTATGCTATTCACTGTTTCTCAGGAATATCTTTGGCACTGATACTTCCTCGCCCCTTCGAATTTCCCCTCAAGAATGCTTGTAAAGAAGTTTGCCTGTTCGCTTATGTTGCCTTCTCTTGCACTTGTCTCTTGGCTTTGATTTGTTTGGAGTGATCTCGTTGTGTAGCCAAATCTGATTGGATAGCTGGCAATGTGACATCATGCTGTTAATCCTTTGATTCCTGATTGCCTGGGATTACCCATGTGACTAACAATGAAGAAGAAAGGTAACTAGGAGAGGGAAAGGGGGGGATCTTAACCCGTTTTCTTAACCAGTAGCAGTTCTGGGAACCAATAGCACTGAGCAGAATGTTTCAGTGGTGGGTATTTTCATGATGAATTTTTATCCTTCCCCTGGAATTCCAGAAAATCAAAACAGGAGACACTGGGGGTCAGCTCATCTTGCTCCCGACTGTTAGCAACCCACCAGAAATTTCCCTACTAAGTTAAAGGAAAAACCTGTCCTCGCTTCGAATATTAATATGAAATATTAATTGTGTGGGGGACAAAGGAGACTTCTGAAGGGTTGTCTCAGATTTTGATCTCATAGTTGTACAATGATGCATATGGCCAGAATATGCGGAATAGGAAGTGACATCAGAAACAGAGCTATATCTGGCATATAAATTATCTGGCTAGTGTGCATGAAGTTACAAGATGGGTCACCGAAAGGTAAGTATTCCTGGGGCTAATATTTAATACGTGGCAGAGACCTAATGGATGTAAAGGCATGGTGCGTCAAACTAGAAGTTCTTGTATGATTTCTCTGCATCATAGGGTTCAGAGTCCCTTTTCTGTTTGGTTGGCTGTACCGTGATCTGCAGATGGAAACCATGAGAAGTGTATGCTTCTTAGCATAACACTGTCCCATTTGGCACAGAGATGGTAAGATCCTCCAAAATTAAGTTCATAGTTTTAATGGCATTTTACAGACCTCATCTTGCATATTAGATCTTAGCCAGGTATTAGGTAATTTAGCTAATAAATTCTCTTCAAAGTGACCCATCATCCCAGTATTTATATATATTTTTTCCTTTGGAAGGATATAAAGCATAAAAGCAAGCTTTGTAGTTTTATATCTGTCAGCTTGTCACATAAATATCTCAGTAACTACTGATCTTATCGCCATAAAACTTCCATTTATACAGTTAGGCATGTCATATCGGTCAGTTGCACAAAAAAAGAGAGTTAAGCACATGCAATATTAAACTCCATCCAATGCCAGCTCCATTAGTTCACATCTTGAAATTCTCTCTGTGCAGGAAGAAGGGATGGGTGGGGAGATAAAGATTTATAGTGGATTAAGATGACAAAAAGTTCACATTATGCATATGTGTGTGTGTGTGTAAGAGGCAGAAATAATGAAAAAAGACTGCCATATTGATTTGAAGAATTCCTCCTCCTTCACTTAAAAGAAATATTTGTTTTGGAACTACTTTTCCACCCATTTGCATGAATATGACAATGTTATATATGTCTTACTACTCACCAAAAACTCCTGAGCAAACAAGGACCTCACCAAAGTCCTGAGTAAACTTAGCAGTCGTGAGATAAGAGGACAGGAACTCTTATGGATTAAAAACTGGTTAAATGACAGGAAACAATAGTAGGAGTCAATAGACAGTTCTCACGATGGAGGGAATATGCAGTGGGGTCCTACTTGGTATTGGGGCTGGTACTATTTAATTTATTCATAAATGATCTGGAACTAGGGGTGAGTAGTGTAATGACCAAGTTTGCAGATGGCACGAAATTATTCAGAATTAGAAGAAGAGGAAGAAGAGGAAGAGGAGGAAGAAGAAGAGATTGGATTTCACTACCCAAAGGAGTCTCAGAGTGGTTTACAGTCCCTTCCCCTCCCCACAACAGACACCCTGTGAGGTAGGTGGGGCTGAGAGAGCTCTCTCGAGAACAGCTCTTGAGAGAACAGCTCTGAAAGAACTTATGACTGGACCTGACTTGCTTTATCCTACACTCACACAGCAGCTTTTTAAAGTTCCTCAGGAGCCCTATTCAGCTCCAAAATTCAGCATCAGTGGAGGAGGGACTCCTCCATGCCATTTTCCTGAGCCGAAACAGCTTCAGCAGTGAGTTATCTGCATAACTTTGGTTCCCCATTTGCTCAGAATACTCCACATGCAGCTCGAATGTTATGCAAATAATACCCTCCAGGGGCTGTTTCATCTTGGGAAGATGGTGTGGAGGGGGGATGTTAGAATCCCCTCCTCCCTCATGCCTCTGGGCTGCTGGGGACTTTGACAGTGACCTTTTTTGCAGTTTTTGTGTGAGTGCAGAAAAAAACAACACAGTTCGGGTCCAGAGATCCCTAATCCAACTCATCAAAAAAAAAATGTAACAAATAATTTGGCCCACAATAAAGACTACAGAGCTTTGTAAAAAAAACAAAAAGTAACACAAAACATGCTTTCTAGATGGCAGCTAACTCCCTTTAAAATTAAAAAAAAAAAGTGTCTTCCAGTTTACATCTGGTAAGTAGTGGAAAATAGATCACACCAAGGTGATCTCTCATTTTCTAATGGGATGTACTGCAGCTGGATGAAAACTGATGTCTTGTACACTGAACCTTTTATAGAAAGAGATGGAAGGGGATGGGTAAAGTCCGAACAGGTGTTTTGACTTGTGTGCTTCCCAATGACCATCTCTGCATTATGCCGCTATTTATTTATTCATTCAAATTTATATTCCAGCCCGTAAGCCGGCTCAGGGCGGATTACAACAGCAATTCGAAATAATTTATTTATGCCAATGAGAAAGGCAGCGGCTGGACCATCTGCCATATGGACCAAGGATTCCCCCTTTAGTGGTCCATCAATGTTATGGACTGGAAAAGCCTGCCAATTAGGGTTGCCAAGTCGTTTTTCGTCCGCGGCGGGGGGAGAGTTTTCCCCTCAGATGGCTGTGGCCCCGCCCCCAGCGTGCCCGGCGTCATCACGTCACCTCCGGGTGACGTGCACGCCGGGGTGGGGTTTCCCCTGGGGCCCGATTCCACGGCGGCGGAAATTGGGCCTCCAAAACGGGGGGAAATCCACCCCCCGGGGGGACTTGGCAGTCCTACTGCCAATTAAGATCTGCCTCCTTCAAGGGTGAGGCAGGTGGCAACTAGAGCATGGGCATTTGCACCTTTGGAATGCCCACTGAATTGAGAGTCATCTGGCACTCACCTTACTGTTGTTCAGGCAGCAGGCCCAAACATTTTACCCATGTTTATAGCTACTTTTTATGGGTTTTTATAATTTTAGATGTTTTATGGTCTGCTTTGGGTCTGAACTATCTTTTGTGGGTATTGGTTGCTTTACGCTGCCCTTATGCCCCTGATGCTTCCATCATGGTTGTGGTGGTGGCGACTTCAAAGGCCTGGCAGAAGAGCTCCATTTTGCAGGCCTGTGGAACTGTAAAAGGTCCCGCAGGGCCCTGATCTCCTCTGGGAGCTCACTCCACCAGAGTGGAGCCGCCACCGAAAAGGCCTGGACCTAGTTGTTGCCAGCCTGGCCTCCTTGATACTCCGGAAGACCAGTCAGTTTTAATGGCTTCTTTTGTTTCTGTGTTGATCATTTATGATTTTATGATGTTATATTATTATTTTTACTTATACACTGCCTTAAGTAGGACTTTGGAGAGGCAGCGTATAAGTGTCCTAAGAGAATGGACAGAAAGAATGAATGGAACTGTTCAGGCTTACCACAGCCCAGTTTTATTTCCTTTCTTAATTTTTAAATGTATATTATGGGTTGGATTGAAAGGTCGTTTTCCACCAGCAGTAAGGAGGCTGTTTTCGCAGTTTCTCCAATCTCGTTGTGGGCCCCAGTCCAGCCTTTGTGCTGTTTCTGAGAGTCTCCTGCCCATTTGGGGTAGCTCTAGAATGCAGCACAAGGAGAGAGGCAAGAAAGCTCCATTCCCCGGGTAGAAACGTTTTCTTGTTGGTGGGAAATTGCCTTTGGACTCGATTTGTTTGTTTGTTTTTAATGTTGTTTTAAAGTGGTCTAAGCAGTCAAAGCAATAAATAAATAAATAATGGATGATTTGGAATATTTAGCTGTAGACTAGCTTGTGTTCATGGTGGACAAGCACGCATTTTTCAAATATTCATTTGGCAGATTCAGATGCAGTCTCCTACACCTCTTTTCAAGTAGTTCTGAGAAGGACTATTTGATTGGTTGGTTGTTTTCATGTGTGTAGAGTAGCCAGGAGATCCTGTGATTGTCTGGCTGCCGGAAGTTCTAGCTCCTTAGTGTTATTCAGGGTGCACCAGGAGAAGGTGAGCTAGGATTGCTATAAACACCATCTTAGCAATGCAGCAGCAAAAATATGCACACAAAACATTCTCCAAAAATTATGTGGTACAATCTGGGGTATGTCTGCTACAACACTTAGATGCTCGGCTTTGGGGTTGGTGTATAGTGCTGTGGAATATGGTGCTTCAGTGTGGCTGAACAGCCCCCATATCCACAAACTTGATGCTCAACTCAACACAACAATGGAAACCATCAGTGAGTATATTAAACCCACTCTGACTTTTAGCTACCCATGTTGTGCCACATTGTTCTCCTACATTTATGAAGACAAGATGTTCTTCATGAATATAGAAACTGAAATAATTGAAAACAGAGAGAGTTGCCCATCCACAAAGACATGGCTGATGCAGGCCTATCCAGACTAAGAGCCTGACACCCAGCAATAAGATCTGCACCAATTCTGCAATTACAAAATTTCGATTTAGGGAATGAATGGTTGCGAACATGGATGCAATCAGTTCCACCCAGTATCCATAACCCGATAAACACCAATGAGAGGTCCTCAAGATTTGCCATATATTAGCCCCGGTCACACGGGCCGGATATCGCGAGGGGGAGGTGTGGCTGTTTGCCCCACAGCGAAATAACATGCGACTGCGCGATCAGGCATCCCCTCACAGTTTTGTCGAGGTCCCGTGGTTAGGGGGGAGGTGCCGATCACACAACGCGCCAAAGAAGCGGTGCGGCAT
>NW_015167065.1:914655-926084 GCF_001447785.1 Gekko japonicus
GGTGGCTCAAGTGGTTAAGACGCTGAACTGCAGGCTGTGGAAGGTCAGTAGTTCAGCAGTTTGAGACCCGAGTGTGCCGCATGACGGAGTGAGCTCCCGTCTCTGGTCCCAGCTCCTGCCAACCTAGCAGTTCGAAAGCAAGAAATTGCAAGTAGATCAATAGGTACCACTTTGGTGGGAAGGTAACAGCATTCCGTGTGCCTCAGTGTCTAGTCATGCTGGCCACATGACCATGGAAACGTCTGGACAGTGCTGGCTCTTCGGCTTGGAAACAGAGATGAGCACCGCATTCCTAGAGTTGGATTCGACTGGCTTTCGAGCAAGGGAAAACTTTACCTTTACTATTTAGGGGGCTTGCCTAATCAGTCTGCATACCTGTGCTATCATCTTGGTTACATATATTATATTATTATATACTTCCTGTGTGTAACTCTGCCATACAATAAATAAATGAATACATACATATTTTTAAAAACAATGTACTTTTCTGCATATTTGGATAATATCAGGACTGCAGGTCTGATACTGATGCCACTGTGAAATACACTAAACCATACCCAGATTAGCTACTCAAGTATAATGCATATTTTTGTTCCAGGTCCACAGACAGAATACAATAAAAAGAGAATTGCTTCCAATTTCTTTCAGAAAGCTGTACCTCTTTGGGGTTGTTTTTTTAAAAAAAAGAACCAGTACTGTATGGCTTTGTCAGAATGCATTATTTACTCCGAGAAATGCAGGAGTAGGTTGTCTTTCAAATATTCTCTGCAGAATTTACATGAGGTTGCATTTTTATGTCTGGCAGTGCTGATAGTACAAATTTTCTCTCTCTTCTGTTGTTAGCATTGCAAAAAAAAAATGTTCTGTACTACAGTATTCCCTATAGAAAATAGTGCATTAACCATAATGGAGTTTTGAATCGGGATGAGTTTAAGAATGTCAAAATATGTGAGCTATTCTAGCATTCAGATGTAAGATATCTCTGATTTTTTTTAAAAAAAAAATAAACACTACAAAGAGGTATTTTGTATGAATTAAAATCAACCCAACAGCTCAACTCCCTCCCTCCAAATTCCCTTTGCTCTCAACAATAATAGAATGGAGTTCGAACGGAGTTGTTTGTAGACTGGACAATGCCCACAAATGTTTGTGTGAGTGAAAAAGAGACCACACATTGCCAAGAGAAGGCAGAGCTTTCCTACACTCTTAACTGGACTTAAATACCAAGCACTATCCCTGGACTGAATCCACTGCAAGGACGGCACAAGGGTGGTGGATCTTCCCCATCTTCTCGTCCCTTGAGTGGCCAGTAGAATCTCTGCCCAATTTTGTCCTTTCGGGAGCTTTTCTATAAATGTTTTTGAATGTCTGCTTAAGTCTATTTCCTTTCTTCCAGCCTGTGCTCACCAACACCTCCCCCGCCAATGGCCTGTTGACAAAACATTGCTAAATAGGTTTGTGTTGCAGTTCTTATACACCAGTAAGAAACAATTTTTCACAAACTTTTAGAAAAGTAAAATGTGAGGGTTCATTTACTGGTACCACCTACTTTGAAGACTGTGCCATGCAGCAGAGGTCATTTCGGGGGGGAACGTGGGGGAACGCAGTTCCCCCGGGTGAGGTACGGAGGGCGGGGCACATGACGAAGCCCTGCCCCCTGCTTCCGGCCGCCCTGCTTCCAGCCCTCATTCAGCCAGGAGGAGGCAGGAGAAGAGGGAGGGTAAGTTGCTTCCTCCCTGCCTCTCCCCACCCCTGCCTGCCTGGGGCCAGGGAGGGCCTTGGTGGGGCTTCCTTGCACTCCCGCCGGCCTTGCAGGTCCACCGCCGGGCCCCTCATGGGGCTCGGCAGTGGAGCTGCAAGGCCAGCGGCGGCGGCCGAGACCGTTGGGGGCGGGGTGTGTGGCCTTATGACACACTTCCGGTGATGTCAGGGGGTGTGGCCTTATGACACACTTCTGGTGATGTCAGGGGGTGTGGCATATGCTAATGAGTTATGCTAATGAGTTCCCCTAGCTCTTTTTCTACGAAACGACCCCTGCCATGCAGGATATTGAAAGGTGAACAAATGCATGATATGGAAGAGGGAGAAAAATGTTTCACAATGTGGTACTCCATAACTGGAGAGATAGTTCAGACAGGGATCATTGGCGTGAGAGCAGGCATTCACGTTCCTAGGTACCACCAGACTGCTCTCCGTGCCCGCTATGAAAATTTTGAAAGGTCTGAGATTATAAATCGGAAGGGACTTTCCTTTGTTGTAAGCAGGGCTTTAAAAAAAATAAATTGGAAAAAGAGGTGCCAGAACTCTCAAGGAGGAAATGACGTATACTGTAGACTGAAAACTTGTGAACTTTTAAATATTTTTGAAAGAATTTTGTCGGAGAGGTTCTGGAACTCTGTTTCCGGCGTGTTCCCACAGAAAAAAAGCCTTGGTTGTAAGGGTAGGAGAATTAGCTTGCAAGGAACGTACATGACAACGTAAGAAGAGCTCTTCTGGATCAGATCAATGGTCCATATAGTCTAGCATCCTGTCTCACACAGTGGCCAACAGTAGGAACAATAAGAGAGCGTAGGGGCCAAGGCCTTCCCCTGATGTTACCTCCTAGCACTGGTATTCACAGATTCACTGCCACTGCACATGGAGGTTTTCTATAGTCACCATGGGTAGTAGCAGGGGTCGTTTCGTAGAAAAAGAGCTAGGGAAACTCATTAGCAAAACTCATTAGCATATGCCACACCCCCTGACATCACCGGAAGTGTGACATAAGGCCACACCCCCTGACATCAGTGGGAGTGTGTCAGAAGACAACATCCACCGCTCAGGCTCCACTGGAGTCTTTTGGATTGCTAGCTATGCGGGGGGTTCCCACACAGATCTGCCCTCACAGAGGAGGGAGAGCTTGTACCTGAATAAAGCTGCCACTGGACTGTTTTGGATTGCTATCTATGGGGGGGCTCTGCAACTTACCTGGCTGCATCTTGCTCCTGATCCCCCCAAAATGACCTCTGCGTAGTAGTCAGTGATAGGCCTATCCTACATGATAGCTTATAAACCGCAGCTTGCAGGCATAGCAGCTAAAAGAACAACCTGTTATGAGATTCCACCTCTGCTACAAACTAAGCTACTCAGCCTAATCTCTGCAATAAAAGGATACTCATGGCCAGGGGTCATTTCCTGCAGGAGCGCACAGGAGCGGAGCTCCGGCAGTAAAGAGCCCAGGGGGGTGGGCACATGCAACAAGCCCCACCCCCTGCTCCCAGCAGCCCTCAGTCAGAGCAAGAAGCAGCCAGGTAAGTTGCAGATCCACTCGCCGCTCCCCGGTCCAAAACAGTAGCAATCCTAAACAGTCCAGTGGCACCTTTAAGGCCAAGGTTTATTCAGGTACAAGCTCTCCCTCCTCTGCGAGGATAGATCTGCACGTTCCCCCCCCAATAGCTAGCAATCCAAAACAGTCCAGTGACACCTTTAAGGCCAATGTTTATTCAGGTACAAGCTCTCCCTCCTCTGCGAGGACAGATCTGCACGTTCCCCCCCCCCAATAGCTAGCAATCCAAAACAGTCCAGTGGAGCCTGAGTGGTGGGTGTTCCTTCTGACACACTTCCGGTGATGTCAGGGTGTGTGGCAGATGCAAATAAGTTATGCTGATGAGCTCCTGCACCTCTTTTTCTATGAAATGACCCCTGCTCATGGCCTGATATGCAGGGCTCTCATAAAGATTATGAAGTATCCTAAGATGAAACAGTGTTAGCAAGGTGCCAGAATACTGGTGATTACCAATGGTTCCCTGGTTATTTACAAGTCGCTATCATTTGTACAACTCTTATTAGCACTTTACAATGTTATATAGGTTAGTTGTGTAATTTATTGCATTTTATTGTATTTACTTTTTTATTGTATTTTAATGCTTGCATGCCACCTTGAGCCAGTTCCCCAGCAAGGCGGGATATAAATTGAAAATAATAAATAAATAAATAATTAGTTACAATTGGCTTGATCCAGTATGGTGTGGGCAAAGTTCTATGTGCAGAAATTCTCTTCCTTCCTCCTCCCACTATGGCTCGCTGTCCTGAAATGCTGCTTCTAGGGTTCAGGGAGACAGCCCCCCCAGTAGCAGCAATGGGCATGATGCATGGGTCTGAACTGGGAAGTGATTATAGAAGAGGTTATTTAGTGATAATACCTCTCCCTGGGAAGCAACTGAACAAGAAACTGCCTTTGGCAGTGCAGTCCTAAAGAGCGTTAAACTTTTCTAAGCCCATTGGCTTCAATGGATTGAGAAGGATACAGTTTTATTTAGGTTCACATTGTTGGTCTTTCAAGCTCAGGACTATATTCTCTGACTGGCAATGGCGTTTAGGTTCACATTGTTGGTGTATCACACCTTTGGTCTTTCAAGTTCAGGACTATATTCTCTGACTGGCAATGGCTCTCTGGGTTCACTTGCAGGGAAAGGTCTTAGGAGCCAGTTTGGTGTAGTGGTTAAGTGTGTGGACTCTCACCTGGGAGAACCGGGTTTGATTCCCCACTCCTCCACTCACAGTTGCTGGATGACCTTGGGCACACCATATCAGAGCTGTTCTTGAAAAAGAGCAGTTTCTGTCAAGAGCTCTCTCAGCCCTACCTACCTCACAGGGTGTCTGTTGTGGGGAGGGGAAGGGAAAGGAGTTTGTAAGCCGCTCTGAGACTCCAAGTGATGGGCGGGGTATAAATCCAATCTCTCCTTCTTCTTTTTCAGCACCCACTACCATTTAACTGGCGATGCCGAGGATCGAACCTGGCTGGCATTGAGCCTCAGCCCCTCCCTTACTAAGGTACCAAAGCCTTATCTTTCACATCACAGCTCTCAAGCAGTAGTTCCCAGGTGCCTCTTTTGGAGTAATCCCATTTGAAGCTAACGAGACTAATTCTGAAATAAGTGTTTTAAGAATTGCCTCTTAACTGTATTTAAGGCTGTAGTGCTAATTCTTCCATAAACAGCTTAGTTTCCCTGTATAGATACATTTCTGCAGTCATTACTCAAAAACAGCTAAAAGAACTTCACTCAACCCGCCTTCAGTTTAGCTTAAAAAGATGAATGTTTCTGGAATTTATGAGCATGCGAAACAGGGGGTTACAACTGAAACTGTTAAACAATTTTAATGACTACAGCAATATATTATTGAGATTTTTTTCTCCCCCCCTCATAAATTATAGCGTGAAAAACATTCTATTTAAGATTAAATGCCCCCCAAAGTTACAGATGTCCAAAGAAGTATACAGAAATAAAGACATTTTGCCCTAACATTCAGATTAAAATATTACTTTGGCGCTCAGTAGGAACAAATTTATTTCTCATCCTGAATAATTTAATTGAAGAAGTATGTCGAAATTTAGAGTTGGAGCTTTTGTTTCTCTCTCTCACTCTCTCTCTGTCTCTGGCCTTTGATTGAGAGAATCAGAGAGTGGACTTTTTCTATCACGTGCAGAACATTTAAATTCTGAGCAGTATCACCTTTGTGAAAAGCTTTGAAATGGTACATGTGTGCATATGTACGTCTTGCAATCAGAAGCAGAGGTGTGTGAATGGAAGGCGGCTTGTGCATACGGTGATTGCCCTCACCCCCATTCAAAGAAGAAGAAGAGCTGGTTTTAGACCCCATTTTTCTCTTCTCTAAGGCATCTCAAAGTGGCTTCCATCACCTTTCCTTCCTCTCCCCACAACAGGCACCTTATGAAGTAGGTGGGGCTAACAGAGTTCTGAGACAACTGCGGCCCATTATGCCTGCATTTCTTACTGCAGATTTTCAGAGCAGTAAACCTTTAATCTTGAATACAGCTTCTGTGTCCGATTCTCCAGATTAGAGTCCACCACAACCACTACACCACGCTGGCTCTATGTTTGGAGCATTATATTACACCAGTGCTTATTGCTTGAATGAGTAAGGGTGGCATAAATTCTGACCAGGGGTCATTTCCTGCAGGAGTGCACAGGAGTGGAGCTCTGGCAGTAAAGAGCCCAGGGGGCGGGCACATGCAACAAGCCCCACCCCCTGCTCCCAGCAGCCCTCAGTCAGTGCAAGAAGCAGCCAGGTAAGTTGCAGAGCCACCCCCCCGGTCCAAAACAGTCCAGTGGCACCTTTAAGACCAAGTTTTATTCAGGTACAAGCTCTCCCTCCTCTGCAAGGACAGATCTGCACTCCCCCCCCCCCGCAAATAGCTAGCAATCCAAAACAGTCCAGTGGAGCCTGAGCGGTGGGTGTTGCCTTCTGACACACTTTTGGTGATGTCAGGGGGGGTGGCATATGCAAATACATTATGCTAATGAGTTATGCTAATGAGCTCCTGCACCTCTTTTTCTACGAAATGAACCCTGATTCTGACCATATAAGATTGGGGCTGATACACCCCTAAATTTATTCCACATGACTGGTTAGTCACATTGTTAATTACTCTTTATCTAATTGCTTCCTGAAATCTGGCATTACATTTCTTTTTCTCTTTCTAGAAATCTGGAGTCTGTTTTGAATCAATTCTGTTTTGATCAATATAGAAATGTGAAGAGAGGAGGGGCAGGAAGGCAGATCCTGCAGAATTTCAAATGTTTTGGTGTAGTGGCTAAGAGTGGCGGGCTCTAATATGGAGAACTGGATTTGATTCCCCAAATCTCCACATGCAGCAAGCTGGGTGACCGTGGGCCAGTCACAGTTCTCTCAAGAGCAGTTCTCTCAAAGCTCTCTCAGCCCCACCTACCTCACAGGGTGTCTGTTGTGGAGAGAGGAAGGGAAGGTGAATTTAAGCTATTCTGAGGCTGAGGACAGACTGGCAGTATGGAGTGCGAGGGAGGCGGGGCAAAAAGACCCGGACCAAGTTGTGCTGGGGATTCCTGTTCGCACTGCACCTACTGATGCGGGAGCATACTGGGGAGGAGGCACAAGGGAGCATTTGCACTGTTGGCCCACCCCTGGCAGAGGCGCGGCTGTAAGTACTTTTTTTTTACTCCAGCAACATGCGCATAGGCGCATAACCACAGCAATGCGCCGTGCACACTTCCGGGGAGCGGGATCAACGTGCTCTCCAGGGTTTGCTATGGCTTTCACCTGGAATTTTTTTAACACGGTAGGGAATCATCATAGGACGGGTTGAGTACACCTGGGGAACGCCTGACAGCTGTGGCTGTGTGAACCAGCCCCTTTAATCCGTTTGTGAAACGTGCCCATTATATCGGGCCAAACTGCCAGTCTGAAGTCAGCCTGAGACTCTCAGAGAAGGGTGGGGTATAAATCCAATCTCCTCCTCCTCCTCCTCCTCCCACAGATGCTCAGTGGCAGATAACATCTTCTCAAACCTTCCTACCCTCCTGCTAGAATACCTTGTGGTGTGTAACATCGGGGGGGGGGACCCTACAAGGCTGGAGTTAGAAAAGGGTACGTAGAAGTGTGACAAAAAACAACCCTATAGGCAGAAATCACAGAGAAGTTCTTGTTTTGAAAGAGAAACAGAGAATAAGAGGAATCCACGGCTATTTCTGGGGGGAAAGGTGAATTTCAGAAAAAGAAATTCGACCCTGCACAAAAAGGCTACTTTAAATAGCATTGCACTGTATTGCACTCCATTGTACCATTGACAGGATTGCCCTTATGCTGGCTGATACTATGCCAGAGTCCTGCCTTTACCGTTTGACCTGTGATGGATGATTTATACATGCAAGATACTTCTTGTTGCTGAAGTTATCTGGTCTTAAACATGATAAGTTATCTGGTCTTAAACAGCCTTCAGTCCAGCTATAAATAATCCAAAGCAGTCCTTCAAAACTCACTTTGGAAGTTAATTGTCCACTTGAGTAGCCACTGGAATTTTACATAAAGGGACATTTGAAGCAAAAGTGGGACGCCAGGAAAAATATTGGAAATGAGAGAAGCCCAAAGAGACATTAGAACAAATTCAGAGTCCAAAGTGGCATCTTTAAGACCAACTAAGGTTTATTCAAGGTATGAGCTTCCGTGTGCACGCACACTTTATCAAATGCATTGGAATGGAAGTTAGAGTTCAAACTTATAGACAGGATGAAAGGCAAATTTACATGTAACGTGATGAAGACGTTTTAAGGCCTGGGTAACATGGCCAGGAAAATGCGGGGGGGGGGAGCGTGGCTGTTTGCCCCGGGGCAAAATAATGTGTGGTTGCGCCAGCAGACGTCCCGTGGAGGTCCCGTGGTAGGGGGGAGGTGCCGAGCACACCACAATCCTGCGCCGGGGCAAAGAAGCGGCGCAGCATGGCAAACGGGTGTGTTTTTTTCGGACACCAAAGTGTGTGCATGCCCCGTTGGGTGTTTGTGCACATCCCATGAACAGTTGGGGGAAAAAAACACCTTTATACGAGGGGGCATGGGTGGGCGCTGGAACTACCACCGGAAATACGATCAAACGCCCGCCATTGCCCCACGGTTTACGGAAACTAGTACCTCCGAGGTACTAGTTTTTAACCGCGCATCTTTGGCGGGAAGCCTCGGGTTCGCCACGGGAGCTCTACACTTCCCAGATGTGGCGGTGAGATCGCACCCAGAAAATCCGCCTATCTTCCGTCTCTCTAGCATGCCTACTGCTCCGTGTGACCGCAGCCTAAGTTATGCAAAAAAACCCCACCCCTAAATACCTTGAATAAACCTTTGTTGGTCATAAAGGTGCCACTGGACTCTAAATTTGTTCTACTGCTTCAGACCCTCATGGCTGACCACCTGGAACCAAAGAGCTGCTTTGGCGGGAGGGCGGGGTAAAAGTCAGATAGATAGATAGATAGATAGATAGATAGATAGATAGATAGATAGATAGATAGATAGATAGATAGATAGATAGATAGATAAGAGACATTGTGTGTGCCAAAGAGACATTGTTTTGGAGCCCACCCAGCTCCAAATTCTCCTGTAGTAACCCAAATTAGCCCCCCAAACCCTGAGAACCCCCAGGACTACCTTAGGAGAATCTGAGGTCTCCTGCAAGAGATGGAGACTGGCAAAAATCACCTCCCTACATGGGCACCTGCAGAAATTCAGCTGGGATCCAAGCCACCAAAAGACTAATAGCCCTTATAATGTGGTCTTGTGGTCCGTCATCTTATGTGGTCTGTCATCCAATTTCACCTAAGGAGAAGTAAATGTGGAACTTTCTTGTACGAAGAATTCGGCCCTACCTGGAACCGCCCCGCCTCGTCAGTCCTTGCCTAACTTTATAGTTAAAGCAAAGGTAAAGGTTCCCTTGCTCGAAAGCCAGTCGAATCCGACTCTAGGGTTGCGGTGCTCATCTCCGTTTCAAAGCCGAAGAGCCAGCGCTGTCCGAAGACATTTCCGTGGTCATGTGGCCAACATGACTAAACACCAAGGCACACGGAATGCTGTTACCTTCCCACCGAAGTGGTACCTATTTATCTACTTGCAATTTCTTGCTTTCGAACTGCTAGGTTGGCAGGACTTTATAGTTTAACTTTATAGTTAGGGCAGAGTTATATCTTTGGGGTCAGTTTATGTGGCTTGGTAAGCACCAATCAGCAACCCTGTCCGGGTATAGGGGTCTGACAGGATCATCCCTGTGTCTGTGTGTCCGGGGATGACGATGCCAGACTGCCTTTGAGGATTGCCAGGATGGATCCTCTGTGCAGGCCGTGCGGTTGTGTTGGAGGGATCCTCACGGCAGATCCCATTGCTGGACCGGCTTGGGGGGTAAGCCACTTTCAGTTGGCACCACCCCGGGGTCAGGGTGCCTTGCCTGTTGTATGGCAAGGATGGGGCCGGGTGACTCCAGGCCTTGACCGTGCCGCTGTTCTCTGTTTGCCCTTTCCGTTATTTTGTAAGTTAAATAAAGCGGCCCTTAGTTTCCCAACCTACAGTTGTCTCACTGTTTCTTCCATCGGGGGGGGGGGAAATATTGGAAGGATTTTCAGGGAAGCCCCAAGGGTTTTGCTAAACCTAGAGGAACATCCCTGGGATTTCAAACATCCCTATTTGATATGGCGTATCAAATTCTGTAGTTGTTCTGTATCATGTTCGTGCAGCATACGGCCTTTAAAACCCGTACGGGTTATAGCTGTGATCTATATTCCTTCCAACTAATGGGGAGACCTCCACCTAGAGGGAGAACCCACTCCCCCCACATGCTATCACATAGATAGCTAAAGCCAGTGGAGCTTTTTATCTACAGTGAGATGCTATTTCCCCATCATCATCATCATCAGAAAGGTGATGCTGAGGAAGAGAGAGGGCAGCTCTAATGATGTCAGCTTTTCGGCCATAATTGTCAACTTGATGTCGGCAGTAAACATCCTGTCATTTGGTGGTCGTCCACGGAAAGGTAATGTGGTAGCAAATGTATTTGCTTGTTTACACTTAGGGCGTGAAGGTGCTGAGCTTAACTTACCCCATATAGCACTCCGTCATTTTTATGGCTTAAAGTAAGCATGGGAGCACTTTGTAATAAATCTGAAATTTAGGATCTCTCGAAGACGCTAGGCTAATGTTTCCAAAGAGCCACGGAGATAAGGTTCTTTCTCCTAGGCGTCCTTTCGGGGGCTCTCTCTTCCGTCACCTTGGAGGCAATTTATAGTGAAATAAATCAATCGGATCGAGGACTTTGATGAATTAGACCACATATTAGGAAGATCCAGACTCTTGCTGTGAATGTTTTTGGCCAGGGTTATTTTTGGGCAGGAACTGACCACACTTCTGGTAACGTGGGGGTGCGGCCTAATATGCTAATGAGCTGTGGAGTCAGGGGTGTGGCCTAATATGGTAATGAGTTTCTGCTCTTGGCTGTGGCCTATTATGCTAATGAGTTCCTGCTGGGCTTTTTCTACAAAAAAAGCCCTGTTTTTGGCAATGTCAAAAACACACCCGTTCCTGGTTGATTTTGTGGTGGTGGGGGATGGGTTGAGGAAAGGATTGAGTTGGAAGAGGGTAGAAAGTCAAATATGAAGGCGACCACCAAGATCACATAAATGAGGCAGGAAACAAAGTACTGCCCTTGGACCCAACTGGCCTCAACCCCCCCCCCCCATGGAAAAAAAGGATGTTGGCAGGAGATTCAAGCTGTAACTACATTCTATAGGTATAAGTATTCTTTGGGAATTGACGTGGTGGAGAACAGAGGCTTGGTAAGAGGTAATTCTTTGGTTCTTAACTAAATTTCACATCTGTGGATTTTTTTTCTTTTAACCAAATCTGATTGATTCTGAAGAAGGAGGAGAAGGAGGAGGAGGAAGAGCAGGAGGAGGAGGAGGAGATTGGATTTATACCCTGCTCTTCACTAGGGGCAATTTCTCACTAGAGCTGCCTCGCAGCACAGCGCCCTTTGCCCCGACACAAACATGTCAATTTCACACCCGAAGCTCCGGGGCTGCATTTTGACTCGGGGCTTCGCCCGATTTCCTCCGCAGTTTCGTGATCCTGGTTTTTGAGGATCGG
>NW_015167065.1:926158-930699 GCF_001447785.1 Gekko japonicus
GCAGTTTCGTGATCCTGGTTTTTGAGGATCATGAAACTGCGGAGGAAATCGGGCGAAGCCCCGAGTCAAATGCAGCCCCGCAGCCTCGGGTGTGAAATTGACATGTTTGTGTTGGGGCAAACAGCGCTGTGCTGCGAGGTAGCTCTAGTGAGAAATCGCCCTAGGAATCTCAGAGTGGCTTACTATCTCCTTTCCCTTCCTCTCCCCACAACAGAAGTAGGTGGGGGAGAGCTCTCTCGAGATCTGCTTGTGAGAGAACAACTCTGAAAGATCTTGTAACTGACCCAAGGTCACACCAGCAGCCACATGTCACAGTTCTCCCAGATTAGAGTCCATGCTCCTAACCACTACACCAAACTGTAGTGATCCAATATCCCAAGGATATCTCCAGGGAGGATGGACGGATCAGCTGCAGGTGGCAAAAGCCTGCCTGGAAGGAGAGTAGCTTGCTCACCGTGTCTCCCCATTGGCTATAAGCTTTCAGCCTGACCAATCCTGCATTGTTCCTCGCTTGAATGAAGGGGCCAGGGCAAACAGATCTATAATGCCATGAGTGCATCTTCTACTCCTAGCAGCTAGCAAACTGGAGGGATATATATATTTTTCCTCTGAAATCTCAGTGTAATGCTCAAAGCTCTTTAGTACAGATAGTTAAATAGGTTACTTGAATTACTATCTCCTTTGAGTTAAAATGGCCATTGAGACCATTAATCATGATGAAAGCATTAATTGCATAAATATCTGATTTGCTGATTTTTCATGTTCGCTATCTAGGAGCGCGAGGATTAGCGGCGAGAAGACAAAAGTTTGCATTTTATGCCTGTGTGTGTGTTTTCACCCATCAAAAATAATTTTAAGTCCTCTTGCTTAAAACTGCTTGCTAAAAGGTATATAAGGGATGACTTTAAATTTCTCCTTTCTCTCGTTTCTCCCTTCTGCAAACCAAACCCATGACTATTTTCACGCCACTCTCTGTTTCTTCACACTGAATTGTACCATAAATTCTATGTGTTTATGTACCAGTAAATCAAGGTTCTGTGTTTGACATATATCATATATTTCTCTAGCACCCCACCAGAGTTCCAATCCACAGATCACTCGATGGCTGACTTTCCCTTGGAAGCTGGGACTTTGGTCTCCCCATGCAACAAATTAGACCTAACTTCACCACCTCACCCAAGATCCCTGTAAGCCTTCATCCCTCCAAGCATCCATCAACACAGAATGTAAAATTTCAGGGCGGAGCTCCCCTCCTTTAAATTATTCCTACCTCTCACCCAAGAAGTGGGGACTGAGAGCTCAGAAAGCCTCCTTTGTTCTGTTGCGCACAGCCTCCTGTCGAAGCAATGGCTGCCTTGTACAAGAGCCTCTCATAGGCTGTGTCCACGCTGGCAGCTTGGAGCGATATGGTGCCACCAGTTTAAAGTGTTGTGGGGCATATCAACCACACAGCACACCCTGCTGCACGTCACCCACGGAGACATCCCGTGGTAAAGCATCCACATTATTGCAGTGCCTCAGCCACGGCGCACACTGCCAAAAAGATTCCAAAATTCATGCATGTGCATAGGAGCACATGTGCATGCACATGTGCACGTGCACATGTAGGCATTTTTTAAAAAAAGATGCCTCCCTAGTGGCAGAATGGATCTACAGGTTCAGACTGCCAAATCCGTTCTGCGCACGTTGCCCTGCGTTCTGACATCCAGCCATGTGTGATGACTGCGCAGGGAACCGAAAACACCACTTGTGATGTGGTGGCTTTTTAACCCAGCCTGAGCAGTAGAAAGCAGCCTCATACGATTTTTATGATGATTATGATTGTGATTGTTGTTGTTATTGAGATGATGACAATGACGATGATGGTGATGAAGATGAAGGGCATGGCTCAGTGCATCTGTTTTGCATGCAAAAGGTCCCAGGTTCAATCTCCAGGCCAAAGGTTCAAACCCCAGCATCTCTATTTAGAAAGATTGGGTAGTAAAGGACCTCAGCCTCAGTCACTGGAACCTCCCAGAACTTCTGAAGAAGTCAACAGAGACTCAAGAAAGCACATACCCTGCCACATATTTTGTTAGTCTTTAAGGCTCTTGCTCTTTTCGATTGCTACAGACAGACTAACATGGCTACCTATCTTGATCCATCTGGAGCCTCCTGTCCGTCAGACTAGATGGTACTGACCTTGATAGACCAATGATCCAATTCAGTCTAAAGCACTTTCATATGTTTGATGTTAATTTAAAAAGTATAAAAATGTTATAGAACACAAACACACTGTTACAGGAAATGTTTTCCTTATTAATGTTTTTCCTCAGGTTTTTTTTTTTTTTTTTTTTTTTAAGGGGAGAAGAAAACCCTAGTTGGGGGATTTGTGCTCTGGGATTTGACAGCTTTTGTTAGGATATTCTCAACAATGAAAACTTCTGTTTATTCAAGATTCCAGATGCAAATACTTTGAAGGGAAGTTAGTTTTCATCCCAATGGGGATTTACACTTGGAGCTTTCGACATCCATCCTTTGAGAGGAAGAGATGAACTATAATGAAGTAGTTCACGGTACAATTAAAATGATGTAGGAAAACAGCAACATGATATGCTGAATCGGAGTAACTGAAGCTGATTAAGGAGGACATCAAAATTAAATGCCTGATAGGACTGACAGAACAAATGCAAGATGGCCGCCCCAGTCTGGCATCAGGATGTGCTGTCAATTTGCTGATGTTTTCCAGGCAAATTCATTGATGGACGTAACATTTTTATAGGGCTTTCCATTATTTCTCGTGGCCCTCCACTTTTAATTTTTTCCCTTCCTAGTTAATATATACTTGTGTATAATTTAAAGAGAAAACTGTTCTGTTTCATCATAAAAGATTTGTCTGTTACTTTTGGTGTGTAAATCAAGTGGACAGCAAAACACACTTGAACTTGTTTTTTCAGGCTTTTGTTGACAACAACAGAGAAAGAGATCACAGGGACCGCCAACAAGTGTGGACATCAATTATTTTTTAATTGTATAGGAGTACAGTACACTAATTAAAACTAGTATATCTTGCAATGCCAAAGGCAAAATTAATTATTAATTTTTATTAATATTCAGAAGTAGCGCAAGGAATATATTAAAAAAGATTTTGTGGTTGGGGGTGAGATCTTGTTTAGCTTAATGTTTCAGCAAAGAAAGAAAGAGGAAGGATGTTAGCTAAATTGGAATAGTTAAACATGTTGCTGCAGACCTTATTTATACTGGGGAAGGACATGGTTCTTAAAGTGGCTATCCAGTTTGGGGAGAGATTACTTAAAAATCCCAATACTGTTTGGTTCGACAAGTGTAATAAATTCCATGTTCGCTTGTTATTGTTTCTATGGATGCTTAGGGGTACAATGCGCCAGGAGGTTCCTTGAGCAACCGAGGTTTGGAGCAGCTCACATTCATTTCAATAAAATATGTGCTGAAAAGCTTCCCAATGGATTGGGCCCTTGGTTATTAAATTGGTTTGGCATTACCAGCTCAAATGACTTTTTCATCTGTTGGCTTTCCTGATCTGGGATTTGTAAACCCAACTCATCTGGAATTAGAGTCTTGACTAAGGGACTAAGCACAAAGTAGAACTGGTTATGACATTATTTGGGTTGCACGTATAGGACATCTTCATGTCAAATTCAACCTCAAGACACTGGTCACCAAATGGAGCCTTAAATGCAGGTGGCTGAAATAATAATTATTGACTTTTTCTGTAGCACAATTTAGGATTCCAAGTAGATGGATAGAGCAACTGAGAAATAGCCATTTGTCTACACCTAGTTAGAAAGTTGATGGTGAAGATGAGATTTGAACCACAGACCTCCTGGTTTACTTCTTAGAATGTTTGGCACTGGGCTTTCAAACATTCCTGTTCTGTTCCCATAGGTTCTATCTTACCTGCCAGTCAACATTCATTTAAGTTTCTCTTTGAAGAAGGACAAATCCAAAGGCAACATAGCAGTTGAAAGACATGGTTGTGTCTGAACGTTAAAGAGCTTTGGACATCAGTCCTTTTCTTTCATGCTCAATCCTCCTGAGATCTTCAGAACTTTCTTCTCCAATGAAGTGTGGATGTGCTAGATTTTTTATAAAATTAAGAACCATGTGGGGAAGTATGTGTATTGGGAGACATTTTTGCTCCCTGTCTCATAACAGAATCTAGGGAGAGCTGTCAAAGTTGATTTGCACTAGGTTAAGGAGAGGCAGAAATCTTCAAACAATGCAGAATTAACTGGAGACGTTTACTACCATCACTAGCTTTCAGAGTTGTTTTTTTAAATAATAAAGGTCTGTTGTTGTTGTTGTTGTTGTTCAGTCACACAGTCGAGTCTGACTCTTCGCAACCCCATGAATCACATCATGCCAGGCCCTCCTGTCTTCCACAGTCTTCCGGAGTTTGCTCAGTTTCATGTTCATTGCATCGATAACACTGTCTAACCATCTCATCCTTTGCTGTCCCCTTCTTCTTTGACCTTCAGTCTTTCCCAGCATCAGGGTCTTCTCCAGTGAGGGCTCCCTTCTCC
>NW_015167065.1:930772-936350 GCF_001447785.1 Gekko japonicus
TATTGACTGATTTGATCTCCTTGCAGTCCAGGGGACTCTCAAGAGTCTTCTCCCGCACCATAGTTCAAAAGAATCTATTCTTCTGCACTCAGCCTTCCTTATGGTCCAGGTCTAGCAACAGTTTATTCTCCGTGTCCTGAACTGGGATGACTATAATATCCAGATAGGGTTGCCAGTCTGAGGATGGCAACCAGTGGGAAACCTATCAAGGGATGGGGCCCCTCACCGGCAATGTTGCGAAACTGGTGGTTGCACGGTGACATCACCAGCAATCTGGTGAAATCACTTATAGCATGGCCTGGAAGTGATGTCCAGTGCTCCCTCTAAGCTGAGTGACTCACCCATTTTTGTCTTAGCTCAGGAAGGAGGGCTCCAGAGCAAACTAATTTATGCAGTAGCCAAATCGCTCGCTCACAACTTTAATGCCAGTAGCTCACAAAGTAGAATTTTTGTTCACAAGACACCACAGCTTAGAGGGAGTATTGGTGATGTCATCAAGCAGGGGCAACGCTCTAGCATTAACCATCGAGTTTTTTTGGGGGGGGATGTGTAGGGCAGTGCAGGAATCTCCTGCCTGGAGAATGGGAACCCAGAAGTATTTGTGTGCTAAGAGAAGTCTGGTGACTGCCTACTACGCAGTCAGTTAGGCTTGAGAAAGGGGAAGAGGCAGATAGCGGACAGCTGCCCGGAAACACACACACACACACACATTCCAAAAGGATGCTCTAATGCTTGTAAACTCCCTTATGGAGGGAGAGGGAGGGAGAAGGGGGAAGAAAGGTGTATAAATAAAGCTGGTGCGTGAGAGGAGGAGGTTCGTTCCTTCCTTCCTTCATTCATTCAGATCAGTTCCTGCAAGCTTGTATCCTGTCGTCTTTGCATTGCCTGCACCCCTGCACCCCCACACCCCAAGGAGCAGCACCACAGGAATGTTAGGACATTTTCTGATGCAATGATGTTACTTCTGGGTTGCACTGGAAGTGACATGGGCATTTGCGTGATGCTAGTCACCCTTACCTATTGCCCCCAGCATTTCCCTCCTACCACTCAGTGAAGTGGCGGTGGGCAGAGCTAGTAGGGGGCAACTTCTTATGTCCAGGTGATGGGGGGAAATGTCAAGGGATGGCCACCATCTCAATGTCCTGCTTGTGGACTTCCAGTGGCCTCTAGTGTATTCTGCCAGAAGCAGAATGCCAAATGACGTAGACCTTCGTCTGATCCAGCAACATTACACCACCAGTCTGTGGTAGGAAGAGAACTATCTTTAGTAGCTGTGGCAGTCGTCCAACTGTAGCTGGCTAATGTGGTTCCAGAAATCACAAGGGAGAAGCTGTGGCTTAGTGGCACAGCTCGTGCTTCTGCACGCCTAGGGTCCCAATCTCAGTCCCTGACATAACAATCTTAAAGAATCTCCTGTAGCAGGAATTGGGGCAGACTCTTCTCTGGAGCTGCGGTGGCTCAAGCGGTTAAGACGCTGAACGGCAGGCTGTGGAATGTCAGTAGTTCAGCGGTTCAAGACCCGGGTGCCGCAAGACAGGGTGAGCTCCTGTCTCTAGTTCCAGCTCCTGCCAACCTAGCAGTTCGAAAGCAAGAAATTGCAAGTACATAAATAGGTACCGCTTCGGTGGGAAGGTAACAGCATTCCGTGCACCTTGGTGTTCAGTCATGCCGGCCACATGACCACGGAAACGTCTTCGGACAGCGCTGGCTCTTCGGCTTTGAAACAGAGATGAGCACCGCAACCCTAGAGTCGGATTCGACTGGCTTTCGAGCAAGGGAACCTTTACCTTTACCTTTTACTTCTCTGCCAGTGAGCCCCTGCTGATCCGAGTAAACCAGTAGAATGACTCCGTATAAGACAGCTTTGTGTGAAATAATTTCCCCAGGTAACTCTGAGCGATGACTCAGTGAAATTTGTTCCTCTGGCAGAGCAACAGCTTGAATGCGATGGGTATTCTTGTTGCATTCTGAGGTGTGAAGACAAGGCATGAACTATACATATGCTGTACAAGACAGTTTTTGCTATTGCTTCTGGTGGCTCATCCGAACTGTTACTCCTCTGTTTATCACCTTTGCTCCTAGCGATGGCTCGACAAAACACAGTATTTAGTTCCACAGCCGGCCGGCCTCCCTTTAAGCGAGGGCAAAACTCTGCAAAAGTACGGCTCAAATTGCCTTGACTGGATAACACTCTTGCTTAAATGAACTCATAGGAAGTTAACGGTAAAAGCTGCCCGTCTTACAGTCTGTGGACTTCTATTTTGGCATTTATTTGCAGTTGTATTCCGCCTGCAGCTGTAGTTTCAACTATTGATGAAACTGAAGCCAGCCCTTGCAAAAGTTACGCTGCTGTCACTGGCTTAACTGAGCTGTAGGAGCTACCCTTCATGAAGGACGGCATCCATGTGGAACACAGGTGCTAACAGAGGGAGTAAAAAATAGAACTGGTGTGCCCTGACCTGGATAGCCCAGGGAAGCCTGATCTTGTCAGATTTCAGAAGCTAAGCAGGGTCGACCCTGGCAAGTATTTGGATGGGAGACCTCCAAAGAACACCAGGGCCAGGAGGCCAGAGGAAAGCTATCAAGCCATTTCTCTAAATGTCCTCCGTGCCCCAGTAGGAGTTGACAGAGGTCACCATGACTTCAAGGTCCATGCACATGCACACACAAACACACACAAATGCAAAAATACCCCCCCCCCACACACACACCAATGGAACTGATGCAAGAGGCAAGGACAGGGCAAGTGAGTGTCGTTGGGGTGTGTGGAAGCATTGGATTGTGTGGTTCTGAAAATGTTTGGGGTTTATCTGTGTTTCTGAAGCTTGCTTCTAGCACATGGTCCTAGTGGGAGGGGCTTCTGCTGACTGAGGCGAGCCATTTGATAGAGCCAGTTCTTGTCTGATGCTTGAGGGAAGAGCCCCTGGTCCCAGCTGTAAATGAAGTTAATCAGAGGTTATGGCTCTATGAAATCAGATGGCAGCTCAACCTCAGCACTAACAGAGGGAGTTAAATGTGCGGGTTTAGCAGGGGAGCAAGAAACAACCACAGAAACAAAGCTTATCAGCATGAGTAACACTCCTATGTGAGTTCAGTGTCAGGGCAAGGAAGTTAGGGCACGACACACTAACCTTCTTGGTGCTGGATTCTGCACAATTTCGGGTAAGGTTGCTTTGTTACTCTTAACACCTTTGAAGAACTAAATCCATTAGAATATCAGTGGGGGCGGCTATCTAATGTTTTTCAAAGAATGCCGCATGTACAACTATCCACTTGTGGGACAGAAATTGTGGGTGTGCTCTTAATGCATGGAGCTTTTCACTCAGCAGACAAGTTTGGTCCCTTTTGAGGCTATGGTTGCTGACCTGGAGAAGCGTAGAGAGACAGAAAGATACGTGGATGAGGCCTTCAGGGGCTTGCCAGAAGTATCCCACTCCTTCCTATGCTGATAGTTCCTCTGCTGCCTTGGAAGTGGGAGTCTCGAGGTTAAGCTGTAACAGGCTGAGGAAGGTGGAAATAACCCGTCAGGAAGGACAGCCGTGGTGGAGGTCACCATCCTCAAGAACTTGCCGCCTTGGGCCCACCACCTCACCTTGCCTCATTCTGGAGCTGGACACTTTCCAACCTTTACCCTGTTAGGTTTCTATTGTCAATGTGTTTCACCTCTCCATTTGCGAAAGCCATTTATTTGTAGCCCTGATCGGCTGGTGCTTTGGGGCAGTTAGGGTCTCTCCTTCTCCCTCTGTAACCCGTCAGTGAGATTTCTTGTGAGGACTGAACAGTGGGGTTTTTTTAATAAAGATTCTATTGTTTTTCCATTACTACAACACTAAAACTACTGGAATAAGGGAGTGGAACACTAATACAGTAAACCACTACAATTCTACTGGGAAATGGGGGAAGTGGAGCTAACAGGTGACACGATCTGGACTACATGCATATTTAACTATATCACCTACTAATATAAAGATAACATAAGAAATAAAAAGTTTCAGAATAAAAATTTGCTTTGAAAATCATTTTAACAACTGCATAGACGTCTATTTTGATTTCAGAGTCTTTTCTTCGTGCGTTTCTTCCTTGTCCGAAGTTTGGGAGCGGCTTCTCCTTTTTCAGATTCCGAAGTCTCTGAAGATTTAGAGCTAGTGCTTGTTGAATCCTGTGAGTAGTATTCTTTGACATCTTCTTCCTTCTCCACAGAAAGTTTCATCTTCTTTTCTTTTTTATTTTGAAAATTGAACCAAAAACTTATTTACTTTGGGAACAGAGTCAATCTTACATTTTTTAATTTGTTTTTGAAAATTGAACCAAAAACTTATTTACTTTGGGAACAGAGTCAATCTTAATTCCCCCCCCCAGTTGAAACTCAGTCCCGGACTGAACAGTTTTTAAGCATCCAATTTTATTTTAAGGGGGCAAACCCCACCCCCCCGCCTCAAAGGAACTTGTGGAAAGGAAGAAGCAATGTTTTCTTGACACGCACACTTCAACAGACCTCCATGCAGTGTCACTGACAAAAGCAGGGAGTATCTTTTCAGAAGCAAAAATTATGCTCTTTGTGTTTGCAAATGTGTGTACCATTAATGGTGACATTGGGGGAAAAAAAGAAGTATCTGAGCTTACTTTTACATGAGTGCTTCCATAAGCAGATTGTATAGAAGATTATTTTCTGAGTCATTGTTAGAAATGAGGCTTTGTTTATTGTGTCGGGAATAAATACTTAAGAACATAGAAGAATATGCTCACCTAAGTTCTATTTTCCAGCGTGTACACAAAGGCATTAATTGACCTGAAAGCTCTGCTTTAAAAGCACTTCTACAACTATTATATTGTAAATAATTTTGGTCTTGCATAGAAAGTGGCAAATCTGCACGTTGCACATCAGAAGAAGTGCCAGTTGTCTTTAATTTTTCCTCTTGATTACATCAGAAGATCAATTGGCATGAATAAACTAGCGTTAAAATGAAAAGAATAGTACTATAACAAATGTGATGTGCAAAACATAACAGTGTTGACATCCTAAGAACTGGGGATTAATCGAGCCACAAAAATGGTTATATTTGCTTTTGGAATTTTAAATATAAACAATCTTTTCATTATTATTTTTTTTAAAAAAGAACTCCTTTAATGTATTGGGAGCAATTTACCTTCATATTTGTAATGCGGGAGCAGTCAATTAGTGGTCTGTAGGATACCTTTACAGCGCAATCCTAAACAGAATTGCACTCTTTTAAATGCATTGCCTTCAATGAATGCGGAAAGGTGTAACTCTGCTTCCCACCCACCCCTCCACGCCACAGCTGACTTATGGCGACCTTGTTGGGTTTTCAAGGCAAGAGACATTCAGAGCTGGTTTGCCACTGCCTGCCTCTGCATAGGGACCCTGGGCTTCCTTCATGGTCTCCCATCCCAATACTAACCGAGGCCAACCCTGCTTAGCTTCTGACATCCAGTGAGACTGGGCTAGCCTGAATGGTTGCCAGCCTCCAGGTGCTGGCTGGAGATCTCCTGCTATTACCACTGATCTCCAGAGGTAGGGTTGCCAAGTGAATTTTACTCACCGGCGGGGGAGCCTCGC
>NW_015167065.1:936857-960602 GCF_001447785.1 Gekko japonicus
CAGTCAGAGCAAGAAGCAGCCAGGTAAGTTGCAGAGCCCCCCCCCCATAGCAATCCAAAACAGTCCAGTGGCACCTTTAAGGCCAAGGGTTATTCAGGTACAAGCTCTCCCTCCTCTGCGAGGACAGATCTGCACATTCCCCCCCCCCAATAGCTAGCAATCCAAAACAGTCCAGTGGCACCTTTAAGGCCAAGGGTTATTCAGGTACAAGCTCTCCCTCCTCTGCGAGGACAGATCTGCACATTCCCCCCCCCCAATAGCTAGCAATCCAAAACAGTCCAGTGGAGCCTGAGTGGTGGGTGCAGAGCTCCCCCTGGCCCCGGTCCAAAACAGTCCAGTGGCACCTTTAAGACCAAGTTTTATTCAGGTACAAGCTCTCCCCCCTCTGTGAGGACAGATCTGCACGTCGTCCCCCCAGTAGCTAGCAATCCAAAACAGTCCAGTGGAGCCTGAGTGGTGGGTGTTGCCTTCTGACTCACTTCTGGTGAAGTCAGGGGGTGTGGCATATGCAAATAAGGTATGCTAATGAGTTATGCTAATGAGCTCCTGCACCTGTTTTTCTACAAAATGATCCCTGATCCTAAGGAGTTGTTTTCTTTAGCCCCAGAAGGTCAGACCAGAACCAACGAGTTGAAATTAAATCAGAAGAGTTGTCGGCTAAACATTAGGAAGAACTTCCTGTTAATTAGAGCTGTTCCTCGGTGGAACAGGCTTCCTCGGGAGGTGGTGAGCTCTCCTTCGTTGGAGGTTTTCACACAGAGGCTCGATTGCCATCTGACAGCAATGTTGATTCTGTGAACTTGAGCAGATCCCAGGGGGGGGGGCAGGAAGGGTTACCTCAGTGCTTAGTTCTCGTGGCCCTTTCTTACATGCCCAGGGAAATGCTGATTGCCACTTTGGGGTCAGGAAGCAATTTTTCTCCAGGCCAGATTGGCCAGGGATCCTGGAGGTTTTTTTGTCATCTTCTGGGCATGGAACATCGGTCACTGTGGGTGTGGAAGGGGAGGTATTTGTGGATTTCCTGCATTGTGCAGGGGGTTGGACTAGATGATACTGGATGTTTCTTCCAACTCTATCGTTCTATGAGTTTGTGGTACTTTTGTACAACACAAGGAAGGCTTGAGGACCTGGTTTAGGATTCCTCCTTGACTCTGCAGCACGGAACTGCTGCTTCTGTCTCATCCCTACAAGAGAGAAAGAGGGAAGGTGGTGGCAGCTTGATTTGGGGATCCTACTGAGGCCTGTTAATGCACACTGAAATGAGATATATACATTGAATGGCTGGCCATGGCCACCATTCTTGAAGACATGAACCTGGGTTCCAACTAGCAGGATGAGAAATTCAAAACCATCCCTCAATTGGAAACAAGAGGAAAGTTCTCAGACAAGTCAGGTTCCTCCTCCTAGGCATTAGTGCTGGTGGTGGAAAGTGCCATCAAGACACAAATGACCCCATAGGGTTTTCAAGCTGTTCAGAGGTGGTTTGCCTTTGCTTGCCTTTGTGGAACAACCCTGGACTTCCTTGGCGGTCTCCCATCCAAGTACTAACCAGGGCTGACTTTGCTTAGCTTCTGAGATCTTCTGAGATTGGTCTACCCTGGGCCATCTAGGCCGTCAATGCTCAGGGCCTTTATTTGCAATGTTTTCATGTCATTTTCTCAACTTCAGTGGTTTTCATGGTCCTTTTTAAGGGTATTAAAATGGTAATGGTGTAAGGAATAGAGTGTTCAACGAGGCTGGGGAGACTCGGGTTCAAATAGCCATGAAGCTCACTGGGTGACCGGTGGTGTCTCCGCCTACCCTATCTCACAGGGTTGTGAGATAGGTGAGCTCCTTTGGAGGAAGGAGTAGGATATCAATGAAATGAGAGCCAGTTTGGTGTAGTGGTTAGGAGCGCAGACTCTAATCTGGGAGAACTGGGTTTGATTTCTCACTCCTCCACATGCAGCTGCTGGTCTGACCTTGGGTCAGTCACAAGTTATTTCAGAGCTGTTCTCTCATGAGCAGTTATCAAGAGAGCTCTCTCAGCCCCACCTGCCTCACAGGGTGTCTGTTGTAGGGAGGGGAAGAAAAAGAAGATTGTAAATCATTCTGAGACTGCTTCGAGTAGTGAAGGGCAGGGTATAAATCCAATCTCCTCCTCTTCCTCCTTCTTTTATGTGTGAGCTTCCTTCAGGGCCAGAATCATGATTATTTCTGGTTCCTTCCACATGTACATGAATGCTGCATCCATACATCATTGGATTTCGTGCAGTCATTGTGCAATAGCAAGGATCTGCCACTGGATTATCCTGGGTGGACAACCCAATGCAGTTGGTAATGATTGCTATAGCATAGGTAAAGGTAAAGGTTCCCTTGCTCGAAAGCCAGTCGAGTCCGACTCTAGGGCTGCGGTGCTCATCTCCATTTCAAAGCCGAAGAGCCAGCGCTGTCCGAAGATGTTTCCATGGTCATGTGGCCGGCATGACTAAACACCAAGGCGCACGGAACGCTGTTCCCTTCCCACCAAAGTGGTACCTATTTATCTACTTGCAATTTCTTGCTTTCGAACTGCTAGGTTGGCAGGAGCTGGAACTAGAGACGGGAGCTCACCCTGTCTTGCGGCACCCGGGTCTTGAACTGCTGAACTACTGACCTTCCACAGCCTGCAGTTCAGCGTCTTAACCACTTGAGCCACCACAGCTCCTTGCTATAGCATAACCCCCACACAAAACCCAACCAAGTGTCCATGCAGCCATTGTTTAAGAGAAGTGCAGAACAGCTCACCAATTTTGCAACATGGGGATCAGCCTCTCATTGAAAAAGTGATAGGTATCAAGCCACCTGCAGAGATCTGGTAATTATTCTTCATGTCAGCTGTCAGGAAGGGTAGCCACATTTGCCCCAGGGACATAAGAATCAAAGGCATTGCAGGAGCACAGGCCATCCCTGAAAATAAGTGCCTTATGACTGTACCCTGAGTGAGCCTGAAGTTCAGAATCCATGATAATGAAGTGGAGTTAAATCTATTAGATGGCTGAGAACGTGCATTGGTTGCAACAGTGTCTAAACTAGGCTTCCCAAGTCCCCCCGGGGGCGGGGAAACCTCCGCCCCAGAGGCCCGTTCCCCGCCGCCGCCGGATCGGGCCCCCGGGGGAACTCCACCCCGACGTGCGCGTCACCCAGAAGTGACACGACCCTGCCGCGCCCGCCGGGGGTGAGGCCACGGGAATCCGAGGAAAAACTCTATGGTTTTCCCTCGTATGTCCATGGCCCCGCCCCCAGCGTGCCTGCCGTCGTCACGTCACTTCCAGGTGATGTGCATGCAGTGCGCGCGTGCACACACCAGACGCCAACCGGGAGCCCCCCGCTCCAGCAGAAGATTGACTTGGCAACCCTAGTCTAAACCAGATGCCTACAATACAGAATATGATTCTTGCAAACTAGATGTAAATACCTAAAGTTATTGTTTGGACAGAACACCTGAATAGCAAGGAATTTTCTGTAGTGTTTTGGAATACTAAGACCTGGATCATGAGTCTGGTGTAATCCCCGTACAATTTCTTCCGTGAGGATGCAGGGCCAATGGTGGCCTTCGTAGTCTGGTTGGGGTCGCCTGAAGCAACCTTTGACATGCAATCCCAATCAGAGTGAAAACCTTCTAAGCCAATTGACTTTGAGGGATTTAGGATTGCCCTGTCCATGTGCAAACTGTATGACCGATTCCCCACAATCAGCTGTTCGGCCCTCACTCTTCTGTTTCCCCCGCTTGCATCGGTCAGTTTCACACTATTCGCTGCTGGTAGATATACAATTTCCTGGAAAGAATTATGTGAATTGTTTTTATTATTATTGCTGTTGTTGTTGTTGTTGTTACCTTTCTATGCTGCCTTTCCACCCAACTCAGGGTCCCCAACGCAGTGGAAATGTCGAGCATTAAAACAGCACTTAAACTATAAATGGTGGTGGTCCCCGGCCCAAGAGGGATCCAGCTGTCCTCGACTAGGTGGAACTCTCTACCAGAGAACATCTGCGCCCTACAGGATTTATTATCATTCCATAGGGCATGTAAGGTAGAGATGTTCCACCAGGCATTTGTTTGAGAACAGCGATGGTCTGGCATTCTCCCCAGTTTGGTACAGTGGTTAAAAGCGTGGCCTCTAATCTGGGAGACCCGGATTTGATTCCCCACTCCTCCACTTGCAGCTGCTGGATGACCTTGGGCAAGCCATAGTTCTGTCAGAGCTGTTCTTTCAAGGACAGCTCTGGAAAGAGCTCTCTCAGCCCCACCTACCTCATGGGGAGGGGAAGGGAAAGGAGTTTATAAGCCGCTCCGAGACTCTGAGTGAAGGGTGGGGTATAAATCCAATCTCCTCCTCCTCCTCCTCCTCCTCTTCTTCTTCTTCTCATCCCTCCACATCCCTTCCACCAAGGGGGCTGGTGGGGCCTGAAATCCTTTCTGCTATCTTGGATAATACGTTGGTACGCTGTTGATAATTTTAAGTATTTTAACGTTGTTCTTAATTTTTATTATCTATTATCTTTGCCTTCTGATGTAAGCTACCCTGAGCCCTGCTCGCTGGGAAGGGCGACCTAATAAATTTAATTTAATTTAATAAATAAATAAAATAAATAAAAGCACATATAAAAGATTTAAAACAATGAAATAAAACATGCAAACATAGAGGCATGCAAAGAGGAAGGCTAATAAGAGTTAGTGAGAGAACACCAAACCAAGCAGAAAATTCTTCACTCGCTGGCATAAGACAAGAGAGGGACAGAGTTCCAAAATGTCAGCACCATGGCTGAGCAGGCCTTCGCTTGGGTTGCTACCGGCTACCTCAGATGGTGCCAGCTCCCACAGCAGGGCTTCTGAAGATGACCAGAGTGGTCAGATAGGTTCATATCGGAGGAGGCAGATTGCCCTAGATCAGGGGTACTCAACTTTTTGAGCCTGCGGACACCTTTGGAATTTTGACACGAGGTGTTGGGCGCAACCACAAAATGGCTGCTGCAGGAGGTGGAGCCAACCAAAACAAGCTGCCACAAGAGGTGGAGCCCAACACAAAATGTCAGGAAGTGAGGCTATAGATAATTCTAATAATAAGCAGTGTTCCCTCTAAGCTGAGTTAGTGTGAGCTAGCGCACAGTTTTTTAGCCTCCAGTTCACAGGAAGGATGGCTCCAGAGCAAACTAATTTAGGCAGCAGCCCAATCACTCGCTCGCAACTTTAATGCCAGTAGCTCACAAAGTAGAATTTTTGCTCACAAGACTCCACAGTTTAGAGGGAGCATTGATAGTAACACTTCAGAATTTGAGGCAGAAGCTCTGTTGAACAGTATACTCCCCCCCCCCAATGAACATATTATTTTTTGTAAAAATCTTTTTGCATACACACAGTTTACCTTCAGTCATACCATGAAGACCCCTGGTCCCATGCTGGCAGCAGCTGCCAAAGCAACTTTTTAAAATCGGCACAGCTAAACAGATCTCCAGTGGCCAATCAGAAGCTCTGCTGGGCAAAAGCCACACCTGGCCCCACCCACATTCTAAAAACACTTGGGAGGCACCAGGAAAGATGTTGGCAGGCACCGTATTGGGGGCCCCTTCACAAGATGATCAACCACCACTTTGATGGTGATCTACGTTTCCTTTGTACCGTTTGACGAAATTTGGGGACCCCTGTGGCTGACTTTGGAGGGGCTATGGTTCAGTGGTTGAACATTTGCTTGGCATGAAGGAAGGCTGCAGCTAATGGATCTCAAGGGGGTTAGAAAGACCCTTCTCTGTGAAGAACCCCTAGGACAGCCACAAGTAGATAGGACAAAGCTTTCGTTTGATATAAAGTTGTTTCGTAGGTTCATATGATTATCCAAAAGAAAATGATTCCTCTGTGCCAGGAAATCAACAGTGCTCATATTCAACGCTCCAGATAGAAGAGATTTTTAATGTGTGTTTTTTAAAAAATGCAGACGAGATGATATTATTTAAAACACACTTTTATGCTGAAAGAAAGGAATACATATTGCTTTTTAATGCCCAGAAATAGCTTAGCTGACTTTCCAAATCAAGGAGCATTTTTGGTTTTTTTGCGAACTAATTTTTATTGTCACCAACTTTATTCTTTTATACTCTGGCTATGTATCCCTTGTATCAATTTTAGACTAAAAAAACCCCAGCAAAAACAAAACAAAAAAGGTAATGACACTTAACTGCGCTGTTTCAAAAGGTTTTTAAGTGGAAAAAGGTATTTAGTATTTTTAATAAGCATCTTCAATACTATTGAGTTGGTTTCTTTGTTCATATCACAAGATTAATTATGCTGTCAAGGACTTTCAAGGCCTGCTTAACAAAGATTCAGTGATATAATGGTTTGCCTCTGCATTGCTCTCTCTTTTTTTTCTGCATAGCAATCACAATCAAAATTAGACAATTTAAAACCCCTTTCACAAGCCGGAAGTTCTGAAGAGCCTTTTAATCAACAAAAGTAATTTTGCAAACAACTAGATACAGCGTTTTTCATATTAACTAACTTGTGTTTTTAAAAAAACCCCTTCTATGTGCTGCATTCATGAATCTCTGAAGCTGCTAATGGATGGTTCAGAGCTGTAAGAGAAAAGATAGGAATAGGCAAAACCTCCCCAATTATTTCTGCAAATATTTTTGCCTTGCGGGAAAAAAAACCAAAACCTGACGTTGCATGTTCAGGACACTTATCTGCAAAACGGAAGACTTTTTTTTTCAAAAAAACACACACCAAAAGTGAAACCATTGTCTGCATGATTCCTGTTTTGTATTGTTTAGCTCAGGTCCTAACTAAATGCACAATAGGCTTGCTATTTCACAGAAACATGGAGGTATTGCTCATCCCCATTCGTATGGTTGACCACTTGGTTATTGCACATTGTATTGCACACCTTTGGGCTCTTCCCCATTCTGTGCAATTAGCTGAACAATACCTGCAAAATATATTAGTGTGTCCCTCACCATGTTTCAATGATACCTGTTACTGTGTTCAAATGATCAAGCTGCAGCTATAAATATGATTTTCCCCCCACTGCTAAAAAGGAAGATTTTGAATATTTGTTGCAGTAAAAGTGGCACACATGCAATGGTTATTTCCCCCACCATTCTATAATATCACATATCTCAACCTCAGTATAAACATATTATCAGATGCCATTTTATACGCATATGCCCAATAACACACAACAATCGTTTATCACAATTCATGCTTTTTTTTTAAAAAAAGAGATACTTGCAGTGTGAAGAAAAAGGGCATTTTATTTGTTTATTTGTTTATTTTATACCCCTCCCTCCCCGTGAAGCAGGCTCAGGGAGGCTTAAACAGTTTGATACATAAATAACAGTTAAAATCCACATAAAACCATCTAAAAACAGTTCAGTATCATAAAGTGCTGGCAATAATTAATGTAAGCTTGGTTTTTTAAAATCCTTTCTGCTATCATGTGCAAACTAAACTTGTATGTCGAAAATTTTGCAGAATATTTCTAGAAAAACTAGCTGAAGAGAATTTTTCTCAGAACACTTTATTGTGTCAGGTGAAAATGCACGGTGGCTGACCACTGAATAGGCATCATAATTTACTGATTTAGATATGTATATCCCACTTTTCACCCCAATGGAGACACAAAATGGCTTACAATGCAGTTTTCCCCCTCCTCCATTTTGTCCTCACAACACTCCTGTGAGGTAGGTCAGGCTGAGTAATTTGTGTGTGCATGTGTGTGCAGCAGGTATTGGACTAGGACCAGAGAGAGATGTGCATTCATACTCATATCTGGCCATGAAGCTCACTGGTGGTTCTTGGGCTTGTTCCTCTCTCTCTCTCTCTCTCAGCCTAACCTATCTTACAGGGTTGTTGTGGCAATGAAAAATGTGAAAGCAGGAAACTGGTGTAAACCATCCTGAACTCCCTGGGAGAAAGTGATGATGATGCAAATGTGAACCAGAGCAGTATAACAGCCAGGGGTCGTTTCATAGAAAAAGAGCTAGGGGAACTCATTAGCATAACTCATTAGCATATGCCACACCCCCTGACATCACTGGAAGTGTGTCATAAGGCCACACCCCCTGACATCACCAGAAGTATGTCATAAGGCAACACACCCCGCCCCCAACGGTCCCGGCCACCGCCGGCCTTGCAGCTCCACTGCCGAGGCCCATGAGGGGCCCGGCGGTGGACCTGCAAGGCCGGCGGGGGTGCGGGGAAGGCCCGCCAAGGCCCTCCCTGGCCCCAGGCAGGCAGGGGTGGGGAGAGGCAGGGAGGAAACAACTTACCCTCCCTCTTCTCCTGCCTCCTCCTGGCTGAATGAGGGCTGGAAGCGGGGCGGCCAGAAGCAGGGGGCAGGGCTTTGTTATGTGCCCCGCCCCCCATTCCTCACCCGGGGAAACTGCGATCCCCTGCGATCCCCCCAAAAATGACCTCTGATAACAGCAAACATGTCAGATTAGGGCTGGGACCTGGATTCAATCTGTACCCTGTTATGAAGTTCCCTCTGGTCCAGCATCTCCCTTTAGAACCCATGGGAAGCTGCCTTCTACTGAATCAGACCCCTGGTCCATCAAGGTCAGTGTTTTCTACTCAGACTCACAGCGACTCTCCAAGGATTCAGGCAGAGGTCTTTCACATCACCGACTACCTGATCCTTTTAACAGGAGGTTCCAGGGACTGAACCTGGACCTTCTGCATGCCAAGCAGATGCTCTACCATTGAGCCACAGGGCCTCATTTGCCTCCCAGAGCTGTTGTGCAAATGAAAGGGTGGGAAGACCCTATTTCTGAGCTTCCGGGGTGGGGTGGGGAGGCAAGAATAAACATGTATAAAACAACACGTGATAGATCAGCTTAAACTCCAATCTTAGTACTATGTATAAAAACGTTGAGCTTCAAACCCCAAAGCTTTAGCATCTTCCCATCGGGGCACAGAACATTTAGTAACTACAGCAGTGCTTCCCTCTCTCTCTCCCCCTTCCTACCCTGTGACTTTCTTCTTTGATACTCTTCCAACCCCAGAGAGGAGTGACCGGGAACCAGGATGCCACAGGATGAGCTGAGAAGCAACTGCTGTCAGGAGAAATAACAGGGTCAGAAGACATGGTTAATGAAGTTATAGCAACCAGTGTAAAGAGCCAATCAGAAAAGGCAACAATCTGTAAATGAGGATATAATTAGCAGGATGGGGGGAAAAAATTAACACGCTTTGGCTGGATTCTGGGGAAAGCCAGTAATGAAGGAAATGACTAGGTATGGAGGAAGATTCCGAAAGATTAGAGGAAACATTGTGCAACAAAGACTACCTAATTAGTAAAAAAGTGAATATGCCTTAATTAGTGGGAAATATCTGATTGAAAGACACAAAGTTCCCTTCTTCTTTTTTTTAATGGGGGGAAACGGTAATGAGTGTTAGCTAGAGATTCTCTCTTCTGTTCCGAAAACAGTGGTTTTCTGTCTTTCTTCAGCTGCCTTTGACTCCAGTACGTAATAAATATACGTGATGGTCGCATTGCAAAGAGGCACTGTAAATCCCACGGCTACAACAGAATATTAAGTGAAAACGAACTACTGAAGCCATCTTTTCGAATGGGTTACCCCAGATTTACTACAAGCTAACACCTTTGTGTAAACTACATAAACTAAGTGGCATCGTTTACATTGCAGGGAGGTGTATTTGTAAAACATAATGATGAAATAAAATTTGGGGAAAGGGTGCGGAGACCTAAATGCCAGAGAATGCAGAATAAATGAGTGTGTGCAGGCCCCTCATCCTCACCCAGGACAAATCCAGAGAAATGAGAATATTTGCCTAAAAACAGAAGTTTCAATAACAGAAGTTTAAGCTCCTATTAAAATACAGATTTATTTTGCTCCTCTTTGACTTGATGTTTAGACTTGATGTTAAGGGAAATGTTACCATTTGAATTCAGGGTTTCTTAAAAAAATTATTATTAAAGCATAGAGTAAACAAAACCTGGTGATTTTTCCCCCTCAAGGAAAAAATATATAAATAAATGGGGTTTATTATTTTCCATAGTTTAGACGCCAAAATAAAAGAATCTGTGAATAAATTGTACAGCATAATATATGTGCACTATTTTCTGCTGGAAGTGATGAAAATTGCAATGTTCTCCCGCTTATCATTTTATTACAATAAAAAAACCCCTAAGAACCCAACCTATTGCAAACGTCTCCCTTTTATGGACATTTGAATGATATTATATTTCCTTCCCCCCCCCTCCCCAAATGGTGCCAGAATATTGATTGTCATTAATTTTTTTCGGACCTCAGATATTTAATTGTCATAATTAGCAAGCCACATCATCTTCCTGGTTTTAAAAAGCTCCTGTCAATTTCCTGGAATATTTATAGATTAATTTTAATATGTAATTTAATTTATGACCGCATACCTTTTGGGTTGCCGGTAACATTAAAATACTTATGGTACAGAATATTTTAATTAAAACTATTAATCAAAAGAAGTCCAGGTAGCCCATAGTCGCCTTGTTTTCAGTGGGGGGTTTGGTCAATCAAAGCAAATAAAACAATGGGTCAATTAAAAATTAAAAAAAAAACCTGTCCACAACCCTAGAGGTAGTTTTACCCAGCCATTTGATTATTTAATTTAAGAGAAATCAAAGAAGGATTTTTCCATCATGGCCAGCAAATGATACTATAAACTAAGCTTTTACTTACAGGCTTTGATTTTTATAGTATCAGAGTGAGAAGAGAAATAAAATGGTATTATAACAGGGTTTGCATTTGACCGTAGGAATCATTTTGTAGGTACAGTATATTTTCTTTTCTTATAAAACCTCTATAGTTTACAAGCATATGGAAAATCAAACTAATCTTTTTATGTCAGAAATACCTTTTATTTTAAATGTACTTTCTGTACTAAGCCAAACAGAGCCTTTCTTACTACTAAATGAAGACAACCACTCCTCCTACCAATACTGTTTATTAAGGGTCTTGATCTACCTGCTTCCTAGAGCAAACTGGCTCTCTGCTAAAAAACATTAACACAGTTTCCATTAACAATTGAGGCTTCTCTGGATTCCCCCCACCCCCCAAACCAAAGACTGAGGTAACATGGAAAGTTCTGCTTAGCTCACAGATTCTGAGAGGTAAATGGATTAAAAAAAATCATTAGCCACATTTCCGCTAGCGCCACCAAAAAAGAGTCTCAGCTGACAACTTAATTCTTCACCTTGTATGCAAATATTCTGACAATAATTTGCCACCGCTTCTGAATATAAGTTCAGGAACGCTTCATTATACCATTAATTTTTCTCCTTGTGCTTTAATTCTCTGTTTCTGTCACAAAACAGATGGTTTAACCTTAATTCATGCAAAAATCTTAGAAAGTGTTTGCTGGAGTTCTATTCAATTAGCATGAAGATTATTGCAACGCGGTACAATATTGCAATAATTATTTATGTTAATCTGCAGATTAGAGAGGACGATAACACTGGGCATGCCATAAATTACTTTTGTACTGTATAACCTATCGAATCGTTCATCCATTCACAGAAAGGTCAGTCTACCAACATCTCCTGACTGTTCAAGGAAGCAGTTTGGCAACGAGTTCATCAGTTCCTTAGAAATGCTACTTGCTTTTTTTACCCTTTTTTTTTTTTTTGAAGGGGAGCGTGAAATGAAAACCTGGTCTTTGGGATAAGCAAAAGGAGGTGATGTTTATACTAATGAAAACTTGAATAAAAAATCAGCTGCCTTTGCCCTCATTTTGAACACATTTCCTGCCCAAAACTAAATTAGTCACTCCGATTTCTAGGAATGAAAAGGCAAGGCAAGGTCTCGATCAAGGCAGAACAGGGTTACAATTCAATAAAAGGCAAGGTAATCCTTTATCAATGGCTACTTTGGAATTTTACTAACAGCCTTGCAATTATATTACTAGGTTTTTGCCCAAGATCTGTCTGTCTTCTGACCGGATCTTAAAATAGTCTGGGGGGGGGGGGACAACCAGGTTATGCACTTTCCCAGTGCTTTCTGGGAATACGAGCCATGTACAGATAATAACAGTGCAAACACCTTGACGCTGCTATTTTTAAATAAGCTGTTATTACCAGCTAGCAGAGGCTGTTTTAGAAAGGATATGGTGGGAGGTAAAAGCTTTGGAACAGGAGAATCGCTGCTAACCCATGCACTGGAGAGCCCGTTAATGCAAGACACGTAACCGGCAGGAGTTAAAGAGGCCCCTGAAATCATTTCCGCTATGTGTTATTTGATAAGGAGTTTTATGGGATTTTCCCACTCCCTCTACTTTTTTTAAAAAAACAAAAACAAAAACGAAACGAAACAAGCATTATCCCTAGAGATAACACATGCTTAGTCAAAGAATTAGACGACATTGCAAAGGGAAATGAACACAGCTCCAGAGAGGAGGCCAGGCAGCTATGGCAGCAGCTTTTCACTTCACAGAAAAGCCACTGCAGGGTAGTAAAGAGGTGACGTCACAAGAGGAGATCTAAGGAGAGATCTACCATCATTTTAAAAAAATGTAAATGGTAGCTTTGAGGGATCCTGATTTAGATTAGCACTGCAGTGAGGAGAGAAAGGGATCTCACCTTTCCCACGGCATTGTTTTCCCAGTCCCTTTCCCCCAGAGCTGTTACTAATTTTTATTTTTATTTAAACCCCATGCTGGGGGTGGGGGGGAACACCTTACAACTTAGTTCTCCCTTCCTCCATTTTATTCCCATGAAAGCAAACCTGTAATGTAAGTTACTCTGTGAGTAACCTGCCCAAAGTCCCCAGGCAGCTTCCATGGCAGAGTGGGGATTCAGATTTGGGTCTATCTTTCATACCATTCTTGGCATATTATGGCTATAAGGTGAAGAAGAGGAAGAGGAAGAAGAAGAAGAAAAGGAGGAGTTGGAGGAGGAGTTGGTTTTTATTTTCTCTACCCAAAGGAGTCTCAAAGCAGCTTACAATCACCTCCCCTTCCTCTCCTCACAACAGGTAGGTGGGGCTGAGAGAGCGCTTAGAGAACTGTGACTTGCCCAAGGTCACCCAGCAAGTTTCATGTGGAGGAAGGGGGAATCAAACCTGGCTCCCCAAATTAGAGTCCACCACTCTGAACCACTACACCACACCACTACCAGTATCTGCACAGATCCTGTTATTTCTCACCAGAGCCAACAATCCATGCTGTGGATCTGATCTGACTTGGGTCCCCTCCAATTGACGCTTAAGGTTTAGAAGTTTGTGCAAGGTCCCATGAAAGGATCCCCTGATGGTCACGTCTAGGTTCCTAAAACTGAATGCTGTGCTCGGAAGTTCCCCAGTTCAAAGTTTGCTTCAGCCAGGATCACATCAGATGGACGCTTTTGATGCTTTGGTGGTGGTTGCTGTGAAGAATAATTAATAATACTCAGGGCTATTTTTGGGCAGGAGCGCACAGGGACGGAGTTCTGGCTGGCTCCCGAGTTGGCCACGCCCATCAGGAACTCATTAGCATAATAGGCCACACCCAGCAGTAGAAACTCATTAGGACTGGCTACATTAGGGGTGTGTGGCCTAACATGCAAAGGCGTTCCTGCTACAAAAAAAGGCCCTGGGTTTTGACAACAAACAAGGTCAACAGAATAAGAAGCAAAAGGTGGGTGTGGCTGGATGACCACACTTCTGGTAACATGGGGGTGCGGCATAATGTGCTAATGAGCTGTGCTGTCAGGGGTGTGGCCTAATATGCTAACGAGTTTCTGCTGTTGGGTGTGGCCTATTATGCTAATGAGTTCCTGCTGGGCTTTTTCTACAAAAAGAGCCCTGAATAGTGATTGCACTAGTAAGTCTTGAGATGTTTCACCTGACACAACCGTGCATATTTTCCTCAGTCCCTTGAGACAAACGTTTGGAATGGAGGGCAAAATGCACAGGACGGTCGCCATGCTAGTCCAACCACGGGCAAGGCATAGATCCTGCTCCGTCCCTCGCTCTCTCGGGCAGGCAAAGACAGATGAGGGATTAATGTGGGATAAAAGTGCTACTGAATGCCAACTAAGGTGGGGCAGCTGAAGGCTTGATTTGTGTCTGTCACCTACACAAAAGCCACTTTGTTTATGTCAGAATGAAAGGAACATGTAGCAGCTTCTGAACCTGGAGACAGGTGGATATCTGGCAGAGATTCAGCCTATGCACCACCATAAAGGTGAGACCAAAGGAGCATCTTGATTCACTGAAAGCCAGTTTGGTGTATTGGTTAAGAGTGCCTAACCTGGGAGAACCAGGTTTAATGCCCTACTTCTCCACATGCACCTGCTGGTGTGACCTTGGGTCAGTTATAAGTTCTTTCAGAGCTGTTCTCACACGAGCAGGTCTCTCAAGAGCTCTCTCAACCCTACCTACATCACAGGGTGGGGAAGGGAGGGGAAGGGAAAGGAGGGGGAGAATGGAAAGGAGATTGTAAGCCTCTCTGAGACACCTTAGGGTAGTGAAGGGGGTATAAATCCAATCTCTTCCTCCGCCTCCTCTTCTTCTTTTCCTCTTCCTACTCCTCCCAGGGCTCCCAAGTACTTACCTTGATTTGGTGGGGGATATATAGTTCTTTGCGGGACCATTCCCACGGGGAAAACACAGGCGCTGCACTATTCCGTCGCCCAGACGTGCCGTAGGCACGTAGCTGAGTGACGCTGTAGCCATGGGGCTGGAAACTCGATGGTACCATCGAGTTTCCAGTCCCATTACCAGAGCGTTGCCCAGCTACATGCCTACGTCACCTTTGGGCAACAGAATAGTGCAGCGCCTGTGTTACAAGCAAGAATCTTCCGGCGGGGAAGCATGTTTTCCCCCCCCCGGTTCATAGGTAGGTACTTGGCAACCCTACCTCCTCCTCTTGAAGCCAGCAAGCCATTAATCATAGGCTAGAAGTCAAGGGTCAGGAACCCTTTGGGTTCTCTCCTTTACTCACACCCAAGAGCTCTTTCCTCTAACCATGCTTGGGCTCAGGTACTCAGTCTATATGTTACTGAGACTCTACTAGCAAGTTAGCAGGATCTTCCCAACTTCCTCACCTCTTGATTGACAGGTGTCATATGAGAACTCTACAGGAGGATCAGCTATGCTAGCAAAGGAGAGTCTTGAATGTAAGTTGGTTAGAGCAGATCATGTGGAATGGCTAGGGGGTAAAAGCTTCTGGATCAGCTTTGCTCTTTGTACTCAATTTAAAGGAGGGATTCTATCGCTTCTCCTTTATCCTCACCCCCATGTGGTCCCTTAACTTGGCAGAAGCCGGGTCTGACAACACTATAGTAATAGTTATGATTTGTTTCTGAATAGTTGGGGGAGTTCCACTGTCTATGGAACATTTTTGTATTAGGAATCTATTTCAAGAGCCCAACGTATTCCGTGTGGTTGGCTAGAATAAACAATGCTTGCCAGCATGCTCAGAGGTATAGTCAAAAGGGAACTGGCTGCCTGCTTGTGCGCCTGTAATTTTACACATCTTTGGACTAAATCAGAGATCCAAATGGAAAATTCATTACTTAGGGACATCGTCTGAATTTGTGGCACTCCCTGGAGGACTTAGGGGGCCATAAAGCATTGAGATAGTCTTTCATTTGTGACAGATATCACAGGGATAATTTCAATTTAATACATGCGTTAGCCATAATTAAATATATGTTTCTAATATGTTGCAGGCAGGGCCTCTCTCTCTCTCTCTCTCTCTTCTTTATGCAAAGAAATCCAAGTACCAAAAGCAAGAGGATTAATGTTGGTTTTTCATATAAAGGGTCCCATTTGCTCAGATCAACAACAGTAAAGAATCATATCCATTTAAAACGTAGATAAGTTCTTATGAGAAACTGAGTTTCTTCATATTATTAATGGAGGCGGAAATAAGGTCCAGAGATGCTCAACTCTATCAGTGAAAAGGTTAGGGTCATTTGTTTGCCCCCATTCCACATAACCAGCTGAGGCGGGGAAATTCACAGTGTTGTGACATGGGCTACGTTTTCTGGGAATTATGAGCAACACTGGAGAACACTCTGGGGGAAAAATAATATTTTGTTCCCTTGAGAGTTTGAAATAAGCTTGTAATCCCCAGACCCATCCCATGAACCCATAACCACCTCCCCTGCATGGGTAGAATTCAAACCCTAGAAGAAGATAAGCTCACCACAGATGAAATGAGACTTGAACTATCAATCTGTCACGATCCAAACTAATATCATGTGCCACAAGCAGAAGAATCTTTTGGATTTAAAATAAAACGTGGCATTTAATCTCTTCACTGTTCCTATTGTTTTCTGTTAACCGAATGCAAGAAAGAGCTAAATACTCAGAACCTAACACAAATAAAAACAGGCACATGGATGTGTCATGAACCCTGAAACACGAACAATGTAGGATCGCAAAATCTTAGAAGCCACTTCACCATCCAGTAGCAAACTCAGAACAACTTTCATCTTCTCTTATCCAGTTCATCATGACAAAACCTGTTCTTCTAAGTTGCCACCAGGGCAGGTGACAGGTGACACTATCTCTTGTGGCTTGGAATGTCCAGTTGTGGGCATTAATAAGGATGCTATAGAGGAGGAGGAGGAAGAGGAGATTGGATTTATACCCCGCCCTTCACTTGGAGTCTAAGAGCAGTTTACAAACTCCTTTTCCTTCCCCTCCCCACAACAGACACCTTGTGAGGTATGTGGGGCTGAGAAAGCTCTTTCCAGAACTGTCCTTGAGAGAACAGGTCTGACAGAACTATGGCTTGCCCAAGGCCATCCAGCAGCTGCAAGTGGAGAAGTGGGGAATCAAACCTGGATTAGAGTCCAGGCACATAACCACTACACCAAACCGGCTCTCTACCATCTACCATTTTGCATAAGCAAAGAGCACCTTCATAGTGCTGTAACTTTTTCCAGGGTGCTGAAACTTCCCTGGGAAACTCCCTCCTTTGCAAATTCTCTACATATCATGCTTCATGTTAAATAGGATAAGGGGGGAGAAAACAACCACACCTCTCCAGCTTCAAGAATCAGACTTGTGCTCTATCTTATCATAGAGAAATATTGAAGATGCTGTGAGAATATTGCTGTTGAGAATTCCTCTTTGAATTAATCGGACTTGGCTGGCTTTCATCATAGACCTGTGCCTGGAAGGAAGCTATAATTTTTGTTCTTGATCTGAAGACCAAAATTCTTCATGCTGATACCGCCTAAGGCACGAATGGCCTCAGTGAGAATCCTGCAAAGAGATGGAAGTTCCTTTTTAAAAAGCAGAAAGGTATCATTTCCCCCATCACTAGTCAAGAAGAAAGATGCCTCTCCTCCATGGGCTTCCGTATACAATTATGTTTTGTCATAGATAAGAAAGATGTTCTTTGCGGATGGACTCTAGGGTTTCTAATGTTTGTGTTTTATGTCGTTTTCAGAGTTGGGTGTCCGTGGATTCATATCAGACCTGCACAACTGGTGATCTGCCATTCAGAAAACACAGCTTGTGATGTCTAAATGCGAACTGTGGTTGGTTGACATTTGGTAAATTGGGATGGCAAACCATGGTTTGTACGTGGCTTGCTAATAGTAATTTGTATTAAATCTGGTTTCTTATAATGTCTGAATGCAGAAATCCAGGTATGTTCCGTAGCACTGTCCTTCTGAGTCTCTTGCACATGGAGAGGGAAGCACAGACCAACAGGAAAAATGTGCAAGTCCACTTTCATTCAACTGTCAGTGTGCTTCACAAGGACACTCCCTCTGTCCTTTCTTCTGTCTTCTCTCTACACTCCTAAACGGGAACGTGTTTCAGATAGTTTAGCGTCTTTCAAGACGAAAAGTCAGCAACATGGCCAAGAGAAAAATTGTGTGTGTGTGTGTGAGAGAGAGAGACCTATATGAATTCTCAGTACAGGCTAAGGGATACATTGAAGTGGCTGGACAGAAAAAAGGAGGGAGGCTGCTAATCCTTAACCAAGGAAAAAGAGACAGAGGTTTGGCTCACCCTAGCTTTCCTCCTACTCATTCCCTTCTCATTCATTGCTAGGGACTGGCGCAAAGTGGGAAAATGCAGTTTGTGACAGTTCGTGGTTCGTGGCATGCCCAGTTCATGAACCATGAACCATTATGAACTCTGAAGAGCTAAACAAACCAATTTGGTTCACGAGGTTTGTGATGTGGTAAAACAGCTCCCCAGCATGCTAGAGACACCAAACTCACATGGGAACTCCGGATAACACTCCTCTACCTGCCCTCTATGTTTGGTGAGAATTGGATTTATGGGATCTGACATACAGCCTCCCAAAGAAGGTGCTCCCATCCTCCATTGTTTCCAAAAAAAAAAAAAAAAAAGGAAGAAGAAGAAAAAGAAAAGCAGCAGCAGCAGCAGCACCACCACCACCACCAAAGGCAATGGCCACCCAGCAAAACGGAATCAATCCCAGAGAATCTTTGCAGTAGAAACTGAAGGGGGGCATTTTTGCAAGCCCAGCACAACCAGTTCCAATGTGCAGAATGCCCAGCAGAACCCAGTGCCACTGGCATTGCAAGCTTAACAGGACTGATCTCAAAGCACAGAGTCACATATCCAAGCAAGGCAGGTGGGATTTTGCAAGTTCTGTGCAAGAAAATTGGAAGTGAACACAAAGGAATGCCCAAGGGGAGGGGGGGGTCCTCTTGAAATTGACAGGATTAATTTGAAACTGAAAACAGTGTTTCCAGGATTGGAGAATTCCACCCTCCTTGTTGCTCTGAAGTTTGGTAAACATTTTGTTTGAGCCAAGACAGTCTGTCTGGAAGTGTTCCCAGCTACTAAGACCTCTGAACATGTGATTTGTCACAATGCCTACCTTTTAACTGTTCTTTTAATTTATATTTTATTATTTTTAATACATCATCTTGATTAGTTACAAATATAACATCAATTGAGTTAACATCAAACATTACAAGAACAGGAAACAAACATTTTTAACAACTATATGCCGTTATCCTCTCTCTTATCAAAACTTAAAATAAATATAATCAAAAATATAACAAATCCTGGTATTGTTTGTTTTTAGGAATCACTCCTCCTTCAGTAAGGTAACTAACTTATGGATACCAAATTGCTTGAAATCCTTTTAATTGTTTTATTGTTCTGATATTTATTTCTTTATCTGTTTTAATGATTGTAATTTTGTTGTGACTTGTCCTGAGCCCGCTTGCAGGAAGGGCAGGATATAAATTGAAATAAATAAATAAAGTGGCATGAACCTCCATGAACTGCTTGAAAGTTCATGGAAAGTTTGTGCCAGTTGACCTTCCATGAACTTCAGTCTGTGAACCACGAACTGCTCAAAATTCTCCATGAACTTTAGTTTGTGAACTGGTTTGTGCCCATCCCTATTCATTGCAGTTATCCAATAGCTAGCAGTTTGCATGGTTAGTGATGCTTTGTTGCCAGCCCGGCAATACAAGAGAGCTCAGGATAACGACTGGAAATGAGGCATGGAAATGGGAGAGAAGGCAGACTACTTGATATTCATTAATAAACCATGGTCTGTTACATATGTCTCTAGAGGAATCGGATTTGTGCAACAAATTGTGGGATCTGAATATAGTTTTAGTGAGCATTCAGAAAAGCTTACTTGCTTTTCAAGAATTCTGGCTCATAATATTGGCGCAAGCATGGTGATGATACCATGCAACATGGATATTGTCACATTGTCCCGGGGAACTGTAGTTTGGCTTGATGGCGTGTGTACAGTTGGTTGTGGTGAACCTGATGCTTGATGAAACCCAGTTCTGTCCCTCCATCTAACCAAGCTCTTTCTCTTTCCAACCAATCAAGTTGCCTGTCTGATATTTCCTTTGATTGTTATAATCACCATTAGAAATTCGGTATGTCCTGAGAACAAATTATGTGTATCTTCTCCCAAGCTTTCTTTCATGCACTTTCCATATCCATTGACAATGTTACCATCCGCTCTGAAGTATGAGCATACAACTTGGGTTTTGTTTTGGATGCTTCTCTTTTGCCCCTCCCCCTCCACATTCAGTCTGCCTCTATGACATGTCACTTCTCTCTTTAGAACATAGTAAAAATATGGCTGTTAACTCTGTTCATTCACTGAAAATTCTTCTTTACACTCTGGTCAACTGCCTCCTCAACTACCACAGCCTTTTTAATCTTTATTTTTTCCATTGACACACTTTGATTAACTCACCCCTATCCAGAATTTTGCTGCCGAATTAATTCAGCTCTCTCATTGGTCTATGAGATGTTCCTCCTTAAATCCCTGCTCTTGCTTCCTGTCTGTTTCTTGATATTCAGCTCAAATGCCTTGTCCTTACCTTCAAAGTCCTCCACGGTATTGCCCTTTCACAGTAATGATATACTATTAGAAAAGAGCAAGAGTCCAGTGGCACCTTAAAGACTAATAAAATTTATGACAGGGTATGAGTTTTCATGAGTCACTGTTCACTTCTACACTTACAACTAGAATGTGAGTCCATCTGCCCTATATTTTGGAGAGTGGAGTGATTTCAGATGCTAAATGACATTAGCAAGCAAATGACAATAACAGGTGAATGATAATAGCAAGCATGATTGGATTAGGTGTTATATGCAGAGGGGTATAAACATGGAGAAATTATATGCAGAGGGGTATAAACATGCATAAACATGGAGAAATCAGCATTGGTAATGAGACAGGAAACCTAGGTCTCAATTCAGTCCAGGAGGATGCATTGTCTTGAACTTCATTATCAGTTGTAATTCAGCAGTCTCTCTTTCTAATCTCCCTTTGAAATTCCTTTGGGAGAGAACTGCTACTCAGGTCAGCAACTGAATGTGCTGGAAGGTTAAAATGTTTCCCCACTGGTTTTTAAATGATATACTATGATCTTCACTCCTCCAGCTCCATTCCTCAGCCATCTCAAATACCCAAAGGACTGTATCCTTGCTGTCCCTTTTGCCCAGAAAAACCAGAATAGGTTGAAGGAGAAATACTGGAAAATCTGAAAATCACCTCAAACTGGTATTTTGCATAAATACACATGTGCATCCAAGAATAGGTTGAAGGAGAAATAATGGAAAATCTGAAAATCACCTCAGACTGGTATTTTGCATAAATACACATGTGCAAATCAAGATTGTTTTACCCCCTGGATCACACGTATGCATGCCATAAACTAGTGGAGGGGACTGCCAGCAGAAAAGCTCTTGAGCAAATGTGTGCACATTATTTTAGGAAAGGCCTCACGAAGAAGCAAGATGAGACCATAACGGGACAGTGGTTTATCAAAGAGAGGTACTGGAAAACTGGGACATGTGTGCAGGGGTCATTCATACTTCACTCTCATACTTCAGATTTCTGGTTCTGTATTGTCAATGGTATTTGGTCGCTGTACCGTGATGTACCCCCTGCTGAGACCGTTTCCAAAGAAGAAATGTTCCTTGTTTTCCTTTAGTTCATTTGGAGGAGAAATCTCTGATGACATTTCAAAGGCCAAACTTTTATAAAAATATGCCGGAATAAATGTTTAATAAGACCTATTATTATCCCTTGAATCATAGCAAGTCATTCATAAACACTATTAAATCCTGATAATTATAGTTGTAGCTGCAGGGTTACTACCTTTACAGCTTTTCCACAGACTTTATTTAGAGGTCCAATGGGGACAAGCACACAAGTGCTGGGGAATGCTACTATTAACATTTTTATTCCAAGCAGCGTTATGCTAGATTAAACTTCTGTTGCTGAAAACAAAACTGCTTATAGCTCAGCTAATAGCCAAGGAGTCTTATGACTGTAAGTAAATTCTTCAGGGCTATTTCATATTTGTCTGTGTGCTTGTGTGTGTCTCTGTGTGTGCATGCACATGCGCAGTGTGGCATTTTTGCTCGCTCTTTACCTTGTAGCAGGGGCTAGTTGGAACACTGGGAGGGCTTCTAATGTCCTGGCCCCACTGGTGGACCTCCAGATGGCACTGGTATTTCTGGCCACTGTGTGATACAGAGTGTTGGGCTGGATGGGCCTTTGGCCTGATCCAACATTGGCATCTCTTATGTTCTTATGTTCTTAACAAAGCCACTGTTTATAGAGTCAGAGTGGAAGAGGTAAGTCTTGGCAGGATCACATCCAAGAGGAATTAGGTCTAGGGAAAAGGCAGCACAATATATAGCTCAGGAATATCATGGCAGATTGGCAGACATCAGGCACAAGACAAGCGGGTGAGCAGAAATGGAGGGAGGCCATCTGTCAAAGGCAGATGGGAGTAGCTGTGGCCAAACCCAGACCTGGAGTAAAATCCTTAGATGCTGTTTTTGGAACTTTTGAGTAGCAGAGGAAGCTGGATCTTGGAGTAAGAGGGAAGATACTTCTCCATGAACCAGAACAAGACAGGCATTAATCCTTCTCTTTTTTTTTTAATCCCTGGTCTGGAATCCTCATGGTCTGCCAATTGCAGTGACTGGTGGCTCCATATTCCTGGTAGCTTTCCTTATGTGCTGGAAGACGATTCTGACATAGAAGTGCACACAGATAACCACACTTCCTGAGAACATCCTCCTTGAGCACCTTTTTCTGATATTAGATTCAAGTGGGTAGCCATGTTGGTTTGAAGCCACAGAACAAAGGCATCTCTGGCTTACTGGGCTTTGCTTGGCCTGGGTCCTGCTGTGCACGTGGCCTGGTGCCTCGGCCGGCCCCCCCATTTCCACAGGTGGGAGGTTTATTCAACTTGTCTTCCCAATCCCCGTCCACGGTGGCTCAGGGGCAGGGGGGAGCTTGCAACACTCAGCCACTTTGCATTTTTACCTGGAGCCCAAGCTGACAGCACTGGCAGCGGGAGTGGGCTGGGGAAGGGGTCTGTTCCCCCTCCAGGCAGTGCGGGTTCATCTGCCCAGCATTGCGCTACTGGCTTTCCAATCTGCCCATGTGAGTTTTCATCTGCACTCCCCCCCCAGCCCATGGGGCCTTGCAGTGAGTAACTCAGAGCTCACCAACTCAGAGCTCACCAACTCAGAGGTTACCAGCTGCTGTCCTTCATAAAGTTTGTATTTCTGGTACCTGGCATTACTTTTTAGGGCACACGTGGCTCCGAGCAATAAAGTGACATGTAACAAATGAGTTCAAGACCTCTGCCATAGAGTGTCAGACTAGAATCTGGGAGTAAAGGTAAAGGTAAAGGTTCCCTTGCTCGAAAGCCAGTCGAATCCGACTCTAGGGTTGCGGTGCTCATCTCCGTTTCAAAGCCGAAGAGCCAGCGCTGTCCGAAGACGTTTCCGTGGTCATGTGGCCGGCATGACTAAACACCAAGGTGCACGGAACGCTGTTACCTTCCCACCGAAGTGGTACCTATTTATCTACTTGCAATTTCTTGCTTTCGAACTGCTAGGTGGGCAGGAGCTGGAACTAGAGACGGGAGCTCACTCCGTCGTGCGGCACACTCGGGTCTCGAACTGCTGAACTACTGACCTTCCATAGCCTGCAGTTCAGCGTCTTAACCACTTGAGCCACCGCAGCTCCTAGAATCTGGGAGGCCCAGGTTCGAATCCCCACTCTGCCATAGAAGCTTGCTGGGTGACTTTGGGCCAGTCCCATGCTCTCTCTCAGCCCAACCCTGCCTCACAGTGTTGTTGTGAGGGTATAACAAAAGAGTGGAGAATGTTCTAAGCCACTTTGAGACCCTACTCGGGGGGGGGGAGATTATAACTATCTAAATAAGTGTAGGCATGCCACATAACTGTGCAGGCACTGCCCTCCCCCCCGCACACACATATACTGTAGATAATTTTAAATGATGT
>NW_015167065.1:962415-966190 GCF_001447785.1 Gekko japonicus
AGGAGAGGAGAGGAGAGGAGAGGAGAGGAGAGGAGAAATTGGATTGGATTTATACCCCGCCCTTCACTACCCAAAGGAGTCTCAGAGTGGCTTACAAACTCCTTTCCCTTCCCTTCCCCTCCCCACAACAGACACCGTGTGAGGTGGGTGGGGCTGAGAGAGCTCTGACAGAAACTGCTCTTTTTCAAGAACAGCTCTTATCAGAACTATGGCTTGCCCTAGGTCATCCAGCAGGTGCAAGTGGAGGAGTGGGGAATCAAACCCGGTTCTCCCAGATTAGAGTCTGCACACTTAACCACTACACCAAGCTGGCTCTGAGGGTGGGGAAACTCCTGTCCCCACCTTCTATTATCAACTTTTGCTCCAGTGAGCAGAAAGTTCTGGGGAAACCCTAAAGCACCCCATGATGCAGTGATGTCACTTCCCATTATGCAGCCAAAAATGACACTGCAGGATTCTGCTTCCTGGCAATTGCCAGCTGGCAAGGGCTGGCAACCAAGGGTTAACAAAACAAAATGAAACTGAGAGCTTTTCACAAGATACAATAATGCATAATGGGTACCAACTGCACCTTATGGGAGCATGCACCTGAGAACACACACTTATACACACCAGAATATTCCACGTATATGTTTGGACCAGATATATCTGAGTGTGTGCACTGTCCATGGCCTTCCTCATATACATGGTCACCATGTGGTGCAAACAGGGGCCAAGCACGATTTACAGCTTTTGTACAAGAAAGGGACCACTGGATTTTTCAGGGTTTGTGTGAAAATGAGACACACCAAAATGGATGATGACAACATTTGAAAACCTAAAGAAACAACAATGGCCATATTGAGCCATCTCTTGATCTGAACAAGGGAAATATCCTAGGCCCCTCCCAGAAAAGTATCATATACAAAGGGCATATGGGGTGAAATCGTGCTCTGGGACTATGTAGATAATTTCCTTTCCCCTCTAAGGAAGTAACTGTGTTTACGCCCTTGCTGAGCTCCATATTTGGAGTCTGCTTGTAATATCCTGCATTAGATTTGTTTCCTGTTCATTAGGTTCTCCCCTTCTCCCACCCAAATCATAGTTGTTGACAGTGAAGAATCTTTAGCAAGCTATTCTTCTCTCACAAGCTCTATGCTTAAACAAACAAACAAAAAAAGATCGGGTTTGAGGTGGAGTTCTCTTTTTGTTTATACCTTCCTTCCCTCCCCAATGTGGACCCAAAGAAGCTTACACCATCATTCTCCCCTTATGCATTATAGCTTCACCACAACTCTGTGAGTTTAGTTTAGGCCAGGTTCACAAATTCAGGAAGAACAGATCTTGCTGATAGGCTTGCCAAGTTACCCACTATGGAGAACTTCCCGCCCATGGCCCCTAGGCTCCTGCTGCTGCTCAATGGAGCAATAGGAGGGAAATGGGGAAAGCGGGATTATGCAATGCTGTGACGTCACTTCTGGGTTTGTACCTGGAAGTCACATCACAGCATTGTGTGACACTCTAGGAAAACCATAGAGATTTGGGGAATTCCTAGACTGCTGCATGATGCTGACTTCTGTCGTTCTTGTGCCCCGCCCCCAAATGCTCCCAAGGTGACCAGCTAGGGGCTGACATGCCTATAGCTGATGGAGGAGGAGAGGAGGTTGGATTTATACCCCACCCTTCACTACCCAAGGGAGTCTCAGAGCGGTTTACGAACTCCTTTCCCTTCCCCTCCCCACAGCAGACACCCTGTGAGGTAGGTGGGGCTGAGAGAGCTCTGACAGAAACTGCACTTTTTCAAGGACAGCTCTTATCAGAACTATGGCTTGCCCAAGGTCATCCAGCCAGGTGCAAGTGGAGGAGTGGGGAATCAAACCCGGTTCTCCCAGATTAGAGTCCACACACTTAACCACTACACCAAACTGAGGTAGTAGAGCCAGAGGTGGCTGAATGGTCTGCACCACATGAGGCTTGATTCCAGTTCTGAAGGTTTCTTGACACAAGAAACAGAAAACTAGCATGGTAGGGAGGGGAAAAAATGACTCCCTCGCTTTGCTTTTTGTACTGGTTTTCTGTTGGCAGGGAGTTTTTAGTACTGGGAGGCAATTCCAAAATAGAAGAAGAGAGAAGAGATTGGATTTATGCCCCACCCTTCACTACTCAAAGAAGTCTCAGGGCTGAGAGAGCTCTTTCGAGGACTGCTCATGAGAGAACAACTATGAAAGAACCTGTAACTGACCCAAGGTCACACCAGCAGCTGCATGTAGAGGAACGGGGAATCAAACCCGGTCCTCCCGGATTAGAGTCCGCACTCCTAACCACTACACCAAACTGGCTCTCCTATTCAAGCAGTCTGGGGTGGGACAGTCCTTTCTTACCTACCTCAGCATTCCTTGTCGCCTTCTTTTCCTGCATGTGACCTCTACCCCTTGTCACCGGACTTGTGGCCTCCTCTCCCAGCTCACCTTAGGACGCCCAGACCTTGACAAGACTGTAGAGTCAGGCGAGGTGAACTTCAAATCCTCTCTTAATTTATGGTTCAGAATAATTTGTACACACTTGAGGTTTTCTTGAATGCTCAGCTTTTCCAAAAGAGCATTCCATGTACCTTTTAAAACCTGAGACAGATTGATGGAGGCGGCTGACATTCTTTTAATTGAAGGGTAAATCAACCTATTTTTATTCTGACAGGTATCGCTAACACTTTTGTCTCTTACAAATACTCCTTTGCAGTTGCTAATATGCCATTTAGAGGAAGGAGATGTAATGATTAACAAGAGAAGGGAAGCCAAATGTTTGACTCGTTATTTCGAAAAAATCTTCGTCTGCCTCCTTTGCCTCCAGAGAGGGTTCCCCTAGCTTTCTGTTCTCCCTTAAACCGACAATACCGGTTCATGTTTTCTCCATCTATTTATTACTCTCTCTCTTTTTTTTTACCATGAGTTTCCTCCAGGAGGGCTAAGGGCAGCATACTTGCTTATTCTCTCCCCTGTTTATTGTCACAGCAACCCTGAGAGAAAGACTAAGCTCAGAGGCAATGATTGATGCAAGACCACATATTGAGCTTGCCAGACTACTCTAGCCACTAGACCACATTGTAAGGTTTTCCCCCCCCTAAAGTAAGGTTATTTTATTCATCAATTTGTTCATTCATTCATTTACTTAATTTACTGAATTTATACTTTATTTACTTCATTCTAGGGGTGTGCAAATCCCACCCCCATATTTTTCGGTTTGGGTATATTGAACCAGAAGAAATTCTGGTTTCCCGAAAAATCCCAGATCCCAATACTGGTGTGCTGTTCGGATCTGGGATTTATTAGAAATCAAGAATTATTTTGTGTCCAATAGATCCAAAAAAAGAAGAAAAAAAACTAGGGGGGGGGATTGCACACCAGAAGCCATGCCCAAAAGGAACAGTCTGCTTCCCGTGGTCACAGCTGAGTAAGGTGCCCACCTTCAGGAGACGCTTCACCTTCAGGAGTGTCCATATGACTACAGTGAAATCAGAGGCTTTTCCCATGGGGGGCTCATTCTTCCGGAATAGCCAGCCAGGATGGGTGAGGATACTTCTTTCATCTACTATATTTAGTAAAGGTAAAGGTTCCCATGCTCGAAAGCCAGTCGAGTCCGACTCTAGGGTTGCGGTGCTCATCTCCGTTTCCAAGCCGAAGAGCCAGCGCTGTCCGAAGATGTTTCCGTGGTCATGTGGCCAGCATGACTAAACACCAAGGTGCACAGAACGCTGTTACCTTCCCACCGAAGTGGTACCTATTTATCTACTTGCAATTTC
>NW_015167065.1:966288-967895 GCF_001447785.1 Gekko japonicus
GGTGGAGGGGTCCTCTCGCCCCCCGCCACCCTAGCCAATCCTTGCCTAACTTCTCTCGCAGCTCAGTTTAAACTGAGCTGCAAGAGAAGTCAGACCCAGCCAAAACAGCACAGAACTCTCAGCTCCGGTTGCCCCAGCTGATCCTCTCTTGCAATGCTCTCTACATGGGGCTGCCCTAGTCGCAAATCTGGAAGCTACACCTATTGCAAAATGCTGCAGCCAGGCTTCTAATGGGCCTCCCAATATGGGAGCACATTCACCCTGTGCTGAAAGCATTGCACTGGCTGCCGATAGCATACCGAATTCGCTTCAAGGTGCTGGTTCTGACCTTTAAAGCCCTTTGTGGTCAGGGACCTACATACCTGAGGGACCGCCTTTCCCCACATGTTCCCTAGAGAGCACTGCAATCAGGGTCCCAAAATCGACTGGCCCTCCCCAGTCTCAAGGATGCCAGGCCGACTACAACCTGGGCCAGGGCTTTCTCAGTGGTGGCTCCTCTCTGGTGGAATGAGCACCCAGAAGAGATCAGGGCCCTGTGGGACCTCATGCAGTTCCACAGGGCCTGCAAGACAGAGCTCTTCCACCAGGTCTTCAATTAGGAGCCACCTCCAATAGCTGGAATGGCAGAGAACCCTGTACCCTGGATCATCAGAAACAGCCTGTACCAGCTGCACAAAGGTTAGATCTGTGGGCTGGCCGCTAGGATAGATGACTGAAGGTTGGCTGCCACCATCTAATAATCTAATAAGATTAAACTATTCGTATTATTTAATATCTGGCACCTTTTAATGTTGGAATGTTTTGTATGGTTTTAAGATTATTTAAACTGCTTACTTATGTGTTTCTATTCTTTTATGTCAGCCGACCTGAGCAGGCTTCGGCTGGGAGGCTGGGGTATAAATCTGATAAATAAAAAAACAGTGGGCTGAGACAAACAAAATGAATTTCAATAGAGAGAAGTGCAAAGTCCTACATTTAGGTACAAAAAATCAAAGGCACAGATATAGAATGGGAGGGACTTGGCTTGACATCAGCACATGTGAAAGGGATCTAGGTGTTCTGGTTGATCACAAGCTAAACATAAGCCTGCTGTGAAGAAAGCTAATGCAATCTTAGGATGCATTAACAGAAGCATTGTGTCCAGATCACAGGAGGTGGTAGTTCTGCTCTATTCTGCTATGGTCAGGTCTCACCTGGAGTACTGTGTCCAGTTTTGGGCACCACATTTTAGGAAGGAAGCTCGAGCGTGTCCAGAAGAGGGCAACCAGGATGGTGAGAGTGTTGGAATCCAGGTCTTATGAGGAAAGGCTGAAAGAGTTGGGTATGTTTAGCCTGGGAAAGAGAAGGCTTAGAGGGGACATGATTGCAGTCTTCAAGTATTTGAAGGGCTGTCATGTAGAAGATGGAGCAGATCTATTCTCTCTTGCTCTGGATTGCAAGACTAGATCTAATGGGTGGAAATTACAAGGGAGTCGTTATCGGCTAAATATCAGGAGAAACTTCCTAACTGTAAGAGTGGTTGAGCAGTGGAACAGTCTGCCTCGGGAGGAGGTGGTGGATGCTCCTTCGCTGGACGTTTTCAAGTGGAGGCTGGATGACCATCTTTC
>NW_015167065.1:968446-975134 GCF_001447785.1 Gekko japonicus
TGGGGAGAGGCGGGGAGGAAGCAACTTACCTTCCCTCTTCTCCTGCCTCCTCCTGGCTGAATGAGGGCCGGAAGCGGGGGGGGCGAGAAGCAGGGGCGGGGCTTTATCATGTGCCCCGCCTCCCCACACCTCACCCAGGGGGATGGCGATCCCCCGCGATTCTGCCCGAATTGACCTCTGGTTTAAACTAAGCTCCTAGAGAAGCCAGCCCAGTTGAGGGGCTCTCAGCTCCTGCTGCCCCAGGTGATCCTCTCTTGCAGCTCAGTTTAAACCTCCCCACCCCACCACCACTCAGCTGGCCAGAAAGGGTGGTCTTACCCTGTAAAAGAGGGAGATCCCTCTGACATGCAGAGACATGTGTGTGTCACTGCCCACATGACCCTGAAGTGACATCGTCACATCTGGGTTGTTGGGGCAATGCTCTGGTATTTGCCCAATAACTCTATGGTAGAAGCCAAATTTACCATAGAGTTTTTGCCCAAATACCAGAGCATTGCCCCAATGTCCTGGAAGTGCCATGTTCATTTCTGGGTCACCTGGTCAGGGATGTGCATGTCAGATGGGCCTCCCTGCTGCTCCATGTAAGTCTCCCCCATCCCCCACCTGGCAACCCTAGGTTTTTCATTTATTTATTTATTTATTTGACTCTTACCCCGCCCTCCCCTCCTTGGTTGAAAGCCCGTCAAATCTGACTCTAGGGATGCGGTGCTCATCTCTGTTTCCAAGTCGAAGAGCCAGCACTGTCTGAAGATCTTTCCGTGATCATGTAGCCAGCAAGACTAAACACCTAGGTGCACGCAACGCTGTTATCTTCCCACTGAAGTGGTACCTATTTATCTACTTGCAATTTCTTGCTTTCGAATTGCTAGGTTGGCAGGAGCTGGGACCAGAGACGGGAGCTCACTCCGTCATGTGGCACTCGGGTCTCGAACTGCTGACCTACCAACCTTCCGGTCTGTAGTTCAGCGTCTTAACTCCTTGAGCCACCGCAGCCCCACCTGGCAACCCTAACCCCCACTAAAGCTCATGAATGGATTACTGGCTAAACTGAGCCTGGCCAAATTCAAAATGAAACCACCCTGTTGCCTTATTCTCCCCTGTCCAGTTCCGACCACTGTACTGCCCATCCTGCAATCAGGTACAGTTCAGAAATCTCCCTAATTTTGGGGTACTGTATGTATTGGCACAAGAGACCTTTGGCTGTTTGGGATTACGAGGAAGGGAGGGGGCTTCCCACCTGCCAGCACAAAGCACAGCTGGTGGCGAAGGAGAGTCTTTGCATAAGCAACAAGCCGGTTTATCACTGCTTCGATCAATGTTCCCTCTAAGCCGTGGAGTCTTGTGAGCAAAAATTCTACTTTGTGAGCTACTGGCATTAAAGTTGTGAGCACCATGGTATGCTGCATGTATATGGTTTGTTCCGCCTTTTATCAGAAGCATTCTTGTAAGTGTGAGAGTATTTACAGGACAGAGCTGTAAAAACTCAGATGATATTAAAACATCAAAAGGGGAGGGGAGGAGTTAAATACCAGTAATAGTTTTACTATGTGTTGGAAATGCTGTGACCCTGCTCTGCACTCTGAGTGCTGAATTGCACGCATGCCAAGCTTTCTCCTTGTTGTTCAGCCATCAGCAAATGTGTTTCGAGGCCCATAATGAGCAACTGCTTATAGAAGTGTGCAATTTCGGGAGACCTGGGTTCCCGGAGGGAGCAGCACAGGTAGGGTTGCCGGTGGGGGCCTCTGGGGGGCATTCCGGAGGGTTGACGGGGATGTCCCACCCCCAATGACATCTCAGGCCACTCCTCGTAAAACCAGAAGTTGCAAAAAACTGGACGTTCCGCCCCCCAACACAGCCATTTGAGTGGTCCCTTTAAGTGAAAGGGACCACTCAAATGCTCACCAGCCATTTCGCAACTGGCTGACAGCTTTTCAGTGATAAATTAGTGGGGGGTCTCTGGGGGCCTCTGGGGGGCATTCTGGAGGGTGGACAGGGATGTCCCACCCCCAACGACATCTCAGGCCACTTCTGGTAATAACTGGACGTTCTGCCCCCCAACACAGCCATTTGAGTGGTCCCTTTAAGTGAAAGGGACCACTCAAATGCTCACCAGCCATTTCGCAACTGGCTGCAAGCTTTTCAGTGATCAATTTCACTCCCCCCCAATTAAGTAAGACGGAGCTCTTCTGCCAGGCTTTTGAGTAGGAGCCGACGCCCTACTATACCACGACAGTCAAGACAACTGAATGGATGCATCGACGGGGCCCTAGGAAGAACTTAGAATTACAGAAGATCGGATAGGCCGTCACCACTGGATATGTACGCTGAGAATACTAGCTCGAGTCGTGGGGATACCATCTTGGATCTAGGACACTAGTAACTGGATAGAGCACTTTAGTCTTAGTTTTGATGTTTTTATTATGTTTTTATATGTTTTTATTTATGGCTAGACTAATGATCTGGCCTCGGTTAGCCGCCCTGAGCCCACTGGGGAGGGCGGGATATAAGTGTAAAAATAAATAAATAAATAAAATTAGAAGCAGGGAGGAGTGAAACTGGCCTTGAAATGGCTGGCGGCCATTTCCTAGGAGGAAGCGAAAGGGACCACTCAAGTGGCTGCAAGCTTGCAACACGTTTTGGCTAAGATCTGCAAGCCTTTTCAGTGGTCAGTTTCCCCCCCCCCCCCCAGCTTAGAAGTGTGGAGGAGCAAAACTGGCCTTAAAATGGCTGCGTTGGGGGGCAGCACTTCTAGTTTTGGGGGGGCACTTCTGGTTTTACTGGAAGTGGTCCCAAAAAGTCATTTTGGGGTGGGATCCCTAGCCACAGGTGTGTGGGGTTCCTGGAGGACTGCCCACTGCCGAACACTATCCCCAGCTTAGAAGTGGGGAGGAGCAAAACTGGCCGTAAAATGGCTGCGTTGGGGGCAACACTTCTGTTTTTTGGGGGGCACTTCTGGTTTTACTGGAAGTGGTCCCAAAAAGTCATTTTGGGGTGGGATCCCTAGCCACAGGTGTGTGGGGTTCCTGGAGGACTGCCCACTGCCGAACACTACTAAATGGATAATGGGCTCAGGGGTTCCTTATTCCAGAGTATCAGTAGGCATCATGGATGTGCTGGGGCTGCTACTGTAGCCCCAGCACATCAGTACCAAGTGCCCTGCAGAGCCAGAGAGGTCACCATCTGAACCCATGCCACATACCATACACATACTTTTGCAAAGTGAACTGGTAACAGCCTCTGGGCTTCCATAATTGACTTCTACTGCCCTCCAGTGAGGGTTCTGGATCCCCCACCCCATTCAGTAAAATTGATTGGTGGTAGCTGGTACTTCTTCACTGAGCCACGATACTAGCTGCTTCTGCTCTAAGACCCACGAGGTGTACACCAGCGATTGACTCTTCTCTGTCTGGGATATCTGTTGCAACTGCTCAAGTAGCCACAACGGCAGGAGGGTCCTCATGGTTTGCACAATATTCAAGTCTGCTGGGACTTGGTTCTCTCACTGGGGTTTGCCTTGTGTGTGTTTCTCTTGTTAATGTTGGTGCCGTGTAGCAGTTGGACAGTTGGACTAGGGTCCTTTCCGCACTTGGATCTCATCCCTCATTTTATCAAAGTTCAACTCGCGACACAATACTTTGCATTTATCCCTGGTTATAACAGCACCCGTTTATCTCGGGGCAAGTGTGGGGTGAAACCGGGGTGACCTCAATGTAATGTGGAAACAAAAAATACCCCAAGATAATTACAGGGGTGAACTCGAGTGTAATGTAAAACATAAGTTCGGGGACAGGGTTGAACCAGGATTTAAGGTCTAGTGTGGAAAGGACCTAGGATCTGGGAGACCCAGCTTCTAATCTCCACTCTGCTGTGGAAGCTCACTGGGTGACCTTGGACCGGTTGCTCTTTCTCAACCCAACCGACCTTACAAAGGTGGTACACGAAAGCTCACACCTTGGATAAAATTTTGTTGGTCTTAAAGATGCCACTGGACTCTAACTTTGTTCTGTCACAAAGTGACTGTGAGGATAAAAATAGGGAATAAAATGCAAGTCTGAGGTCAGGCAGGCAAAAAGGGAATATGAGGAGCATATAGCAAAAAACGTAAAAACCAACAATAAAACTTTCTTCAAATACATTAGAAACAGGAAACCAGCCAGGGAGGCAGTGGGGCCCTTGGACGACCAAGGGGTAAAAGGAGTATTGAAGGATGATAGGGAAATGGCTGAGAAGCTAAATGCATTTTTTGCCTCCGTCTTCACTGTGGAAGATGAGAAGTGCTTGCCCACTCCAGAACCACTGATTTCAGGAGGGGTGTTGGAAGACCTGAGTCAGATTGAGGTGATGAGAGAGGAGGTCCTAAAACTGATAGACAACTTAAAAACTGAAAAATCACCAGGCCCAGATGGCATACATCCGAGAGTTCTGAAAGAACTCAAATGTGAACTTGTAGATCTCCTGACAAAGATATGTAATCTTTCCTTAAAATCTGCCTCCATTCCTGAGGATTGGAAGGTAGCTAATGTCACTCCCATCTTTAAAAAGGGTTCCAGAGGAGATCCGGGAAATTACAGGCCAGTCAGTCTGACGTCGATACCGGGTAAATTGGTGGAAACCATTATTAAGGAAAGAATTAGTAGGCACATAGATGAACAAAACCTATTGAGGCAGACTCAGCACGGTTTCTGTAAGGGAAGATCTTGTCTCACTAACCTGTTAGTGTTCTTTGAGGGGGTGAACAAACATGTGGACAAGGGGGATCCAATAGATATTATTTACCTTGACTTCCAGAAAGCTTTTGATAAAGTTCCTCATCAAAGGCTCCTAAGTAAGCTCAAAAATCATGGGATAGAAGGACAAGTCCTTTTATGGATCAAAAACTGGCTAGTTCATAGAAAACAGAGAGTGAGTGTAGGTGGGCAATTTTCTCAGTGGAGGGTGGTAAGCAGTGGGGTACCGCAGGGATCAGTACTTGGTCCACTGCTTTTTAACTTGTTCATTAATGATTTGGAGATGGGAGTAAGCAGTGAAGTGGCTAAATTTGCGGATGATACAAAGTTGTTCAGGGTGGTGAAAACCAGTGAGGATTGTGAGGCACTCCAAGGGGATCTGTCAAGGATGGGCGAGTGGGCGTCAACATGGCAAATGGGGTTCAATGTGGCCAAGTGCAAGGTGATGCACATTGGAGCCAAAAATCCTAAATATAAATACACATTGATGGGGTCTGAACTGGCAGAGACTGAGCAAGAGAGAGATCTTGGAGTTGTAGTAGATAACTCACTGAAAATGTCGAGACAGTGTGTGACTGCAATAAAGAAGGCCAATGCTATGCTGGGGATTATTAGGAAGGGTATTGAAAACAGATCAGCCAATATCATAATGCCCCTATATAAATCAATGGTGCGACCTCATCTGGAATACTGTGTGCAATTCTGGTCACCACACCTTAAAAAGGATATTATAGCTTTGGAAAAAGTGCAGAAAAGGGCAACTCGAATGATAAAAGGGTTGGAACACTTTCCCTATGAGGAAAGGTTAAAGCGCTTAGGGCTCTTTAGCTTGGAGAAACGACGACTGAGGGGTGACATGATTGAGGTTTATAAGATTATGCATGGGAAAGAGCAGGTAAAGAAAGAGGTACTTTTCTCCCTTTCTCACAATACAAGAACTCGTGGGCACTCCATGAAACTGCAGAGCGGTCGGGTTAGAACGGATAAAAGGAAGTACTTCTTCACCCAAAGAGTGATTAACACATGGAATTCACTGCCACAGGAAGTGGTGGGTGCTACAAGCATGGACGGCTTCAAAAGGGAATTAGATAAGCATATGGAGCAGAGGTCCATCAGTGGCTATTAGCCACAAGGTATAGCTAGGGGCTCTGGGGCAAGTGATGCTCTGTCATCTTGGTGCTTGGGGGGGGGGGGTCGTGGTATACGATTTTAGAGACAGAAAGCCAAAGTAAAGGCAGAAGGACTTGGAAAATGACCTTTTGAAGCGATGAATAAGAAGATGATCAGAGACTTCTCTCATAACAACTAATAAAATAACATATAAATAGCGAATTGTTATAAGCAAAAACTCTACAAGTATATTGTGATATTAAAACTAATTGTACTAACATTTTTACTAACAGTGAAAAGATCTCCTCCTCTTGGGGTTTTAGTTTAGTGTGGTTTGCTTTCCTTTATCCTTAGTTGCAGTCCCTTCCCTAATATTTCTTTGTAGTTTCTGTAGTATTTGCAAAATAAAAAAATATCCCTCCGGGGATTTAAAATGAACGAATGAATGAATGAATGAATGAATGAATACACCAACATCAATTGCATTACCTAGATTAAAAGAAGAGGACTTTTAACAAATGAACAAACAAAGAAACCCTGCAGTTCCCGGTATGTTCGAAAACCTTCATTGTTGTAGCAAACCATAGGAATTTATGAGGAGCTTCCAGCTTTCACCATTACTTTCAGCTGCCAGTTCCCCTCTCCCTTGCAATCGAAGAATTTTGGGAAGTTAGGGGTGATGAAATCAGTGAAACCAGGGGTCATTTCGTAGAAAAACAGCTAGGGGAACTCATTAGCATAACTCATTAGCATATGCCACACCCCCTGACATCACGGGCTTGGCGGTGGACCTGCAAGGCCAGCGGGAGTGCGAGGAAGCCCCGCCAAGGCCCTCCCTGGCCCCAGGCAGG
>NW_015167065.1:975518-978975 GCF_001447785.1 Gekko japonicus
AAAGGGAAAGGAGTTTGTAAGCCGCTCTGAGACACCTTTGGGTAGTGAAGGGCGGGTATAAATCCAATCTCTTCTTCTTCTTCTTCTTCTTCTTCTTCTTCTTCTTCTTCTTCTTCAAGGTCCCCAGCCTTTCTGAGTTCGCAGGCTCATTTTGAATGTTCAGAAGGGGTGGTGAGTGCCACCCCCAAAATGGCTGCCGCAGGAGGCAACGCCAAACACGATACTTCCACACTTTGCGAAGAAAGAGAAGTGGGGACAAAAAGAAGGAAAGCCTGAAGGATGGTTATCAGTCCTCATGATCAGGGTTCTCTCTCTCTCTCTCTCTCTCTCTCTCTCTCCCTCTCCCTCTCCCTCTCCCTCTCTTAGAAAAAGAGGTGTCGGAACTCTCAAGAGGGAAATGAAGTTTTCAGTCTGCATACTGAAAACTCATGAACTTTTAAAAAATTTTTTTAAACAAGTTTATTGAAAGTTAGGGCAACAATACAGTGAAAACTGAAGAGGAGTAAAATACAGTGTAAAGTTATTCAACATCATAGCAATCCATAATGATCACAGTGACATGGCATATTAGGTAAACATACATACATCAGATAAAAGGAATATATCTATAGAGTTAATAAAAATTGGGGGGGGGGGAGGTCGAGAGTGCTCAGACTAAGGGGACATAGTTGAGACGGGTAGCCATTCGATGTAGCTAGGGTTAGAAGGAAGAATGCTGTCCTCCATCATATATTGTAGCAGAGGGAACCAGAAAACTTATGAACTTTTAAACTCAACTCGATGGCATTATACCCTGTTGAGGTCTCTCCCCTCCCCTAACGTCACCCTCCCTAAGCTCCACCCCCCAAAATCTCCAGGTATATCCCAAACCAGAGCTAGCAACCCTATGAATGGTTAACCAGGTCAGAGCTACTTGGCTAAAGATATGACATAAATAACAGTATCAAACAGCAAGGGGAAAGAACCATTCATATAGAAGAGATAGTGGGGAAACTTTTCCTCAGTTTACATCTGATAGCTATTTATTAATCCCGAGATCTTGAGGGGGAAGTACTCCATCTTGTCTGAAACTCCTCTGTGCTCGCTGAATAGCTTCCCATCCCTGAGCATTACCCGCCAACCACGCTCGAAAATAAACTTGGGAACCCTGACAGTAGATTCTGCCAAAGAGTGACAATTTCTTTTTCTTTCTCCCCCCCTCCTTCTAAATCAGTTCCAAGTGTAAGTTTAAAAATGTAACTAAAAGCCTTCATCAAAGTTTTAAGAGCTTTAGAGCTTTTAGCGGTTGCTTATTCTGATTTATTGACATTGACACGCCCTGCAACCGTCAAAGCTTGCTGAAATGCTGAAGTAATGGACTTCAGGAGAGAAAAAAAAAGGAGGGATGGGGGGGATTGGGTTGGGAAAGGAAGAGACGGAAGGAGGCGTCGCTGCCCTCCCCACGCCGACGTAGGTGCCGCATGCTGGAGAGTGCCCACTGATTACGGCCCACTAATTTGTTATGCACTACGGCAAATCAGCGGTGATTCATATGACAAATACGGAGGGGAAAAAAATTAACAGCTGTCATGTTGTGATGTGTTAATTTCCTGACAGTCTCTGCATTGAAGCCAATTACTGATTTAAGGGCAGGGAGAGAGAGAGGACCCTGTTCAAGCTTCTAATTAGGATTCCTCAAGACGAAAAGGATGAAAGAAAAAAAAAAAAAAAAAAGGAGGGAAAAACGATGAACAAGAGACTGAAGCAGGTAGCCGAAGATTTTTCGAACACACATAGCTATTTCTTTTCCCCGTTCCCGAGCTTCTCGTTAAATAGCTTAAAGTCTTAAGTGTGTTTAAGAGGAGGGTTTTAAAAAAACAACAAAAAACATTTGTTTGCTTTTATTGGTGCCCCTAGGTTTGAGTCTTTTGTGTGGTAATTGGGAAGTACAGCCAGATCAGAAGTTTCCATTACCCTCAGAAGACGCCGAGCCTGGATGTAATCTAGTAATAATACCTTTGTTTAGTTGTGTCAAAGCCATTCATCACGGAGCTTCAGACAAAAATAAAGTAGGCACGTCGACAACTTCTGGTGCCCCTGAAGTGACAGGGCCTTGTAATTTCACTGGCTCTCTCGTTAACGAGGAGGGCTTGATCCGGCAACCTTGGTGGATACAAACCATCCACAATTCCAAGAGTGGATCTATCAAAGTCAACGAGAAATGGTTGGTGAAGGCAGCTTGCCTCAAAACGGTGCAGTAGAGGTGAAATTAATTTGCCCTCCACACTTCTTTAAATGTGTGCACCACACCTGTCCCTCACGTCCCCTGTCCGGGGGCTATATTGATGGCCCACAAAGTAAAGTTTCCACAGCAAACTGAATGAGAAATCCTTCTCTTCTGTGCTCCCAAATGCAAGTACCGGTTGACTCCAATAACTTCCTTCTGCTAAGTGAGAAGGCTTCCTCTGATAGATGGATTCTTCCTCCAGCAGAGGGAAGATTCTTACTAAGGAGAAGGGAGTTATTGGATGTAACCCCTGTTAGTGTTGCCTCTTTACACATGAAAAAGTATGCAGGTTGGATCCAGGGTCCTCATTGTGTGTCCTGTGTGACTGTCAGATGTGAGTTGCAGCTGGCTTGCCAGTCTACAGGTGGGGTCTGGAGGTCTCCTGGAATCACAACCACCCTCCAAACTGCAGAGATCAGTCGCCCTGAAGAAGATGGCTGCTATGGAGGGTGGACTCTATGGCATTACACCTCGCTGTGGTCCCTGGCCTCCACAAACTCTGCCCTCCCCAGGCTCCACCCCCAAATCTCCAGGAATTTCCTAATCTAGAGTTGGCAAACATAGCAGGTTCTTCTCAAGTGCAACATGTGTGGTGCCCAGCTGAGATTGCAACATTGGTGCACATGCAAAAAGGCTTCGGTCTCCCCTCCATGCCATTTTCTCAACATAAAGTGGTCCTGGGCAGAGGTTGATTCGGGGAATCACGGGGGATCGCCGTTCCCCCGGGTGAGGTGCGGGGGGCAGGGCACATGACGAAGCCCCGTCCTCTGCTTCCGGCCGCCCCACTTCCGGCCCTCATTCAGCCAGGAGGAGGCAGGAGAAGAGGGAGGGTAAGTTGCTTCCTCCCTGCCTCTCCCCACCCCTGCCTGCCTGGGGCCAGGGAGGGCCTTTGCGGGGCTACACTCCCGCCGGCCTTGCAGGTCCACCGCCGGGATTGTTGGGGGCAGGGGGGCTTGGCAGGGCTTCTCCGCACTCCCGCTGGCCTCGCAGCTCCACCGCTGAGCTCAATGGGGGCTCGGCGAGAGCTGAAACCAGGGCGGCCACTAGAATTGTTGGGGGGAGGGAGTGAAAACAAAGTATAAATGCCAGGATTTTCTGTGTATTTTCTGTAGCAATGTGGTCATCTGCCCCCATGCTTGGTTTAATATAGCTGGTCTTGGTTTATAGCTGTTTTTTCTCCCTGGAATTGCC
>NW_015167065.1:980939-988838 GCF_001447785.1 Gekko japonicus
AGCAGCCATCAATTGGTTAAGACCATCGAGTCTTTCATTTATGGGCCGAAGCAGCTCCGTTAGCGTGGAGAAAACGTCTCCTTCTTCTACCCTCGGACTTTGACCACCTTGCCCAACTTTCGTTCCTTTTCCTCGGACGCCGGCCATTTTCAGCTTTGTTTACACTAAAGAGAGGCTTTTCACTCTCCTTCAGCAAGTGCAAACTTATCCGCAAAAACAGCTAAGTCTTTGGCACACTTGAGCGCTTTTCGTTTCCCCCCCCTTCTCTTTAAAACACAGTTCGGTTTGTTTACGTCTGGGATTCCCTCCCGACGCCGCTATAGGTGTGTGGGGGGGTGGAACTCACTTTTAGAACTTATTCGCTCGCTTTCTTCTCCATTTCATTGACGGTCTGACCACAGACCTCTTTTAGTCACGCCTCATTCGCTGACCTTCTTGCTTGTCCCGGCCGGCATCAGCTACGCTCAGTAAAAACCGAGCCTCTCAGGGGGTGTCTGAACATCTGCTGTACCTCAGAGTGAAGACCCCTTGCCTATTATTTCCAAGACTAGGAATTACACGATATGACTTCTTATGGTAAGTTAGAAACCTTTTGATAGTTTGAAAAGCTAAATCAAAAAAAGAAGTTTGGTTTCCGCCAAAATATGTTTGAGGGGTCAGAAATAATTTGATTGTTTCTGGCAGCAATTTGTTATGCTGGAAGGGCCTCCCATAAAAACTTGTCTCTATTATTATCATTCAATTTATTTGATTTAGGTGGACTAGTCCTCTATCTGCATTTTCTTGGGTGTGTGTGTTACTGTTCTTTGGCCCCGGTCACACGGGAGACTTTGGCCCGGGAAAGGGACAGATCGGGGGCGCAGCAAACGGGAGCGATCTCACCGCAACATCTGGGAAGCGGCGCGCACCCATCCCCGATCTGTCCCTAAATCTGGAAAACCCGCTGCAAAAAAGAACCTCCTACAGAGGAGGACTTACCTGAAGCACCACTACAAGCACGGCTGTGGGATCGCCACCACGCCCATCGTCCAGATCAATCCAGGCTCCCCGCCGAACTGCGCATGCGCACACATGTGCAGTTCAGCTGTCGCGCTCTTTCTTCAGTGGCTTTCTCTGGCATCTGATCATGCTGGGGAGGAAGTGCGCGGTGGCTCAAGGGATCTATGTGATCCCACCGCCGCGTCTATCTTTTAGAAAGCCGCACTTTGCCTGTGCTATCCCCCACCCCCCGGTGTGGCAGGGGCATTTGTAGATTTGTTTTTGATCAAGGCCACCATGTTTTTCTCTTCTTTTTTTTTTTTTTAAAAAAAAATTAGGGTTCTAAACCTTAAAATGGGGGTCTGAAGTTTTCTTAGAATTATAGCTGTTATCCAAACTCCAGAGATCAGCTCATCTGGAAGAAATGGCAGTTTCAGAATGTGCACTCTATGGTCTACCATAGTGTCTAGGAGAAACAGAAGCCCCAGAGTGGCATCCCCTCCCCTCCCCAGACTTTGCCCTCCCCAGACACCCTCCTCTAAACCTCCAAGAATTCTCCAAACAGGAGCTGATAGCCTTAAATATGTTGTTGCTGGTACGCTGTAAAATCCTGAGTTTTTCAACTAAAGCTGAAAGGAAAACAATGGCCATTTAAGTCAACACAAAATGGCAAGACGAAGTGCAATCCCTGATTTTTATAGCAAGCCCCATGCTCAAAAAGTAAAAATAGGTGCTTTATTTTTGGATCACCTTTGAAACCTGGAGCATAAAATGATTAGTAAAGGTAAAGGTTCCCTTGCTCGAAAGCCAGTCGAATCCGACTCTAGGGTTGCAGTGCTCATCTCCGTTTCAACGCCGAAGAGCCAGCGCTGTCTGAAGACATTTCTGTGGTCATGTGGCCGGCGTGACTAAATGCTGAGGAAATGGCAACCATGGCATTTGCTCAGAAGGAAGTGATGTGCAGCTTTAAAAATGAAGGATTTTGCTCACCAAAAGATCTGGTCAAGATCTGTTGGTTGTCCCTGGCCCAAGATACATCTGCTTCGCCTCGGCCAGGGCCAGAGCTTTTTTTGCCCTGGCCCCAGCCTGGTAGAACATGCTTCCTTACTACTGTTCCGCAGGGCCTGTAAAACGGAGCTGTTCTGCCTGGTCTTTGGTTGAGGCAGTGGGCGTCCAATAAAAACTGGCCTCTCTTGCTGAAGTTGAAGTTGACCACCTCTACGCAGCCCAGATTAAGAAGCTCTCAGAGACCCAATGGTGTAGGCTTGCCAGCCTCCAGGTAGGGCCTGGGGATCTCCCGCTATTACAACTGATCTCCAGCTGACAGAGATCAGCTCCCCTGGAGAGAACGGCTGCTTTGAAGGGTGGACTCTATGGCATTGTACTATGTGGAGGCCCCTCCCCTCCTCAAACCCCGCCCTCTCCCAGATCCACCCCCAAATTCTCCAGGTATTTTCCAACCCAGACCTGGCAACCCTACAATGGCGCCAGCTTGGAAACTATGTACAGAGATAAATAGTATATCCTGTTTTAATCCATGTAGTTTTAAACTGTTTTCAATTATTCTGTAATATTGTATGTATGTGTTTAGATAGATAGATAGATAGATAGATAGATAGATAGATAGATAGATAGATAGATAGATAGATAGATAGATAGATAGATAGATAGATAAAATCAGGGGTCATTTCGTAGAAAAAGGTGCAGGAGCTCATTAGCATAACTCATTAGCATAACTTATTTGCATATGCCACACACCCTGACATCACCGGAAGTGTGTCAGGAGGCAACACCCACTGCTCAGGCTCCACTGGACTGTTTTGGATTGCTAGCTACTGGGGGAGGGGACGTGCAAATCTGTCCTTGCAGAGGAGGGAGAGCTTGTACCTGAATAAAACTTGGTCTTAAAGGTGCCACTGGACTGTTTTGGACCTGGGGGCCGAGGGGGGAGCTCTGCAACTTACCTGGCTGCTTCTTGCTCTGACTGAAAGCTGCTGGGAGCAGGGGGTGGGGCTTGTTGCATGGCCCACCCCCTGGGCTCTTTACTGCCGGAGCTCCGCTCCTGTGTGCTCTTGTAGGAAATGACCCCTGGATAAAATAGAGGAAACTGGGGCAGCAGGGGGTTGTAAACGAAATTGTCTGGACACAAGGAAAAAAACATGGCAACAGGGGACTGAAAATGGAACATTAGGGTAATCTGGAAAATGCCGCAGCCTTTGGTTCCTTACTGAATCTTCCAAACAGATACGGTAAATATCTATTTATGTGGTAAATAGATGGTAAGATAGTGCTAGATACCATTTGAACAAGAATGGCACCCCCCCCCAGCATACTTTAAATTAGGCATCCTTTGAGGTGGTCAAGTGAGTACAGCACAGAGCGGGGGGGATTACAGCCCTCAGCAGTGAGTAAGAGGGGAAGGAGTTGGCAAATGCAGTGGTTAGGGACTTGAGGGAAATTGCCACCCAGCCCTGCTACTTGCTGAGTGACTCAGCCAGCTATTCTGTCTGCCTGCTCTACCTCACAGGGTTGGTGTGAGGACAAAATGGAGAGGAGGAAGAAGAGTTGTGCATGTCATCCCAAACTCCAGTGGACATGGGAAATTAAAAAAAAAAATGAGGAAGATAAAGAGGGGCTGTGAAATATTGAAGGGTACATCACACACTTCTCCCGCCCTAGGGCATGTCTAGCTACACGGGAAAATAATGGTCAACTTTCTGTCTTTGACTCTGGACATCCAGCAGCTTGAAATAGATACTGTGACATGCATATTATAATATATTTATATGACAGGGAGCAATAGATAAAAATTTTATGTTTAAGAGATAACCAGGTGGCATTCTGGGAAAGGAGGTGGAGGTTCTGGGAAAGGAGTACTGAAGTGTGGTAGTTCATGTTTGGTGTGTTCTTGAAAAATAAAGGTCTACATTTACTACATTCCCTGCCTTCCCCTCGATTGGAGAGTAACATATACCCCACGTCTCTCCCCTATGGGAACCCAAAGCAGCATACAACACCTTCCTCTCCTCCTTAGTATCTTCACAACAACAATCCAGTGAGGTAATAATAATAATAATAATAAATTATCGTATGGCATTGTGTGTCGTATAGCCAGGAGATCCTAAGATTGTTTGACAGCCTACAGTTCTAGCTCTTTTAGCGTTATGTACCACTAGGTGGTGAGTTAGACTTGGTTTTGGGGCTGAGTGAGCTCTGAAAGAGCTGTGACTGACCCAAGGTCATCCAGATGGCTCCATGTGGAAGATTATGTGAGGTAGATTAGGTTGAAAGGTCACCCAGGGAGCTTCCATGGCAGGGTGGGTATTTGAACCTGGGTTTCCTAGATACTAGTTGAGCAATAGCCACTGCACCATGCTGGCTCACAGTAGCCACCATAGCATCTGTGTTGGAATGAACACATGAGTCTGCCTTATACTGAATTAGACCCTTGCTCCATCAAGGTCAGTATTGTCTAATCAGTCTGGCAGCAACTCTCCAGGGCCTTAGGCAGAGAGATCGTTCACATCACCTGCTGCCTGGTCCTTTTAACTGGAGAGTCTGGGGATTGAACCTGGGACTTTCTGCATGCCAAGCAGATGCTCTGCCACTGAGCCATGGCCCCTCTCCTGCCAGTTAATTGTAACTTTGCTAGTTAGTTGTAGTGCTCATTGTGTTGATTTGGTGAGGTGCTGGGGCTGGTAAAAAATAACTTCCCCCAGTGAACAGGCAATACATACTATGGGAATTCGTACATTGGTGTCTTATTTACTGCTTAATCACACATTAAAATTAATAGTTTTCCTGGAGTACAGTCTGCAGGCCCTTCTCCCCAACTTTCTGTGAATCCCAGCCTCCTGTGAATTCATTAATTTCTGTTTTAAAACTATATTGTCCCTATCCCTTTTTTTACCGCTCCAATCTCTTTCTCTGGAGCATTACCATTAACACCCCAGGTCACAGTTGCCTGAAAAACGTCATCTTCTATCATCAGTAATACCTTGCAGCTGACTCATTTTCATAACCCGCTCCAAGGTGGCAAGCCGAAGACGACGGCCATGGGTTACTAAATATCAGATTTGTACAACGGAGATGGGGAAATATGCCAACCTTTAAAAGGAGCCATTTCCCTTCTCTTTTTCCACCCTCTTCCTCTTTTTTTCTTCTTTGCCGGATGTGGCGTAGGCAGGCCTGTGTTACAGGCAATTAGAAAGATCACTGTTGTCAGTGTATTTCACATATTTCTCATATTTTGCTTCCTCGCAGCGCTGAATAAATTAATCCCATTAATACATAATTAAGTTTTCAACCAAGACGAGAGGGAGGGAGAGAGAGAGAAAAAGAGAGAGAGAAACCTAACTCCGGACTGGTTTGCTGTTCGTTAGCCACTTTCCTTCGCATCATGTGATCTGTATCTTTCCCATGTGACCAGGCGCATGGGTGGTGCTCTGTTTGGGGAGAGTTGGAAAGGGACCCCCACGGTGCCCTCCTAAGCCGAGATGACACCCTGAGACTCCCGCTGACTCCAGTGGGCTTAAGAAGGTGTAAACTCTGCCCAGGACAGCCCCTGTAAAATGTGCAGATTAATTTTATTCTTTAACCTTCCTAATGTGTCTGCTTGCTTGCATCGCATCGCAGACAGCAGATCATCGCTTGATTTATAGTACTGACCGCCGCCTGCATCTCTCAGGCTAATGACACATACACTAAAGTCATTGATTTGTATGAATAGCCTCCGCTCTCCATTTATCACAATTTAATGTAAGAGTTTGCAATGCATAAAAAAAAAAAATTTCACATGGGAAGCATGGACCCACAGGCCTGACCGCTTAGCAGTTATGAATCATTTGCTACCTTGTAATATATAGACTGTTCTTTTCCTGAAAATGCCCCTTAAGGTCATACTTCTTTACTGAACATCTCAACAATTAAAAAAACCCCCCAAAGTAGCTGCTTTAAGACAAAGCGCAGATGGAAGGCAACCGGAGGTGGGAAACCTTTCTTCGCTCCCTTAAAGGTATTGCAGCGAGCCAAAACCGTTCCCCTGGTGTACGTAGAGGTGACTCGGATGACTTCCGATCGGTCTTCCCGGCGTGTAGGAGTTGTAATTTTGGCCCATAAACTTTATTGATTTGCCTTTGAACTCGGCGGCACGCTAATAAGGACACCGGGCAAACTCCAAGAAGAAGTGGGAAGTCTCTTAGGAATTGGCCAACTCTCTCTGCAGATCATCTTTTCAAGGCTAGCGTTGCACTCCATAGTTCTACACAAAATCGCAGGGGTCACTGTCTGCTAAAAACACGGCGATGGCACAACTGTTTCCTATCAGCACGGCAGCCAAAACATTCACAGAGTCAGATGTTCAGATAAATGAGAGATTGTATGGGCTTCGGATAGGGGATTATGGGTATAGAAATGTTTTCCTTTGTTTCTCGATTTTTTTTTCTTCATATATTGTGATTCTGAGCCCTTCCTTCATGGCTTCCCTACTGGGATTGCTGATTGGTTTGCTTCTGTACTGTCTTTACTCCACTTGTATTCAACTTTAGACACACAAAAATGGCATCGGTGTTAACAATAACAGTTCTATCACATTTTTTAAAATCGTGGTCAGGAAAAAAAACAATGATTGCATTTTTTTTGGCCTGAGCAGGAAAAAGCCGTCCAGAGCTGAATCAGGCTAGCCCAATCTTGTCAGTTCTCAGAAGCTAAGCAGAGTCAGCCTTGGTTAGACCCCAAAGGAAACCCAGGGTCATAATGCAGAGGCAGGCAATGGCCAACCACCGCTGAACATCTCTTGCCTTGAGAATCCTATGGTGTCGCCGTAAGTCGACTGTGACTTGACAGCACTTTCCATCACCAGAGAGAAACCATGTCAGAAGCTGGAATTTTTGAATCAAAGCAGTGTGTGTGTTAGCCAAATTGCTCTATTATTATCAATACTGGGGAATATGAGATACTATAAAAAAGCAATAGTCAATAAGGGAACAAACACCTTTATATACAGGGGTCCCGCTTCTTCCAGAAACACCAGAAATAGACACGGAGGCTAGTTTCAATATAAAATGGTTCCTTTACTGTAGATTCGTCACAAGCAAACAATACACAAGCAGTTACACAGCTTCTAGGAAATTAGATAGAAAAACAAGAGACATTCGCATGAGCAGGATATTTCATTGAGGGGCAATATTTACCTGTCCACAACAGGATGGAGCGGTCCTTAGGAAGAATGAGGGAGACTATAGGGAAATGGGGTCGTGTCTTGAACCAGCAAAGATACGTGGAAAGACTCTTGGGTAGCTAACCCAGAGTCAGCAAGATAGGTAGGGTTTAGGTGCAGAGAGAGAGAGAGACTACATGGCTGGGTGTCCCCTTTTATGAGGGGGGGGGGCTTGGGAGGTTGGGCCAGGCTGGCCACATCCCCTAGTCACATGTCCCTTGGAGGTGGCCTAAGCTGGTCACATGTCTTGGCCCACCTCCCACTAGTCGGTCCCAAAAACATGCTATTGGAGCAGGGTTTAGGGGGAGGGGATTAAGGGAGTGGACAATATTGAGATCTAGTAACTTTGGGCAGAACAGTGACACCTGAAGGGATTATGACTCATGCGGCCAGCGTCATTGCCATTAAAAAGACTTGATTGTCTTATGGCTGTCCCTTCAGCAAGGTGAGACGTTGTGGGGGAGGGGAATGCTGCCTGCATGTGCTGGCAGAAGCTTCTCATGGCGTTTGGATTCCTTTGTCTCTGGTCTTCTCCCTTGGTTTATAGTGCTACACGTGGCTTAGGGAACTGGTCCATCTTACAGCAGTAAGAGGGCAGGTAACTTCCAGGAACCATTGGCACAACATCTCACAGGAAAGCTTTCTGCTTCTGGGTGTGTGTCTAGCTTGCATCCTTTTTGGTTCACCAAACAATTCAGTCCCTT
>NW_015167065.1:989001-1000070 GCF_001447785.1 Gekko japonicus
CCCTTTTTGCACACAGATTGCACAGTCCAGTTTTATTATTTATGAACTTTGTCCGTAAGAGCGCAATATACGCCTTGCAGGGCGACATGTGCGAGAGACATTTGGTAACATCTTTATATGAGATGTTGATAAAATGACAGCTAGAAAATGTAGATAAATGTGCATGTTGGACTGGTGTTCAGGAAATGGAGGGGTGAGATGTTTTGGGGTATTTCCTTGAAGCATGCTATCAAAGAAGAGTTGGGAGTAGATTAAAAAAAAAAAGTTGGGAGTTACCTACAGAAACTTGTGCCGCCACCCCCCACCCCCCAATCTTGGGTCACCAGAATGGTACCCAGTTCTTAGAGGCGTTTCACTTGGCCCTTTCGAATTCAGTGGGAGGCACTAAGAACCAAAACAGCCCATGTCTGAATAGCCTTGCTTTTTTATAAGGCCAATTTGGATTCCATTCCTTAGTCCTGCTTGTTTTGATGTTGCTTATTCCTTGACGAATTGAACCTCTGATTCTTTATTTTGGTGCCATTTGTGCCAAAACACTTGTGTGTGTGTGTGTGTGTGCATATTAAGCGCCATCAAGTTGCCTCTGACTTGTGGAGACCCCATGAATGAATGGCCTCCAGATCTTCCTATTGTTGACAGCTTTGCTCAGGTCTTGCAAACCAAGGGCCACGGCTTCTGTTAGTGTCAATCCATCTCATGTTGGGTCTTCCTCTTTTCCTGCAAGCTTCGACTTTTCCTTGCATTATTGTCTTTTCCAGGGACTCTTGTCTTTTCATGATGTGACCAAAGTATGATAGCCTTAGTTTAAGTATTTTAGCTTCTAGGGAGAGTTCATTTTTTCCCTGTGAAATGTACATATTTTTCAACATTATTGGTGTGTCACTAATTCAATGTTATATGTCATACATATTATATATATACACACACACACACACACACAGGGCTATTTTTGGGCAGCAATGCACAGGAACGGAGTTCCGGCTGGCTCCCAAGTTGGCCACGCCCAGCAGGAACTCATTAGCATAATAGGCCACACCCAACAGCGGAAACTCCTTAGGATTGGCTACATTAGGGGTGTGTGGCCTAACATGCAAAGGAGTTCCTGCTACAAAAAAGCCCTGGGTTTCGACAATAAACAAGGTAAACAGAATAACAAGCAAAAGGTGGGTGTGGCTGGATAAGCACACTACTGGTAACATGGGGGTGAGGCCTAATGTGCTAATGAGCTGTGCTGTCGGGGGTGCGGCCTAATTTGCTAATGAGTTTCTGCTGTTGGGAGTGGCCTATTATGCTAATGAGTTCCTGCTATCATCTCCGTTTCCAAGCTGAAGAGCCAGCACTGTCCAAAGGCATTTCCGTGGTCATGTGGCTGGCATGACTAAATGACAAGGTGCATGGAATGCTGTTGTCTTCCCACCAAAGTGGTACCTATTTACCTACTTGCAATTTCTTGTTTTCGAACTGCTAGGTGGGCAGGAGCTGGGGCCAGAGATGGGAGCTCACTCTGTCATATGGCATTAGAGTCTTGAACTGCCGAGCTACAGACCTTCCAGTGTACAGCTCAGCATCTTAACCTCTGAGCCACCGAGGCCCCTTGACGAAGATATTGACCAACATAAAAAGAAATCAGGACAGTCATTCATCCCTACCAGTGACGGACAGCTGCTCTTTGTGTTACTTTTTTTTTAAAGCAGGGGCATTCGCTTGGGCCTTCTCTCTTTTTCCTCCTACAGTTAAGTGCATTGTTCTGTATCTTTTATTTGCATTTTGGTATACATAATGGGGGGGGGATCCCAAGCAAAGCGAGAACAGCCATGGCATGACCTCAGAAATACCAATTCATAATTGCTCTGGTGCGAATATTTAGTGAGACAGAGGAAATTAAAAACTGTAGTTGCAAAGAACCAGTCTTTAGACGTTGTAATAACAAACATCTGTAATACAAATGCAGCCCCTTGTCTGAAATGAAGTACAGATGTAACCCAAGAAGGATTAGTACATGCACTGAGTTCTGGGACACTCTGGTTTGTGTCTCTGGCATTTTGTAGGTCACATGCTCCCTTTGGAGCTAGTTGTAATAATCATTTTATTTTACAATTACACATACTTTGGAGCTAGACGCTACGGAACACACGCAGCTGCTGCTGAAAGCCTCAGCCTTTGCGTCATCTCCGTCGCTTTCTGTCCCGGTAATACAACAAAATGTGTAATGTGAAGCGTCACCACTTTCATAAAAGACTGCAGGTGAAGTTGAATGGAGTGGAACTAGGAACATAAAGGGGTCGTAGCCGATGCTCCCTCTAAGCTTGTGAGCAAAAATTCTACTTTGTGAGCTACCGGCATTAAAAGTTGTGAGCGAGCGATTTGGCTCCTGCATAAATCAGTTTGCTCTGGAGCAGTGTTCCCTCTAAGGTGAGTTAGTGTGAGCCAGCTCACAGTTTTTTAGCTTCCGGCTCACAGATTTTTGTCTTAGCTCAGGAAGGATGGCTCCAGAGCAAACTCATTTATGCAGTAGCCAAATCACTTGCTCACAACTTTAATGCCAGTAGCTCACAAAGTAGAGTTTTTGCTCACAGGATTCCACAGCTTAGAGGGAACATTGCTCTGGAGCCATCCTTCCTGAGCTAAGACAGAAATGTGTGAGCTGGAGGCTAAAAAACTGCGAGAGAGCTCACACTAACTCAGCTTAGAGGGAACACTGGTCATAGCTCAATGGGAAAGCACCTGCTTAGTATGCAGACAGTCCCAGATTTAGTCCTTAGCATCTCCAGGTAAAGGACCTCAGGTAGGTTGTGTTGGGAATGACCTTCCTGTGCCTGAGACTCTGAATTGCCACTGCCAGTTAGAGTAGACACCAATGAGCTAAGTGGACCAATGGTGTGGCTCCATATAAGGCAGCTTCCTATAACACCACACCTTACGTTTTGCATGGATATTGCAGAAAAGACACAGAGCTTCTGTTTTCAGTGGAATCCCTGCAACATGCTGCCTTGGATGCTAGGATGGCTCACAAGAATACACTATCTACCCTCAGTCTATACTTCACTGCGCAGCAGCAATGAAACGTAGAATTTAGAGTCCTTGAGTCTGCACAGGAGATATCTTGTTGTGAACTGGATCTACTTACCCCCCTCCCCCATGACATGGTCTACAGCTAATACCAATACTATTACTCCACAGATGCTTTCCTGGACTGTGTCACTTTAGACTTCTGGTAGGAAATCACACTTTTGGAATACTACATTTAAAAAATCCACACACAGATGGAAAATTAGGCCTCATCAGAAGGAGAGCCAGGCTCTAACTTCTCTTTCACATGTGCAAGTTTTCTTTCTTCATCCTCTGCTTCAGGGCAGAAATTAGTGGGAGATATCCCGGCTGCATCTCTCATTTTATTGTTGGATTTCATGGCAAGTGTTATGTATTGTGTTATATGGGTAGCCTGAACTGTAGAATGAGCCTGAGCTTCAGTCACAGGCTCCATAGACTCTCAGTATCCTACAATCAGCAGTCTGGTTGGCTGCTCTTGTGCAATGGACCAATCAGGGAAGACTAAGACTTTCGGTGGGAACAAACCCTATTGGTCCTAAGCACTCACTCATTATTGGACGTTAATGTTTTAGGGGTGTGGTTTAGCCGGTTCCAAACTGTACATAAGTTGGGGTTGTTCTGTGTGTTCTGTGTTGTTCTGTGTTCTGTTCTATAAAACTGAAATCACTGATTAAAGAAAGAGCTGCCCGATCTTAAGTTACAAGAGCAAGGATCAAATTTTCCAGAAAAAATATATGGAAATTTTGGTAAAAACTAAAATATATGCAATATGTACTTTCCTATCGAACCCAAACTTCTTTGACTGATTTAACAACATAGACTTTGTCAGCATATACAATCTTACAATTTGGCATATTTATAGAAATTGAAAGTACGAATGGCTTCATTTTCTATGAGAACAACTGCAAGTATAGCCAATACTTGAGAAAGAGTTCCAAACTGTTGCACCCTAGGCTACCAGAGAACATATAGCTTGGTTTTTTCTCCATTTGAGGGATAGGAAAAAAATAAATGCTGAAGGTAGAAAACAAACAAACAAACGGAAGTACTTTTTGGACAGAAACTCTCACACAGACTTACAAGACGTAGGACTGCTAGCATCTTTGGATATTAAACGAAACTTTAACACATTGAAAACACTAGACTCTTTAATAATGTATTCTCATTAAACAAACATATTCTAGCATCTTAATTTTCAAAATTATTTACATTTAAACCAAAAATCTTGTATATCTTGACCGTGTAAGAGTTCCCCCCCCCCAGTGCTACCCAAAACTTCCTAGTTTCTCCATTGGAGAAATTGAGGAAGTCCTCAGACTTTTTTATTCTGTGCATCTGGAATAAATTAAGTACTTTGTAAGACAAAGTTTTTCGAACTGAAAAAGAGAATATTTCACAGGAGTTTGGTTTTTTCCCAGCACCACCCCAAACCACCCAATTTTCTACTGGAAAATACTGAGAAAGTCGTAGGCTTTTTCATGCTACATATTTTGAATGTGGGGGGGGGGAAATGCCTTAAGAAGAACTTTATGCATTCTAAAAGAGAAAATATTTATTAGGAGTGTCTTTTCAGTGTTTCCCCAAATGGGGAAGATGACCTCAGGGGGGGAAGAACCTAACTCCCCCACAAAAAATGTTTTTTTTTTCCTTCTGAATCCCCCTCCCCCATTTTCCTAGAACCAGTTCACATGTCACAAATGCGAGGGGAAACCAGTTCACATGTCACAAATGCTAGGGGACTTGGCTTTCCATTATATGTATGTGTAATGAAAAAGCAAATTATACAGTTCTGACAGAGGACAATTTATTTATACCTTCAGCTTATACCTTCGGCTTACTGAGGATGCATTCTGATTCCTGCACAAAAGGCCTTGAAGGTATAGTTTTTGGTAATGTGTGAAAAAGCCTGTAGAAGTATATAGTACACAGATGTGTCCAAAATGGGGATTAACTGAACAAGTTGTGTCCAGGGAAAATAGCTGTAACTTTAAGAAAAGTTTTGTTAGGGGAGGGGCCGTGGTTCAGTGGAGGACCACCTGCTTGGGATGCAGAAGGTCCCTGGTTCAATACCTGGCATCTCTGGTTAAAGGATCTGGCAGTAGATGATGTGAAAGACCTCTGCATGGCTTCCTGGAGACCCATTGCCAGTCTGACAATACTGACCTCGATGGACCAAGGGTCTGATTCAGTATAAGGCAGCTTCATGTATTCATGTTAGTCTAGAAGTCTGATTCCTACCTCCGGGGTGGGGGGTCAGAGGCAATGTTCCCTCTAAGCTGAGTTAGTGTGAGCCAGCTCACAGTTCTTTAGCCTCCGGCGCACACATTTTTGTCTTAGCTCAGGAAGGACGGCTCCAGAGCAAGGCGGAGACGGAGACCTGAAAGACACATGATGACGTGTTTCGTGGGCACGGTGGAGCCGAACAGGACGGAGCCGAGGCCGGAGCGAGCATGGGCGCGCGCCAGGAACGGTCCCGCCAACGAAGCAGTTGTTCCCAGGGGGATGCCAGAGACCGCCGGAAAAAAGAAATGCCGAGCCAGAAGCTACAATAGGCCCACCACTAGGGTGCAGGTAGGCAGTCCCACCCCTACATCATGTGGCCTTAGTCAGGGATTGAGTGTTCTTAGAACATACCATGTAAACCGCCCAGAGACCCCCTCGGGGTTAGGGCGGTATAGTAAGTCAAAATAATAAATAAATAAATAATTTATGCAGCCGCCAAATCGCTCGCTCACAACTTTAATGCCCGTTGCTCACAAAGCAGAATTTTGGCTTGCACAACTCCACAGCTTAGAGGGAGCATTGGTCAGAGGTCTTGAATTCAAATCCTTGAGAGGCCCATGTATTATGTGGGGACAGTGGGGCTGTGCTTTCTTGACCACAGTAGTGGCTTTAAGAAGATTTGGATCAATGTCACAGGTGGCTTTAAAAATGGCATGCAAATAGGTATTGAGGGAGGGGGGATTCACCCATGGCTCAATGGCTATTTGTTAGCCATAGCCACTAAAAGGAACCTCCATACACTTGGGCTATAGGTAAAGGTAAAGGTTTCCCTTGCTCGAAAGCCAGTCGAATCCGACTCTAGGGATGCGGTTGAATTCAAATTCTTGAGAGGCCCATGTATTATGTGGGGACAGTGGGACTGTGCTTTCTTGACCACAGTAGTAGCTTTAAGGGTGGCTTTAAAAAGATTTGGATTAATGTCACAGGTGGCTTTATGCAAATATGTATTGAGAGGGGGGATTCACCCATGGCAAAATGGCTATTTGTTAGCCATAGCCACTAAAAGGAACCTCCATGCACTTGGGGTATAGGTAAAGGTTTCCCTTGCTCGAAAGCCAGTCGAATCCGACTCTAGGGATGCGGTGGTCATCTCCGTTTCCAAGCCACTGTCCTGAGACATTTCCGTGGTCATGTGGCCAGCATGACTAAACGGCAAGGCGCACAGGACGCTGTTACCTTCCCACTGAAGTGGTACCTATTGATCTACTTGCAATTTCTTGCTTTCGAACTGCTAGGTTGGCAGGAGGCACCTGCTTGGCCACCGCTGGCAGCAGGGAACCAGATCTCATTGCCTCTTTGCTCAGATACAGCAAAGCAGCACTGATTCTTCCCCCCCACCCCGCCCCATACCGGCAGTGAGACTCTTTATTTGTTACACAACCATGTAACGTATTAAAATGTTTGTCAGTATACCGGAGGCAGCCAAGGAACTAAGTTAGGGAATGCGTGAGGCCGAGAGTGGAATCTGCGCTACTACTGAGGACGCACTAACGTATGCACTGACATTTATGCATATTTTATGTACCTGTTTACTCTGCCATTCACCGGGGAAAGTATGGCTGCCGCACATTAGCAGCTGCCATGTCACATGGCATCACTCTAACCTCCTAGCAAACATCTCAAGCGGAGTCTCGCTCAAAAGGGAACCTATCACGAACCAGAGGCATCTCATTTGCATACATAAATATGTGAGTTGGGATCCTTTCCCACCCCCCACCCCCCGACTCCTCATGCGTTCTTAGAAACAGAAGCGCCTAAAGCTAAGCGTGAAGATAAATGTCTAAAAACAAAAGGTAGGCTTGATATTTCATGTTACTTCACAGGCAAGTTTGGAGTATTGCGCCGCAAAGTAAACAGGAGACGAGGGTAAAATTTTTTGCATAAGGAATCGTGCTCTTTTATCTCTCTTGCTACTTGGGTCTGCATAGAATGAGAGAACAGTCGGTGTTTACCGAGGAAGCACGTGCATGGTTCGTAATTTCCCCCCTCATCAGTGTTCCCTCTAAGCTGAGTTAGTGTGATCCAGCTCACAGTTTTTTAGCCTCCAGCTCACAGATTTTTGTCTTAGCTCAGGAAGGATGGTTCCAGAGCAAACTAATTTCTGAAGTTGCTCACAACTTCAAGGCCATTAGCTCACAAAGCAGAATTTTTGCTCACAAGACTCCGCATCTTAGAGGGAACATCGCTCAGGGTAGCAAGCAGCAAAATACCATGTAATGTAGACATCAGAGTAGGCCTGGGGCTTCCCATACCCCTTCCCAATGGCTTATTTGTTTTTTTATTTATATCTGCTTTTTCACTCCAGTGGGGACTACAGTTGCCAGGTGTCCCCAGCCAGCCACTGGTGGGGGATGGATGGTAGGGTTGCCAGATACAGGCTGGGAAACGCTTGGAGATCTGGGGACGGAGCCTGGAGAGGACGGGGGACTCAGTGGAGCACAGTGTCATAGAGTTAGGGTTGCCAGCCCCCAGGTCTAGGTGGGGGTTCACCCACTTCTGGGGGCTCCAATCCGCTGCTGCCCAGCTGGCCGGCAGAGGGGGGGAAGCCCCACCGCCCAAGCCACACACCCCAAGACTTGCCACCTATCTGCTTGCCTACACTGGAAAGCAAGCTGTCCTTGGGGAAGAGGTAGCGGTAGGGAATCCTCCAGGTGGCCCAGAGAGTTGGGGAGCCCGGGGGCTGCATGGAAGTCAGGGGGCCTTGGCAGGAAGTCAGGGGGCCAGGCCCCAAAATGCCCCACTCTAGCTACAGGCCTGCAAGAGACTGACAATCTGTTCAGGTCAAACTCAAGGTCTGTTTATAGGGTTCCAGAGCACAGAGTACTCTCTAGGATGGGCAACAAAGACCGTACCTAGGGTTGCCAACTCCAATTTGGGAATTTCCTGGAGATTGAGGGTAGTGCCTATGGAGGGTGAAGTTTGGGGAGGGGGGGAAGCTCAATGGGAGAGTGATGCCATAGGGTCCACACTTCAAAGCTGCCATTTCCTCCAGGGGAACTGATCGATGTACTCTGGAGACCACTTGGATTTCTAAGCAAGCTGGGCTCCATCTGGAGGTTGGCACCCCTAGCCACAGTCTTGCCCAACCCACTCAGTTGCCAACCTCCAGGTGGTGGCTGGAGATCTCCTGGGATTGCAACTGACCTCCGAGCAACAGAGATCACTTCACTTGGGGAAAATGGCCACTTCGGAAGGTGGATTCTATGGCATTAGACCCCATTGAAGTCCTGCCCCTTCCAAACCCGGCCCTCCTCAGGCTCCACCCCCAAAATCTTTTTTTTAATTCTCCCGGAGGAGATTATTTAATTATTTTATATAACTACAAATACTACAAAGAAAAAAGGGGAAGGGGACTACACATACTAGGATAAAGTAAAGAATATCAACTATTACCTAAAAACCCAAGAGAGGAGTTCTCCAATAAGCTTAGTTGCAATAAGTCATAGCTTCAATTTCATCTCTACAAACAGAGTCAAACATTTTCATCTTTTCTCTCTTCTCATTTTAAAACTTAAAAATGCCTGGAACCCCCCCCCCCCCATTCATCACTAACATATTGTTGAGTTCAAGGCACAATTCAGAGTCCTTCAGCCTTTACTTCTTTTTCCCCTTTCTCAGCTTGTAAGGACTTCTTGGAGCTGCTACTCCCTGCTCAGTCAAAGAGTCCTCCCCGGAAGATCCTGAATCCACTTCTCCGCTCGATCACCCCCAAAATCTTCAGGAATTTCCCAACCCAGACCTGGCAACCCTACCAGTCAGCCTTAAGATCATAGGGTTTTTTGTGCAATGATTCTGGAGTGGGGGATTACTAATCGCACAAAATGCGTATTGTTTGGAGAGAAGAGCAGGTTTCTCATCCTGGTGGTCTCCAGAGATCTCCAGCTGTGTGCATTGTCTCTCTCAAGGAAAAGAAAATACCAAAGGGTTGGGAGTTGGGTTAATTGTTGGAGACATTCTAAAAACTATTTGCTTAGCAAAATGAATATTTTCTCTACGTTATTATTCCTTTGTGCGTGTGACAGTGTGTTTAAACTTTTCGTTCTTGGTTTCTTGAAGTACGCCTATCGGGTTTTTATTCCTCTGCCGGGTACTGAAAAGCTCTGGATTAGCAAGTTTTCATCTTACATTTTAAAGAAGTGTGCCAATCTCTTGGTACCAACTACTCAAAACAGGAATAAGGGATGTAAGTGGGGGGTGGATCCCGTGGATCTGTTCTGAATGGTAGCACTTTCCTCTGGTGCAAAGAGATTCTCCTCACTGAACACTGAGTCTCTTGCATCAGAGGAGGAAGACTCCTTACATTAGGGGGAAGCACCACCACTACGAGAACTGAACTTATTTTACTTGACGTGGGCAGATTCTCATATTTCAAAAATCAGGCAAGATTTAATTTCTGTGTTATTAACAGCGGCAAAGGTAGTTATAGCCAACAGCTGGAAATCCACAAATAGTGGAGTGGGGTACCGCAGGGATCAGTACTTGGTCCACTGCTTTTTAACTTGTTCATTAATGATTTGGAGTTGGAATAGAGATCTCTGAGTCCTTATATCCCAGTCAGAAGGTGAGAGGAGTGTCATAAAGAATCATAGAATCATAGAGTTGGAAGGGACCTCCAGGGTCATCTAGTCCAATCCCCTGCACAAGGCAGGAAATACACAAATACCTCCCCCTTCACACCCCACTGACCAATGTTCCATGGCCAGAAGATGACAAAAAACCTCCAGGACCCCCGGGCCAATCTGTCCTGGAGAAAAAATGCTTCCTGACCCCAAAGTGCCAAACAGCATTTCCCTGGGCATGTAAGAAAGGGCCACAAGAACTAGGCACTGAGGCAACCCTTCCTGCCCTCCCTTCTCACGATCTGCCTAAGTTCACATCTTGGTGCTTGGGGGGGTCAACAGTGGGAGGGCTTCTAATGTCCTGGCCCCACTGGTGGACCTCCTGATGGCACCTGGTATTTCTGGCCACTGTGTGATACAGAGTGTTGGACTGGATGGGCCTTTGGCCTGATCCAACATTGGCATCTCTTATGCTCTTATGATTGTTAATATCTCTTATGTTCTTATGATTGTTAATATCTTCTTGGCGTTTAAAAATTTTGGAATACTATGCAATGGACAAAATTTCAGATGTAGCAGTTCTAATGTTATGGGTCCAAAACCTAATCTTTACCTGAAATGGTTACCTTTTCTAGAATATATGTTTAATTCAGATTTCTCTAACTTTACTGCTCCTCAGAAATATTACGATGTCTTTCATCATATGTAGTTCACTATTATGCATAATCTAATGTTTGTTGTTTCTGTGCAAAGTTTAAGTAATGTCAACAACTTGTGATTCTGTTTTTTTTTTTGTTGTGATAAAATAAAAATTGTTATTTTTTAAAAAAAAGAACTGATCCACAACCTCCAACCCATGGTAGTGTGTGAACAATGAGTACAGATAAACACCTGGGTGTAGCAGAAACCTGCCCAGCTATTGAAATTTTTGATGGAGTCTTACCTCTGGTGCTTTCTGAGGGTAGCTGGGTTGGTCTGCAGTAGAACAGCACCTTAGAGACCAACACGCTTTTCAGAGGATAAGCTTTCGAAGGTTAACACAAGCATGGACGGCTTCAAAAGGGAATTAGATAAGCATATGGAGCAGAGGTCCATCAGTGGCTATTAGCCAGAAGGTATAGATAGGGGCTCTGGGGCAAGTGATGCTCTGTCATCTTGGTGCTTGGGGGGGGGGGT
>NW_015167065.1:1000193-1011246 GCF_001447785.1 Gekko japonicus
CTAATGTTTAGCCAAAAACTCTTCTGATTTAATTTCAACCCGTTGGTTCTGGTCCCACCTTCTGGGGGCAACAGAAAACAACTCTGCACCATCCTCTATATGACAGCCCTTCAAGTACTTGAAGATGGAGCTCAGGATGGTCTCTACAGTGCTACTGAACTTGAATCTGGCTGTACCTCTGGTGCTTTCATCTTTTGAAGGGATGTAGGTAGCTGAGGTGGCTCAAGTGGTTAAGACGCTGAACTGCAGGCTGTGGAAGGTCGGTAGTTCAGCAGTTCGAGACCTGGGTTGCCGCATGATGGAGTGAGCTCCCGTCTCTAGTTCCAGCTCCTGCCAACCTAGCAGTTCGAAAGCAAGAAATTGCAAGTAGATAAATAGGTACCACTTTGGTGGGAAGGTAACAGCGTTCCGTGCGCCTCGGTGTTTAGTCATGCCGGCCACATGACCACGGAAATGTCTTCGGACAGCGCTGGCTCTTCGGCTTTGAAACGGAGATGAGCACCGCAACCCTAGTGTCGGATTCGACTGGCTTTCGAGCAAGGAAACCTTTACCTTTACCTTTAGGTAGCTACCAAATGCAAGCACTTTTCAGGGGTGCCGCTTCATTTGTGGAGCTCTGTTCCAATATTCAGCTGGCAATTCTTTTGATGGGTTTTCAGTGCCTGATAAAGAAAAATTTTAATGTCTTGGGTTTTTTTTATTTACCCAACTTAAGCTCTCTTAAATGTCCTTATAATAGAAAAAAAAATCTTTAAAATATGTTGGGACCTATGATAGGTGGGGTATTAATCTCTTAAATACAAAATAAGTATGCATGCTCTCTCCCATCTGGGTTCAATTGGGAAAAAGGATGCCCACAGTTCATTCCTAGTGTTCAGATACACTGTGGATCCATTTCAGGGAAGATGGGAAGGAAAGATGCTTTATATGGCCACTACTTGGTACCATTGGAGATAATCATCTGCAAATCAATATTGACAATATGTAGCCCTAAGCTGGATAGCTCAGGCAAGCATGATTTTGCCAGATCTTGAAAGCTAAGCAGGACTGACCCTGGCAAATATTTGGATGGGAGAACTCCAGAGAATACTAGGGTCAAGAGGCTGGAGAAGGCCACCAAGTAGGGTTGCCAACCCCCCCCCCCAGGTTTTGCCAGGGCCCCCCCGGGGGGGTTCTCCCCGCCGCCGGCCAGATGGCCAGCGGGGAAAGCCCCACCCCCAACACCCCCAGCCACCCATCTCTCTCCCTTTAAGTGTGTGGAACCCGTGTTTCCTCCCAAGCCGGATCTCCGCAAGCTTGCAGGAAAATGCCAGCTTCGTGCTCTTAAAAGGGAAACACGGCTGCTCTTAAAGGGGAAACACCGGCTCCTGCATTTAAAAGGGAAACGCCAGCTTCTTTAAGTGCAGGGAACTGCCGTTTCTGGAGATCTGGCGCACAGACGGGTGGTGGTGGGGCAGCGGACATCCACAACGTGATGTCATCACATCGGGGATGCCCCGCCCCCTTCCAGGAACACCCCCAAAGTCCCCCGCTGGGGGTGGAAGATGGACTTGGCAACTCTACCACCAAGCCACTTCTCTGAACCCGTAGGAGTTGCCAAAGGTCACCATGACTTCCAGGCATGGGCACAAGCACTCACAAACACACATGTGTACACACAAATGCAAATATACCCCCCCTCAAGTTTTGCCAATATGCTTGGGAGCAGTTGGTGTGGTTGGCTGCCTGAAGTTTATTTGGATTCGAAGAAAACTGTTTTATTCGCTTGAGCGGGGATTCATTTCACCATTTCCTGGTCCCAGTATTCTGCTTGGGGAAAAGAACCTGTTTAATTTTACAATGAAACTCAATACTCAGGAAGGAATTTCTGGATATCATCTGTACCTGCCCTGGTGTATAGTATGTACCCTCCCCATTTCATCCACCAAATCCACAGAGGCAGATTCCAGGCCACCAGAATTCAGTTTCCCCCTAGATTTTAGCAACATCCCTCCTCAGGTGTTGAACTTTCAAAACTGTTTTGCTGAATCCTTGTAATTATTAAGGAATATGTCATTTGTGTTTACATAAACACATAATGGATTCCTAGTGTATCATTAAGCATTGTCATAAAAGTAATTTTCAGAGAAGAAGGGATTCAAAATGGCACAGTTTCTGTTTACTATTCACTGTGGTAATTTTTTAAAAAAATTATTGTTAATAGAATGCCATATTTGAGGGTTGCCATTAAGATGGTGGTTTAAAAGTGGGGAAGATTTTGAATTTCTCATCCCTGCTGTTTCAAACTGAAAATCTTTATTTTAGCTTTGCGTCTTCATAATGCGAATTGTATCCATGTTCTTTTTTTCAGTGTAGTTAATAAACTGGCATTCTATAGTATGCAAAATAATACATATTGTATGTAAAAACACATTATACAATGGGGTATAAAAATTATGTAAAAACACATTATAAATGGGGTATAAAAATTATACAAGACACATACACAATACAACTAATCTACAAAACTGCCATGAAAAGTAAAGAACCAAACCAATGGAAAAAAATAGAAAAAGAAACAAAATACGGAATCTTCATTCATGCCAGTTTAAAAGTACCAGATTTCTGGTAAGAACGTGTGTCCTAAGTTAACATTTCCATGTTTATTACACCATTGCCATAGATATTTTTAAGGTTTCCCATTCCTATTTTGTCTTTAATTTATCATTGGTATTGGGAAATACAGGGAGGGTAGGCAGTTTGGTATAGCCCAATCTTGTCAGACTTAAGTAGCTAAGCAGGGTTGATACTTGGATGGGAGACCACCAAGAAAGACTGCAGAGGAAGGCAACAGAGGAAAGACTGCAGAGGAAGGCACCTCTGCTTCTTCTCACTTGCCTTCAAAACTCCTTGCTGGGGTTTCCATAAGTCGGTTGCGACTTGAAAACCCTTACAGAAGAAAGTCCATCTTAGTGGGTCATTAACTTTCTGTAATGTATTCATAAGCTGCCGTTGAATGTATTATGTGTTGCGAAACATCTGATTGAAAAGCTATGTTAAGCTTCGTCCTGGGCTAGGATCCAAATCCATCCAATCGTATTGCTAGCCCAGGAAGTACCTAGCCAATCACTTTACAGCAAGCTCCCTGAGCAGGAACGTCCGTGATTGGTCCTTATCTGAACAACCGTATTGGTTGGTATTTGTACAGTGGGTGTGGCTACATTAGCCGGGAGAGTTTAAAAGCAGGACAACTGCAATGTAAAAGCTGAACTGTCTGTTCTGGCTATCAATGTTAATCCATGTTAGAGTTGTGTTCGTGTTGAAGAATAAAGCTGCGTTCTTGCTGAATCACTCTCCGACTTCTTTGTTAAGCAAGCGACTTAACACTTTCTATCTCCTTTTAAAGCTGTTAGTTGGCATACTAAGTGCTAGAAACTTGCAGTTTCCATAATCCAATGAAAAGACTGGCAGGCCCGAGCTGTTCATCAGCCACTGATAATGCGTGGTTATATGGAAGCAAATCTAATAAATAAGCAAATTGTGTGTCTCTTACATTTTTGTAATTCCTGAGTCCTTCTCCGGTAATTTTGCCTAATGTTATTATGGAGCAGAACCACTCTGGTTTTGCAAACATTTTCCAGGACTTTAGATAGTACAATCCTAAACAGAGTTACATCCTTCTGAACCCATTGGCTTCCGCCGACTTAGGAGGGTGCTACTCTGTTTAGGATTGCACTGTAATTTTGATGGATATTAACCAATGAGAACCACAGCCCTTTATGCGATGTTTCATATCCCCCATCTGAAGGCTGATAATGTGTGAAAGTTCTTCGGGCCTGTTACACAACACACAGTTCTTATTTCACTATCTGCAGTTATATTCAGTTAAGTACGATATGAACATCCTCTCAATTAACAAAGTACCTTTAGGGCTTTCCTTTGCCAATGCTTTGAGCCTGCTTGTCCATACTGTCATCAGCACCTAATCAACTAATGATGGCAGAAAATGAGGAAGGCCATTCCCAATAAATCCAACGGATGGTAATTTTTCTCTTTTAATGCCCTTCTCTCTCTCCTCCCCCCCCCCTTCTTCCTACGGCACACTGGTAAATTAATGTCATTGCGGTTATTACAGTAGCGCTGCCGTGGCAAGTATGCAAGTGACGGTCCTCGAATATTTTACCTCAGCATTTATTTGTCCATAAAAATAAAATGGGATTTATTGCAGTCCTCTTTGGTTTTGAGGGCTTACACGGACAGCAGTTGTGACAAGTTCTTATCTCCATGACAAGTATTAAAGGCCCGGATGCACAGTTCCCGAAGTGTGCACTCTATCCAACGCAGTAGTGATTAGCGTCCACCTCTCACAAGAACGGAACAGAAACTTAATGCAGTAGTGATTAGCATCCACCTCTCACAAGAACAGAACAGAAACAGAAGTCTTCTTTTAACATTTAAAGACGTGAGAAGACCTCTAGCTGAATGTGACTGAATATTCATCTAGTATAACATCCGGTTTCCTGCCATATTTTGCACAGATGTTCCTTCCAAGCCATACTTTGGGGTGGAAGTCCAGGACTCCTGTTTGTGAGCGCAGCAAGACAGCTGCAAAATTAGGTTGCAGCTTCACAGTTAGAGTACATGTTACCATTTAAAAGGGGCTCCCCCCATAAACCATCAAGTCCGGAGTCTAAAATTACCAAATTGTATCATTGGGCTAGCAGGATACTTCTTGGAAAGCCATGAAGACAAGAGCCTTATATGTCTGTACTGCCCCCCCCCCATTCAAAGGCACATTGCATTTTTATTTATTTAATTTGATTTAAAGCGCACTCTATCCCACAAGTGGGGTCAGGGCAGGTAATAACATATAGGTTAACAACCACAAAAGCATTAAACATAAAAAGTAAGACAAGTCCAAATTCCTCCGATTGTCCCCTTCGTTTGTGTGCTTTTCTCTAGCAGTTGAAAAATATGTTTTTCTTATTTTTCCCCATTAACTTTTGATACTTTTAAAATTATGGCTTATTCTGGTTTTAGCTGCTTGGAGTAGTCTGAGGTGGGGTAGCCAAGTTGGTGTGAAGCAATAGAACAAAGTTTGAGTCTAGTGGCGCCTTTAAGACCAACAAAGTTTAAGTCTGGGGGGGTATAAGCTTTTGTGTGCACACGCATGAACGCTTATACCCAGAATTAAACTTTGTTGGTCTTAAAGGTGCCACTGGACTCAAACTTTGGATTAGTCTGGTTTGTCACAATGCTTAACTTGCTGCTTTCAAACGGTCTATGGATGCTGAGAGTTCTCACAAATTGGAAATAAGTCTATGAAAATTTCTAATTATATGTAAGGGGAAATGAGCTACTTTATAGGGCTGCCAACTTATGTACATGTGTGGAAGCAATAGCTGATACACCTTTCCATTTCAAACCCTGATAAGGCTGCCTGTGTATGACTTATCAACTTGAGCTTCAGAATGCATTGGACATATACAGTAGCCATAGCTCAATATGGACAGTGTTACCTACCTCCAGATAAAAGGCTAAAGGTAAAGGTTTCCCTTGCTCGTAAGCTAGTCGAATCTGAATCTAGGGGATGGTGCTCATCTCTGTTTCCAAGCCGAAGAGCCAGAACTGTCCGAATATGTTTCTGTGGTCATGTGGCCAGCATGACTAAATGCAGAGGCACACAGAATGCTGTTATCTTCCCACCGAAGCAGTACCTATTAATCTACTTGCAATTTCTTGCTTTCAAACTGCTAGGTTGGCAGGAGCTGGGTCCAGAGACGGGAGCTCACTCCATCACGCAGCACTCGGGTCTCGAACTGCCGAGCTACTGAACTTCTGGTCTGCAGCTTAGGGGTGTGCCAAAAAAAAAAAAAATAATTCTGCACAGAAAACATAGGGTATATTCTGGGGGCTGGAGGAGAGGCGGTTTGAAGGAAAGGCTCCAATCTCACAGGGTAGCTGTCAGAGCCTCTCCCCAAGATTCCCACCAAGTTTCACAAACATTGGATCAGGGGGTCCAATTCTAAGGGCCCCCAAACAGGCTGCCCCCATCCCCTCCATTGTTCTCTATGGTGGGAAAGAAAGTTACATTTTCCCTATGGTGCTGTTAGTGGCTCTGGAGGGAGGGGGTTTGAGGTAGAAGCTCCAAATTTTCAAGGTAGCTTCGGGAGCCTCTCCCCAAATAAACCCCCATGTACCAAAGCAATTGGACCAGTGGGCTCTATTCTATGGGCACCCAAACAGGTTACCCCCATTACCTCCATTGTTTCCAATGGGGAAACCCAGCCAGCAGCACTTAAGGCAGGCAAGCAGGCAGCACCAAGCAGTCAGACTCTCCCAGAGAATCTCAGGGAAAGTGAACTGTCTTGGGAGGTGCTTGTTTGCCAAGTGGCACACTCCAGAACAAGTGGCACTGTGCCAGTGCAAGCATGCCACAGTGCCACTCAGAAACCCCAAAAGACCAACAGGAACAACATTTATACAGGCCCTGCCCTGTGTAAATTGATGGTGCAACCAGAAGTCCAGGGATGCAGCAGGTCAGGCCAGGGTAGCCTTGGGTAGAGTTGACTCTCCCCCCACCCTCCCAAGCAAGGAAGGTGGTGTGCAAAGCATGGCCATTCAGTGAGGTGCCGTCAAATGAATAAAAGATTCCAAGTCATAAAATTAGACAGAGGATAGTGATAAGTGCTAGTTCATTTTTTTAAACAAACAAACAAATAAATAAATGCCTTTTGTGTGAAGGGTTCCATCTTAAAAGGATGAGCAGCAAAACGATCATTCACTGGTTAGAATCTCGACAGCGTCTTTAGGAATGTTCATACCCCTCAACTCTCTGTAAATTTCAGCAAGTCATTAAAATTTCTGAGCTCTGTAATTAGGCCTCTCCTGATAGATAGGGAGGTAGTTTCTGTATATTAGCTGTGTGCAAGTCTCTCTGGGAGAGTGCAAGGCCAGCCAGGCAGGGCTGCCCCTTTTGTGTTGTAGAGTTTTGTTCGTTCCTCTGGTATGTTTGACCTAATGGCTTTTTTAGTCTTGGAGGCTATAGAAAGATGTGAGTGCTGTTGTTAGGGGCCTTTGAATACCCATCTGATCACAATTTGCCAGTTCATAGAAGCTGTACCGGCTACTCTTGAGGATCAAGCTAGATATATCCATGGGAGATTCATGAACCAATTAACTTCAAATAGCAGCTTCAGGGAGTATGGGAGGGGGGGGCGTGATTTCAGATCAAGGAAGATAGAGGGAGGAGGGTTTTTTTTTAATCCTTTCCCCCTCAGCCATTTTCATAATCTGTCCCCTCACTCTAGGTCTACTACTTGCTCAGGCATGGCACTCTAACTGGAGGTGGGAAGGGGAATCAGCTGTTGCTTCTACACGTAGACCTTCTAAGAAGAAGGTAGGCCCACCAGTCAGATCAGGTTGCCGTTATCCATCTACCGTAATCCAAACTATTATCATGTGTCGGCAGCACAAAATCAAAACTAGAAATGTGTGTGCAGCCAATAATTCAATAGTCTGTTTAATGGTGTGTGTGTGTGTGTATAATCTTTTCTATTAAAATAAAATGAAAATACTGAAGTTATTTTTTACATATTTCTATTGTTTACCGTTAACTGAGCACAAGTGAAAGATTAAAGGAGACCCCAAGGTGATAATGAGTGGGTAGACTGGGCCCAGTTTTTTTTTAATCCTTTCCCCCTCAGCCATTTTCATAATCTGTCCCCTCACTCTAGGTCTACTACTTGCTCAGGCATGGCACTCTAACTGGAGGTGGGAAGGTGAACCAGCTGTTGCTTCTACATGTAGACCTTCTAAGAAGAAGGTAAGCTCCCCAGTCAGATCAGGCTGCCGTTATCCATCTACCGTAATCCAGACTATTATCATGTGTCGGCAGCACAAAATCAAAACTAGAAATGTGTGTGCAGCCAATAATTCAATAGTCTGTTTAATGGTGTGTGTGTGTGTGTATAATCTTTTCTATTAAAATAAAATGAAAATACTGAAGTTATTTTTTACATATTTCTATTGTTTACCGTTAACTGAGCACAAGTGAAAGATTAAAGGAGACCCCAAGGTGATAATGGGTAGGTAGACTGGGCCCACCAGTTCAATTATCTGGGTGCACTAGGCCCTGGCCTGGTTTCCACCATGGTGTCCCCATGGGGAAATAGAGTTGCCAACCTCCAAGTGGGGGGCGGAGATCTCTCGGAATGACAACTGATCTGTAGAATACATAGATCACTTGTTTGTTTAAAACATTTATTCCATTTTCCTGGAGCAAATGGACGGTATGTCATTATACCCTACTGAAAAGTACGCAGACGGACGAGTGATTTCAGCTTAGCGTACTTTATTAGATCAAGAACAAGACAACTCAAGCCGGCTCGCAGGCCAGCTTATATCCCCCGTGAATCCACCACCCAAAACACACACCCCACTACCCAATAGGTCCAAAACTAGTGGCTGAGAGTCCCACAGGCTCTCAGCCCGGAGCCTAGCCCTCTGATTGGTGCGGGCTAGTATCCGTATCGTCCATTGTCTGTCGGAGCGAAGCTCGACGCTTGTGCTTTACCACGTGGTGCCCGAGCTGACCATGCAGTCTGGTCCTGATACACTACACCTACCAAGGTAGGGACCCTTCCTAAACCCCACCCCCCCAGGCTCCACTCTCAAATCTCCAGGTATTTCTGAATGTGGAGTTGGCAACCCAATGGGGACAACATACTGGTAGTATCTGTAAGGTGCCTCTTTGTTTTTCTTATGGGACAAAGAGCAGCCTTTGGGAAAATGGATTTTGATCATAAAGATGGCCCAGTCTGAATCACCTCCTGTCCCATAGCTATTTCTTGGATTTTTTTAAAAAAAGCAATAAATCCGTTTGTCCCTCTTTTGTCATCTCATTTAATTTGTGGGGTTGCCAACCTCCAGGTGTGTCCCAGAGATCTCCAGACTACAGAGATCAGTTCCTCGGGAGAAAATTGGTGCTTTTGAGGATGGATTCTGTGGCGTCAGACCCTTCTAATGTTCCTCCCCTTCCCCAGGCTCCGTGGCCAAAGATCCAGAAATTTCCCAACCTGGAATTGTCAACCCTAACCATGAGGTACTCTTCAGGAACTAGTTATAGCTGTGGTGGATATAGTGGATTCTGATGAGGAAAGAACTTAATTTTCCTTTCTTAAGATCTCTGCGTCAGTTATTGCTGGTTCAGGTCAAGGTGTTGGTTCTGCCTCTATAGCCCTTCTCAACCTGGGGCCCCCACACCTGAAAAAAACCCATCTGTGCAAGAGCTCCCTTCTTCTGGCTACCTCCTGCTTGCAGTCCTTTCCCCTGTCATGGTGTGCTCAGCCATTACCCACATGGGATGCTTCTCAGTGGTGGTCTCCAATGCTATGGAACAGCTTCCAGGAACAAGTAAGATGGCTCCTTCCCACTGGTCAGCGATCCAGTGCCCGTGGGCCTACAGTGGGGACCCCTGGGTTATAGTATGGCACCTTTCGGGCAACAAATGAGGTTTTGGATGAAGCTTAGTTACAGTTACTTATGCAATTTTCTTTTTCCTGGGATTCTTAAAATACTCTCTTTTTTTGTTCTATCAGTGTATTTATTGTCTTAATTAATGTTGCTACCTCACCCTTTTATGTACTACTTTGCTGTGTGAGAAATGAAAGGTATTCTTATTTTAGTGAATATGTAAAGCACACTGCTGAGCAAGGCAGGAAGTCACTCAACTTTCTGCATGTGTTTGTATGTGGAAGGGCTGGGTGTCCTCTGCAGCATGTGTATAAACATTTGAGCCATGTGACACCATTCTGAAGGAGCCAATAAGGACTCCCTAGATTCCTTGATGATTCTGATACTATGGCTGACAAGCAGCGTTATTGGGTATCTCAGAAACACCACCATTGCCTTGAAAACACGGTCCTATCTTTGAGTTCTTACTGACTGATCAAGAGGCAGGATGGGATATGTGTGCGTGTAAAGCACTGTGTCGTCACAGCCAACTTATGGTGGCCCCAGCATTGGGCTGTTAAGGCAAGTGAGAAGCAGAGGTGGTTTGCCATTGCCTTCCTCTGCAAAGTCTTCCTTGGTGGTCCCCCTTCCAAGTACCAACCCTATCAAGGGGCTTTCAAGGTAAGTGAGAAGGAGAGGTGGTTTTCCTTTGCTTTCCTTTATGGAGTCTTCCTTGGTGGTCTCCCATCCAAGTCACCCTCACATACGTGCCATCAAGTTGCATCCGACTTAACGGTGATCCAAGCAAGGGACTTCCAAGGCAAGTATGAAACAGAGGTGGTTTGCCATTGCTTTCCTCTGCAGAATCTTCCTTGGTGGTCTCCCTTCCAAGTTCCAACCCTGGTTGCGGTCACACAGAACATTAGCCATGCTAGAGAGACGGAAGATAGGCGGATTTTCCGGGCGCGATCTCACCGCCACATCTGGGAAGCGTAGAGCTCCCGTGGCTCACCTGAGGCTTCCCGCTGAAGATGCAGGGTAAAAAACTAGTATCTCCGAGGTACTAGTTTCTGGTAACCGCAGGGCAAGGGCAGGCGTCTGATCGCGTTTCTGGTGGCATCCGGCACCCGCCCATGTCCCCTTGCAAAAAGTTTTTTTTCCCCAAGTCTCCATGGATGCGCACAAGCACCCAACGGAGCATGCGCATACTTTGGTGTACAGAAAAAAACAAACCCGTTTTCCGCACCGCGCCGCTTCTTTGCCGCGCTGCAGGATTGTCCTGTGATCGGCACCTCCCCCCTACCCACGGGACCTTCACGGGACCTCTGATCGCGCAACCTCGCATTATTTTGCCCCAGGGCAAACAGCCACACACACCCCGCGATATCCGGCCCATGTGACCGGGGGCCTTCTCTACTGGGATGTGATATATGGAGGTAATATTGACTGGAAAGGAGGTGGTCATTTTTGTGGGAGACCACTAAGGAGAAGACCCCTATGGAGATGCTGGATCTTAGAGCTTTGCATGCAGCAAGTCTTTGATTCAATCCGGAGTATCTCCAATTAATAGAGGATCAGGTAGCAGGTGATATGAAAGATTTCAGCCTGTGAGCCTGGAGAG
>NW_015167065.1:1013303-1020522 GCF_001447785.1 Gekko japonicus
CAGACCTTATGACTGACCCAAGGTCACATCAGCAGGTGCAAGTGGAGGAGTGGGGAATGAAACCCGATTCTCCCAGATTAGAGTCCGCACACTCTAGTAGTGACCAGTGTTCCCTCTAAGCTGAATTAGTGCAAGCTAGCTCACAGTTTTTTAGCCTACAGCTCACACACTTTTGTCTTAGCTCAGGAAGGATGGCGCCAGAGCAAACTAATTTATGCAGCAGCCAAATCACTCGCTCACAACTTTAATACCAGTAGCTCACAAAGTAGAATTTTTGCACATTTTATTTATTTATTTATTTATTTATTTTTGTTGATTTCTATCCCGCCCATTCCGGCCTAGGCTGGCTCAGGGCGGCTCACAACAGAATAAAATTTACATAAGATAAAACACAGTTCAACACATTAATAAATAATACAATCATATAAAACAGTGTTAAAATCAACGATATTGAAGTGCTAGCATTTTCGATATTACCTAAGATTCTATTGGTCTGCTTCAGCTGTAGAAGAGAGGGGAGGGACTGGGCCAGGCAGTAGTCACAGGGACCTATGGCTCAGGACTTCCACCATGACAAACAGCTGTTAGTAGTAACACCACCAGGAGATGCAGATGTAATAACGGTGATAGTGGTAGCGGTGGTGGTGGTGGCAGCTCCAAAAGCCTGGCAGAAGAGCTCCATTTTGCAGGCCCTGCGGAACTGTAAAAGGTCCTACAGGGCCCTGATCTCCTCTGGGAGCTCATTCCACCAGAGTGGAGCCACCACCAAAAAGGCCCTGGCCCTGGTTGTTGCCAATCTGGCCTCCTTGATGCTCGGGAGGACCAGTCGGTTCTTCACAGCTTAAAGGGAGCATTGGTAGTAACCCTGGAATTCCTTGGTGTTCTCCCATCCAAGTAGTAACCAGGGCTGACCCTGCTTAGCTTCTGAGATCTGACAAGATCAGGCTAGCCTGATGGCGTATTGGAAGCGCCCGAATAAAGACAGTTTCAGGTTGCTGGTGGAAACTATATACAGTGGTTTTATTTACAGAGTTATTTACAGACAGTCCATTCACCTTTGCAGACTCCAAAATCATAAGATTGTCCAACAAGGTGCTTCACATGTAAATTCATCCACAAGTGTGAACACTTACATTTAGACTGTTCTCCTTATATACAACATGGCACCAATCAGAGTCCAGTGCTGACTCGTGGTGACCATTAATTAGGCTGATGCAGCCTAGATGCAACCTGGACCTGGTGACACTGTCACATGACAACTTTACCTGTCACCATAGATCAGGATGATCTAACTCAACCATACCTGGCTGTCATCTTGCCCAGATACAATACAGTATACTTTCATAGCCTGGGCCATCCATGTCAGGGTTAAGAATATGTTTAGACTAGCAAAATTTTCCAGGGTTCTGCACATACATGCAAGGACGGCTCTTCGGCCAAAGTACACATATGATAGCTGGGGATCAGTCCAGTAAAGTGGATGCCAGTGCCACACAGGGCCACTTGGCAGTCCGAGCACCAAGTAAACTGATGAGTCTAGAATTGAAAACCCTGGCTCAAAAGACAGAACTGGGCATAACAGGATATGAGAATCATGAGAATGAATTCATTTATTGTCCAGTTTGTTAACGTTAAAAAGACAATCTGTTCTACAGCCTTAATACGTTGCAACTCCAGGCATTACAAAATACATGAAATACAGTACAAGATACGTAGAAGGTCCGGCACTTTCAGTTTAACTCTTCAGCAAGACCTCTATATGGCTGTGCTGATGTTGGAGAAATCACTAAGGAATGGTTTTGGTGCAATCAATATAAAAAGATCAGGTGTCTCCTACCTTTTTTTTTAAATTTTACCCAGTACCAAGTCCTACAAAGCAAGTGTGTCTAGAACTGCAGCTTTAATAGCTCCAAGTGTTACAACGATGGGACTATGTAATCAACAACATGGGAGGGGGGAAAGACTTTTGTTCTTTTGGAACCTAAAAATAGATTGAAAAGGGTCTCGCCGAATACTCTCAAGAGTACATATGGATTTCTCGCTGACATTAGATCCTCTGAATTGAATGTCAGACTCGCTGAGAACAGTTTTGTTTTTTTCAAAAAAATAAAGCTGTACTGTTATCATTATTAGAAGGGCAAGGAGAATGAAATATCATGGTTATCATAGGAAGACCCTGTAAAATGTATTTGTATATTATCTTGTGGCACATGCAAGTGTCACATGTTTACATCTCCTAGGTAAAGAATACAACCATATAGTGCTGTGCCACTAGGGTTAGAACTATGAAAGGAATAGGAAGTTGTTTAGCCTGTATGCGCATGAGGAATCCATCAATTTCTCTGCAAGGTGGGAGGGATACACCTTTGAAGGTGGACCATAAGGTAGTAATTAAAGTTGTCCTTAGGTTCAGTCTTTCTGGATATCAGTGCTTAGAAAATTATTGATGGGCACACAGAGAGAGGGACATATGGACATTTTCATCCCCTCCTTCCGTAACAGATTTATAAAATCTAAATGCAACGAGAATGAAAATCAAGGAGGAAAGCCCTCCATAGGTTTCCTAATGCTATTAGTAGAAATTCAGGGGGAATCTATGGATTTAACATTTGTATGAGAATTCCGAAGGGGATGCGGCATGGAATAGCCTGATCGTCTCAGACTGTGGGAACGAAGCAGGGTCAGTACCAGTGTCCCCTCTAAGCTGAGTTAGCATGAGCCAGCTCACAGTTTTTTAGCCTCCAGCTCACACATTTTTGTCTTAGCTCAGGAAGGATGGCCCCAGAGCAAACTAATGTATGCAGCGGCCAAACTGCTCCCTCACAACTTTAATGCCAGTAGCTCACAAAGTGGAATTTTTGCTCATTTGAGGGTGCATTAGTCAGTACTTGGTGCATTAGTCAGTTCTTGGATGATAGACCAGGGCTTTTTTTGTAGAAAAAGCCCAGCAGGAACTCGTTAGCATAATAGGCCACACCCAACAGCAGAAACTCCTTAGCATATTAGGTCACACCCTGAGATAGCAGCTCATTAGCATATGAGGCCACGCCCCCACATTACCAGAAGTGTGGTCATTCAGCCACACCCACCTTTTGCTTCTTATTCTGTTTACCTTGTTTGTTGTCAAAACTCAGGGCTTTTTTGTAGCAGGAACCCTTTGCATGTTAGGCTACACACCCCTAATGTAGCCAATTCTAATGAGTTTCTGCTGTTGGGTGTGGCCTATTATGCTAATGAGTTCCTGTTGGGCGTGGCCAACTCGGGAGCCAGCCAGAACTCCGTTCCTGTGTGTTCCTGCCCAAAAATAGGCCTGTAGACCACTAAGGAAGTCTCTGCACAGGAAGTCAATGGCAAACCACCTCTGATTCCCTCTTGCATTGAGAGTCCCTTGCTGGGGCCGTCATAAGTTGATTGCGACTTGATGGCGCTTAAGAGAATTCAGAGGCATACCAGATGGGACCCTTGGAGGCAGTCACAGGCATTCTCGGACTGCGGGCAAAAGTCAAGGTTGGGTCCCCAGAATCTCTGTCAGCCCCACTCCCTGGGCCCCACATCAGAGCCAAGCAAAGTGTGGCCCTCACCCCATGCAAGTTGGCCAGGAGATGTCCCCACCACCTGAAGCTAGCTACCTGAGCCCAGGATGGTGGTGGGACCTTGGTCTACCGCTTCTTTCCCTTCCTCTGTTGGGAGGGCAGGGCTGTGAGCAGTCGGGGGCCCTCCCCAGCATGAAACTTAGGGCAGCTTCCCCAGTTGGTCATTGGCTAAGACTATCTCTGGGAATGCAGAAAGATCCATGAATGGATCTTTCCACTGTTTTGAAAAAGAAACAGCAGCCACTCAGGGCCCTGGTCTGGATTGTGGTTGTGGCACGAGAAGACGTTTAACCCTTTCCTCTTTTGTGGTTTCAGTGAAACTGTCCTTGCTAGTGCTGTTGCTTTAGATGTGGAATCTAGCTTATCTGTTTAATGATGTGATTAAATTATTTTAATACATTATTATTTTTTTAGATTGGATTTATACCCCGCCCTTCACTACCCAAAGAAGTCTCAGAGCGGCTTACAATTCCTTTCCCTTCCCCTCCCCACAACAGACACCCTGTGAGGCAGATGGGGCTGAGAGAGCTCTCTCGAGAATGACTCCTGAGAGAACAGCTCTCAGAGAACTTGTGAATAACCCAAGGTCACACCAGCAGCTGCATGTGGAGGAGTGGGGAATCAAACCCGGTTCTCCCTGATTAGAGTCCGCGCTCCTAACCACTAAACCAAACCGGCTCTCCAGTATTATGTTGTTGTATTATGTTTATTGTTGTTACCCACCTTGGGTCCCAACTATGCTGAGAAAATGGCAGGGTAGATAAATAACTTTAATCAATAAAGAAATAAATAGTCTGGAAAATCGGTGATCTTTTTGTTGTCGGTACATGAGTCAGACAAGCTGCAGCAGTCGTAACAGTTTTCCAGCTGAGGTCTTTGTGCTCTTGAAAAGTTTCCCTTCTGTTGCCCTCCTTTCATTTTCACTCCTTAGCTCGAGGACACAAGGCGCATATGTTTAAAAGAGCGTGCTCTTAAGCAAACACTGTAACGCTTTTATATTAAGGTGGTCTTTATGAATATTTCATCCCTGGTTAACTTATATTGCCTACTCTAACCTGCATGTAAACAAAAATTGGAGCATTAAAAGGTGTGTGTCCAACGGGGGGGGGGGGGCCCGGACCAAACTAGCAGAACAATGCTTGAGTCTTGCTTTGTAGCGAGAGCTGATTGTTCTGCTGCTGCTGCGGCACCAGGGTCCTTTACCGTTTTATTGGAGATACATTTCGTAATGGACCTTGCAATAAGTTGGTACGGCAAACTGCGGCATCTCCTAATCGTTTCATAGCTGGGAATAAAGCCTTTGTGCATTGTCCCTTAATTTAAAGTGCTGTTTGAGAACTTAACCTGAAACGTTCTGAACGGCTGACACCTACTATTAGTTCTCAGAGTACTCCCACAATATCATATAAAGATTGTGGGCATATAATGTCAGAAAACTGGAGCGGAGACTAGAGTGAGTCTTAAAGGTTCGGAGACAAACAGTGAATGGAGTGGTCTCTGTTTCAAACCTCACGTCCACCATAAACACAGATTTTGGCTTTCGTCTCAGAACGCTTCCCTCTCCTCCAAGGAAATCTGTTATCTCAGTCTTAGAAGTCTGCATGCAGACCAAGTTCAGTCTCCAGTTAGAAGGATCCAGGTTGGCTCCAGGGGAAAAACCAAAATGAAGCAGAGGTTTTGAGTCTTGATGATGAGGGCTTCAAAATTTAGTAATATCCCTTGTGGCAGGCTTGATAGGAATCACATGCTGTGCGAGTTTGGCTTCTAAACGTTATTGGCTCAGTCGAGCAGGGGAGAGTAATCATCACGGGGATACATGGATTTGCCCTGTCCTGAGTGGAGCAAGCAAGCCCTACCTTATCTGATCTAGGAAGCTAAGCAAGTTCAGCTCTGATTAATTCTTAGATGGGAGACCACCAAGGAAATGCAGGGTTGCTGTGCAGAGGGAGGCAATGGCAAACCACCTCTGAACATTTCTTGCCTTGAAAACCCTCTGGAGTTACCACATGTCATCTGTGACTTAAAGGTATTTTCCTTCATGGATTTACCCCCCCGCCAATATGCTTCTTAGCCCATTTAGAGCCACAAATGGCCCTAGATCTGAATCGGGAGTTCTACATTTTCTTCTTCTTCTTCTTCTTCTTCTTCTTCTTTTTTTTTTGCATCCCCCTAAGGGGAGTTTTTTATTGATTTTTACACAACACTACAAACTACAACTGAAAATAAAGAAGGAAAGCTACCTCTAAGAAGAAAGAAAAGAAACCCACTAATAACTAAAACCCCAAGTGTGGGAGATCAATACATCAGCTTATTTCAATATCAATCTAAAATGCTAGTAATACATTGAACATAGTTGGTTATGCTAAGTTATTTATCTTTTAACCATCCAGTTATCTGTTAAACGAAACCCTCAGAGCATCCCAAAGTTATTTCTAAATTTTCAGGTACAATTCAGAGTCCTTCAGCCTTTATTTTCTCCTATCTTTTCTTATCCTCAATTTATATGGACTTTCGGGGGCTGCCACCCCCTTTTCAGAGAGAGAGTCCTCGTCAGAAGACACCGAGCCTAACTTGTCATCCGATTTGCTTTCTTCTTCTTCCTTCTTGTCCTGCGCTGGTTCCCCCAGCTATGTTCTCAGGAACTTGCGTGCTTTAAGAACAGTCAATCTTTTCTTTTTTGTCATGGAGCTTGAAAATGATGTCTTCTGGAATTAACCATCTGTAACTGATGCCATTTGTTTGTAAAAAAAGGATTAAGTCTTTATATTTCTTTCTCTTCTGTGTTATTTCAAATGGAAAGTCTTTTAAGATCCTGATATTATTGTCCCCAGTTTTCAAGGGTGTTCCTGTAGTTGCTTTCAGAATAGAATCTCTTACATGTCATTTTGAGAATCTGACTACTATTTCCCCGGGCAGATTATTTTTCTTGATGTATAAGGAATAGGACCTGTAGACCACATCCATCTCACTATAAAGATTTTCCTCTGTCAAAACTGTCAATGGGGCTATTGCATCACTCAACAATTGCTTCAGATTCTGTCCTTTAATTTCCGGGACCCCTTGGAACCGTTGGACCAAATTTGCTTTCTCCATTTGCAGCTGTAAAAGTTGTGACTCTTCCGTAGCTTGTTTCATTTCCAGTTTTTGCACCTTTTTCTTGACTCTTTTAGTATTGGCGTCCATTTCCTTCATCTGCTCTGCCATTTGCTCCATTGCATTTAAGGATTTAGTCAATTGTAGCTGCTGTGAAGCCAAACTCTGACCAATTGTTGACAATTGTTGCTTGATATTAGTCATCTCATCCAGCAGAGGGCACAAGGAATCTGCCAACAATTTAGAAAGCTCAGTGGTCTCTTCCGTTCGAGGACTGCCCACTAGTTTTGCTTTCAACAGTTTGTCTTTCTCTGGTTTTTTCCCTGCCATCTTTTTGGATTATTTACTTTTCTAAAAGTTGCTAAAGTCTCTGATATTCGCCCATACGCTTATCTGCGCTCTGGCAAGTCTCTTAAAACAGATATAGGTGCTTATTTTTCTGCTCCCCCCTCTTTTTTCCGTGTTTTTGTTTGTGCGTTTGGAAGGGGCCCGTCCCCCGCTCGCTTTTTGTCACTCTTTAAGGGGGGCAGCTT
>NW_015167065.1:1021896-1029247 GCF_001447785.1 Gekko japonicus
ATTTATTTATTTATTTATTTATTTATTTATTTTTCGTATTTAGATCCCGCCCATCCCGCAAGCGGGCTCAGGGTGGGTCAGATCACATTTCAATAAATACAATAAATTTAAAAAACACAGTATACACATTTAAAATCAATGGCTACAGCTTACTGTTGAAAATCCCAGCCTATTAATACAGATGGATACGGCCGGTTACTGATGGATGGATGACCGTAACCTTGGGAAGGCCATGTGGGAATGCCCACTGCCTCCGCCGAAAGCCTGGCAGAAAAGCTCTGTCTTGGCAGGTCCCGTGGAATGGAATAAGATCCAGGAGGGCCCTGATCTCAATGGGGAGCACGTTCCAACAGGTGGGGGCCAGGGCAGAAAAGGCCCTGGTCAAGGCTAGACGGACATCCTTTGGGCCAGGGAGCACCAGGAGGTGTTGATTATCAGAGCGTAAAGCTCTTTGAGGCGTAGACGGGAAGAGGCGGTCCCTTAGGTATGTTGGTCCCAGGCTGCATAAGGCTTTGAATTCTTCAGTCTGATGAAGAACATGCAGAGAAGCCTTTTGCTAAACGCTGAAACGATGTGCTCTTCAGTGGAAAGGGGAGTAGCTGGGTCTCAATTCAGCCATGCAGTCAATTGTCCCATAGCTGTAGGCAAGTTTGGCAACCACCAGATGGGGCCAGGAGAATTCCCGGAATTTCATTTGAACTCCAGAAAACAGAGATCCGTTTCACCTGGAGGAAATGGCTGCTTTGGAGCACGGACTGTCTGCCATTATACTCTGCTAAGATCCCTCCCCAAACCCTGCCCTTTCCAGCCTTCACCCCCAAATCTCCAGGAATTTCCCAACCCATAGTTGGCAACCCTACTTGAAGGCTGGGGGTGGAAGGGAAGTTTTATTGTAATTTGGACATTTTAAGTATGTAATGTAAGGAGCCACGGGGAAAGGTGCGATAGAACTGTTTTAGTAAAACAGAATCACTGGTTGAACTTCAGCTTTATTTTAGAAAGATCTGGAGTTGGTAAGGTGAAAACAGCATGTCCACTTAGTTGTACAGTGCCTCTATCCATCTAATTTTCCACTGACTGTGGAAATCTGCTTGTCTTTGGATTCAGCTCCTCGCTGGATCAGGGCAAAGGAATTTTAAGGTAAAGGTAAAAGTTTCCCTTGCTCGAAAGCCAGTCGACTCTGACTCTAGGGGCGGTGCTCATCTCCATTTCCAAGCCGAAGAGCCAGCGCTGTCCGAAGACATTTCCATGGTCATGTGACCGGCATGACTCAACGCTGAGGCACACGGGACGCTGTTACCTTCCCACCAAAGCGGTACCTATTTATCTACTTGCAATTCCTTGCTTTCGAACTGCTCGATTGGCAGGAGCTGGGGCCAGAGACGGGAGCTCACTCCATCATACGGCACCCAGGTCTCCACAAAAGGAATTTTACTCAGGAGTAAAAAACCCTGTATTGACGAATCCAAAGATAAAATGAAGATTGCTAAGAATTCCACCACCACCTCCCCTATTTTGAAAACCAAGGCAAGATGGCCCTGTGGCTCCGTCACTGAGCATCTGCTTTGCATGCAGAAGGTCCCAAGTTCCACCCCCGGCCTCTCTAGTTAAGGGGATCAGGTGGCAGATGAAGTGAAAGACCCACTGAGAGTCCGGAGAGCTGCGGCCACTCTAGAAAGACAACACTGACCTTGATAAACCCAGTATAAACTGTCTTCATGGGTGAAGTTTTCTTTTAAATGTGTAAAAAATAATGCTGGGATTATGATTATTTTTTTTAAAAGATTGTCTTAAAAAAAATCGGAAGCCATTCTTTATTTCCCGCTTCAACTGCCGGGAAGTATAGATTTTATTTGACCTATCGGTTTTAAAATAGAACACCTCTTTTTCTTTCTTTCTTTCTTTTTTTTAAAAATCACACTTCAGAAACTTGTAACAAAAGAGGGAGGACGCAAATTGATTCTTACATTACAGGGCCATTGCTCCACTTGGCAAAAAGTCAAATGAGATCTTTTCACGTCCTTCTTGGCCAACAACAGCCAAGCCTGCAAAAAACGCCCCCCAAAACTGAGCAATATTATGATTTTCTCTCTCTCTCTTTTTGCGGGGCTTGGTTTTGTAGCCATCTTTTGTGTCCGGTCTTTTAAGCGCTGGGGTTTTCTGCCTTTTTTTTTTTTTTTACTGACAAGCCCACAATTTCAGAAAAGAAAGCTAGCATTAATTAAGACAGTGCCAGCTGTAATTTTCTTGGGAAGTAAATTTCTGCACAACTAAAGGTTACAGAGACCTTTTCACTGTCAAAATTTACTACATCCTGTGAATGTTAATGTTTCTAATGAAGACATGTTCTCTGTCCCTGAACTTAAAAGTACCCAGAGAAGAAGGCAAAGAGGGGAGAGGCGGCGGGGGGGGGGGAACTGCACTTGACGAATGTATCTGGAGCTTCTGCATTAATGCAGGGTTATGCCTGCCGGTGCATACTGTAATTATAGTGTTTGGATAGCCTTGTTTTCTAAACAACGAATATTCCTATAAATTGGCAATTTTGCATGACGAGTCGACGTACAGTCGGCGCCTTATGCCACCAATAAAGGCAGTCATATAGCAAGCATTTAACCTGTTAGGTTGGGGAATGTTCAAAGCTAGGTCCGTTGCAAGGAATGCTAATAGAGGAGAGGGAACTTCTTCCAGACACTCTGTATGCATCAAACGGGAGAGCACAGGGTAATTTGTATTTCTAATGATAAAAATTTCTTGGCATTTTACCTTCAATCGCCGGCTGTTTGACTCAAACTTCCAGCTGCGCTTTCCGACGTAGTTGGGGGAAGGTATTCTTGGGGGTGGGAGGAGGAAGAGTTAGATGTTGTTCTGCTCTCGAAGGAAGAATTGCTTTTACAGTCACCGTGAAAGAATGCCTTTATTCAGAACGACCCAAGTTCAAAAGACAAGCTTGCGAGTCACACAGGACTCTTCTTCGGGCTCGAAGAAGTCACGCCGAACCTCCCTGAGGAATTCCGGTCATCTTCCAACCATAATAGAACTTGGGAGTGAGGGCACAATGGCAACTGAGGGTCATGTGTGGTGACTAAGGGCCCGAGGTTGGTGAGGGTTACCGGAGAGGAAAACACATGCTAGATGTCTCTGAGCTAAGATGGGGGAGTTGGACTTCTGGATGCTCAATGACAATTTAGATATAGTAGGTATCTCAGAAACATGATGGAATGGGGGGAAATCTATGGGACACAGTCATTCTTCTTTGTTTCCGCTGATGTTTCTTGGCTCTTTTGCCCAGACAGAAACCCTGCATGTTCACCTTGAAATGTTGCTTTGGTTGGAAAGCACTGTCAAGTCACAGGCAACATGGCAACCCCATAGGATCTTCAAGGCAAGAGATGAACAGTGGTTGGTTGCCATTGCCTGCCTTTGCATCGCAATCCTGGACTTCCTTGGTGGTCTCCAGTGTTCCCTCTAAGCTGAGTTAGTGTGAGCCAGCTCACAGTTTTTTAGCCTCCGGCTCACACATTTTTGCCTTAGCTCAAGAAGGAGGGCTCCAGAGCAAACTAATTTATGCAGCAGCCAAATCGCTTGCTCACAACTTTAATGCCAGTAGCTCACAAAGGAGAATTTTTGCTCACGAGACTCCACAGCTTAGCGGGAACATTGGTGGTCTCCCATCCAAATATGGAATGGTTGGTCAGAAAGCCAACCAGAGGGGTGGTAATCTTGGACTTTGTTCTGAGTGAGTCTCAAGACCTGATGAATGATATAGAGGTTGTTACACCAATAGGGATTAGTGACCACAATGCTATTAAGTTCAGCATTCAGGTCAGTGGAAAGTTACCCCTAAAGTCCAAAACTGTAACCTTTGATTTCAAAAGAGGGAAATTTACAAAAATGAGGGGAATAGCGTGTGAGCCGGAGGCTAAAAAACTGAGCGGGCTCACACTAACTCAGCTTAGAGGGAACACTGGTCAGGACAAGGATGGAAACAGAGGATGACTTTTGGATGATTCCCATGGAAGGGGGTTTGACGTTGCCTGCTTCTGCAGAGCAACCCTGGGCTTCCCTGGCGATCTCCCCTCTTTTTTTTTTCTTTTTTTAATATTTTTTTTATTTTCCTTTTCACATGCTTACAACACAAATCACACTTTTTATAATGCTGTATAATCTGTTACAACCTCTTGTACATCATATCACTGGCAATGGCTGTTAAGTTATAATGGTTATAGAAACTAAATGATTTCCCCCCGTCATTGCCAGTGCACGCTTAACACACTATTTTTTCTTTCCTTAAACTCCAACTCAAATTATACAGACTTAATAAAATGATAGTTATTGTTATCCCAAAGAATTTCTCTCATATCTTATCTATAATATATTATGCCTTTTAATTACTCTTAAATAAAAAGAATAATCAGCGGCCACAAAATTTAAATCTTCGTGGCGGAGTTCTTGGGGATTGCCACCTCTATATGGGGCTTTGGAAATTCCAAAGGGGGTCTTCCTCTAAGGCCCCACCCTCTGGGAGGTGGTAGGGGAGTTCCTTCCAAGTGCCTTTCCCGCTATGCTCCTATTATACCTTAATGTCACTATGTTTAAAACAAAATATTAATATTAAATCAGCTTATCTGAAATTAAACCTGTTGTCATCACATTTTTTGTCCGAAACTTAAAGTTCTAGAGCACTTAACATTTCCTCTCCGGACTTGATATCATGGACGTTGAAGGTTCTGCCTTTATAATTTATATATAAATGTCCCAGTGGTAGCCAACGATACCTAATTTGTTTTTCTGTCAACCTCTTTGTAATTGGTTTCAGATTCCGACGTGCTGTCAAGATTTCGGATGGCAGGTCCTGGAACACTTGTATTTTAGTGTCTTCTAATTGAAGTCCATTATTTTTTCTTGCGGCTTCTAAAACGATGTTCTTCACTTTAATGTCTGTTAGCTCAGCAAGAATGTCTGGTATGAGTGTGGGCGAGGTTGCTTGGAGTGGCTTCAGCCGATAAGCTTGGCTAATTGGTGCAGCTGGCAGTTGCAATAATGCCTGAAGCCACACATTTAAAGTGTCTGTGAGGTCTTTCTCAGTAGAAAAATTTGGTGAGATCCCCCTGAATTTAATTTTTCGTTCCCGTGCCTTTATATCCAAAAGAATAATTTTGGACTTACTCCAAGTCTCAAAAGTCTGTAGGTTTTGAATGTCCTGCTTATTCCTGGCACTTTGTATCAGAGCCTGGTCCGTCCGTTCTTTCAAGTCTGTTAGGCTGAGATTCATAGCATCCAATTTCTGATGGATAGGGGTGATACTATCTTTAAATTCTTTTTTCATTTCTACCAGCATAGACTGTATATCTTTTTTGGTGATTGAGTCCTCACGTTTCCTTTTGCTCTGCCGGCTGGTTGCCTCCTCTTCGGAGTCGAGTTCTAATGGGGGGGGGGAGTCTTCATCCAATGGTTGCATAGTTTGCTCACTTTGTTGAGCTTCCTCGTTATTTTTCTTGGCTCCTTTCCCTCCTTTCCCTCCTCTTTGCCTCCCCATCCTTATCAGCGAGTAGTTTTAGTCTTTATAGTCCTCAATTAGTTTTTATTTTGCGTTTTTTTGGAGCAAAGACGCGGAGGCTCTCTTGGTCTGTCTGCGCAGTCTCGCAGGCACCGGAAACTCCCCGCGATCTCCCCTCTGAGCACTGCCCAGGGCCAACCCTGCTTACCTCCTGAGGGCCAACAAGACCCTGCTAGCCTGGGCTGTCCAGGTCAGGGTGAAATGTTGTTTTAGGCAAAAAAAATGTAGTAGATGTTTCTAAGTAGATGGTTCTAAGCCCCAGTCTGCCCTTTGTTTCAGCCGTTTGATTGTAATTCAGTCTTTTCTTTCTTATCGTCTTAAGACTGAACGGTCATATCAGGGCTGATTTCATCCAGAAACATCTTTCTCCATTTTATGAAACTCTTTTGAACCTCCACCCTGAAGAACAGCAGGAAGTTAAAGGCCAGGATCTCAAAGGTAGCATTCTCAGGAGTGCTGCCGGTTCCACACGCAGGGCCAGTTAGACAGGTACGCATCATGGGGTCTCAATGCATGGATGAGAAAGCCGTGCCGGGAGGAAGGGCTTAGATTTGTTAGGCACTGTGGAACTTTCTGGGACAAGCCAAACCTGTACAAAAGAGACAGGTTTCACTTGAACCAAAAGGGAACCAGGCTGCTGGCAATGTATTTATTTATTTGTTTGTTTGTTTGTTCAAATTGTACCCCGAACTCCCTGCAAAGCAGGCTCAGGGCGGCTCACATCAATCAAAACATAGTTGACACATAAGTAACAATTAAAATCCACATAAAAACATTTAAAACAATTCAGTTATACAGTCAAGTTCATAAAGTGCTGGTAATAGAAAATGTGGGACAATTTTTTAAAAAATTGGGGGGGGGGATAAATGGATCTGTTCAGGAACATACCTTTTAAAACTTTAGTCCCCTGGCACCTTCAAGACTAACAAGTTTTTATTCCAGCATAAACATTTGTGCACGAGAGCCACATACATGTTAGCTTATATCTCTCTGCCTAGTGAGGATCTGATGAAGTGGGCTCCACTCCATGAAATGCTGGGATAAAATCTGGTTAGGTGTGAGGAGATTCTGCTTTGCTGCGGCAGACCAACATGACAAGCCTTGTGGAATTCTGATGGCTCTTTGCAGGTCTTCTGGACAACATCACGCCAGGCCCCCGGTGGCAGAGCAGCTTTTAAACTAATCTGGTGGGGGAGCCAAGAGGAGCTGGGGAGTCTCCATTCGGGACAAGTCATGAGGGGCCCGGCGGTGGACCTGCAAGGCCAGCGGGAGTGCAAGGAAGCCCTGCGAAGGCCCTCCCTGGCCCCAGGCAGGCAGGGGTGGGGAAAGGCAGGGAGGAAGCAACTTACCCTCCCTCTTCTCCTGCCTCCTCCTGGCTGAATGAGGGCCGGAAGCGAGGCGGCTGGAAGCAGGGGGCAGGGCTTCGTCATGTGCCCCGCCCCCCGTACCTCACCCGGGGGAACTGGCGATCCCCCCCCCCGAAATGACCTCTGCTCATGTATGTGTTTTAATTATCTGTATTTTAATATTTTTGATTGTGCATCACTTTGGGGAGCTTCAGTTGGATGGAAAGACATGGTAAAAATATTTTTGATAAATAAAAATGAACCTAAACTGATCCTCAAAATGTTACTCCTTGGAGATAGGGGAGCTCCTGGGGAAAATAAGAGGGGGGATCAGCAAAAATAGCCCATTATCCAAAATTTTTCATGGGATATTACTCTTATGTTTAACATACCTAGAATTTTTCATGATTATCTGCTTGGTACACAGAAAGTCAATATAATATAA
>NW_015167065.1:1029572-1059572 GCF_001447785.1 Gekko japonicus
CATGATTGCAGTCTTCAAGTATCTGAAGGGCTGTCACATAGAAGATGGAGTGGATCTGTTCTCTCTTGCTCTGGATTGCAAGACTAGATCTAATGGGTAGAAATTACAAGGGAGTCGTTACCAGCTAAATATCAGGAGAAACTTCCTAACTGTAAGAGTGGTTGAGCAGTGGAACAGACTGCCTCGGGAGGTGGTGAATGCTCCTTTGCTGGATGTTTTCAAGCGGAGGCTAGACAACCATCTTTCAGGTATGTTGTAGGGTTATCTTTTGGCTATGCTCCTGCAGAGTACTGTGTCCAGTTTTGGGCACCACACTTTAGGAAGGATGTTGACAAGCTTGAGCGTGTCCAGAAGAGGGCAACCAGGATGGTGAGAGGGTTTGAATCCAAGTCTTATAAGGAAAGGCTGAAAGAGTTGGGTATGTTTAGCCTGGGAAAGAGAAGGCTTAGAGGGGACATGATTGCAGTCTTCAAGTATCTGAAGGGCTGTCACGTAGAAGATGGAGCGGATCTGTTCTCTCTTACTCTGGGTTGCAAGACTAGATCTAATGGGTGGAAATCACAAGGGAGTCGTTACCAGCTAAATATCAGGAGAAACCTCCTAACTGTACGAGTGGTTGAGCAGTGGAACAGTTTGCCTTGGGAGATGGTGGATGCTCCTTCGCTGGACATTTTCAAGCGGAGGCTGGACGACCATCTTTCAGGTATGTTGTAGGTATGTAGTGCTATCTTTCAGCTATGCTCCTGCAGAGTGCAGGGGGTTGGAGTAGATGACCTGCAAGGTCCCTTCCAACTCTAACATTCTATGATTCTATGATATACATATATATGTATATATGTATGTGTGTATATGTAAATATATCTGTGTTTGTGTGTGACATATATTTGTGTGTGTGTGTTTTGTGAGCTTTCCTGGAAGTCATGATTGACTTCTGGTGACCCCTACTGGGGGCTTGGATGTTTTTCAGAGAGGCGGCTTGAGTAGCCTGCCTCTGCATCAGGCCTCTGGTATTCCTTGGAGGTCTCCCTTCCAAGTAATTGTCAGAGTCGGTCCTGTTTAGCTTCTGAGATCTGATGAGATCAGTTTTGTCCAGGCTGTCGAGGCCTGGGCAATACACAGCCAATCTTGACAAAATGCATATATAGTACAGGGGAGAAATACGGTATAAGCAGGGCTATTTTGGGGCAGGAACGCACAGGAACGGAGTTCCGGCTGGCTCCCGAGTTGGCCACGCCCAGCAGGAACTCATTAGCATAATAGGCCACGCCCAACAGCAGAAACTCATTAGGATTGGCTACTTTAGGGGTGTGTGGCCTAACATGCAAAGGAGTTCCTGCTACAAAAAAAGCCCTGGGTTTTGACGACAAACAAGGTAAACAGAATAAGAAGCAAAAGGTGGGTGTGGCTGGATGACCACACTTCTGGTAACATGGGGGTGCGGCCTAGTATGCTAATGCACTGTGTAGTCAGGGGTGTGGCCTAATATGCTAATGAGTTTCTGCTGTTGGGTGTGGTCTATTATGCTAATGAGTTCCTGCTGGGCTTTTTCTACAAAAAAAAAGCCCTGGGTATAAGGAAACAACAAAAAAATATGTGTGTTCCTGTTACGTGCCCGCAAGTCACTTCCAACTTATGGTGGCCCTATGAATTAATGACATTCAAGGTATCCTGTTGTTAACCACCTGCGCAAGTGTTGCGAATTGGGGCCTTGGCTTCCTTTACCGAGTCAATCCCACCTCATCTCAAAAAAGATACAAAAAGGAAACACGGGTTTGAGTTTGCACACTCGGGGAGTCGGCACAGCAGAGGTGAGACAACTGTGATCATCTTTATGCGAGAGAGGAGGAACGTTTCTTTGCGATTCATGTCATTGTCTCCGCACAGTTGCCGGAGAGTCTGAATATCACTTCCGTGGTTCCTTGCCATACATTTGATTTATACATCAGCTGCAGTAATGAGTGCTGGCTTCTCATTCTGCCCATCAGCATTAGGGAATAGAATGGAGCAGTGGGATAAAAAAAAGTAGGAAATCAATGTCTCAGTAAATATCTATATGGACACCGGGATAATCTATTAAAAGCCATGACTATCCTATACCAATAGAGATATCAGATCTCATTACCCTGCCAATCCCTTCCCCTAACATGTAAATTGCATTTCATTTGGACGCTCTCCCTCCTCCTCTGTGCACAATCGTGGCCACACATCCAGGGGAGCTGAAAAGCACATTTGTTAAAAAAATGTGTTCCCACTCCCCCTTGTGCACTTTGCTTACATGATCAGCTGATTCAAATCATTACTTGAGATTTGCTAAAAAACCATCCGTGTTCATTAGAAATGGGAGACTTGGAGGACAACCTGATGGAGCGCCATTGTCTTCTTGTCATGGGGCAAAAGTAGACTTTTTAAAAAAGAATGCATTGAGCAAAGCCCGGCTAACGAGACTCAGAAGATCTGTTTTACAGAGAACGCTACTCTTTATTTTATTTGATTTATATCCCGCTCTCCCCACTGAAGCGGGCTTACATAATATTATAGTGAAGAGGACCTAAAGAACCCCCTGCTGGGGGTAAAAGTAGAGAGCGCAAAGGTTGGCTTGAAACTCAACATCAAAAAAACCAATATCATGGCATCCAGCCCCATCACTCCTTGGCAAATAGAAGGAGAAGTCGTGGAAGCAGTGACAGACTTCACATTCCTGGGATCCAAGATCACTGCAGACAGTGACAGCAGCCATGAAATTAAAAGACACCTGCTCCTCGGGAGGAAAGCAATGGCAAGACAGCATGATACAAAGTAGAGACATCACCCTGCCAACAAAAGTCCGTATGGTCAAAGCAATGGTATTCCCAGTAGTAATGTATAGCTGCGAGAGTTGGACTATAAGGAAGGACGAGCACCGAAGAATAGATTCTTTTGAATTATGGTGCTGGAGAAGACTCTTGAGATCCCCTTGGACTGCAAGGAGATCAAATCAGTCAATCCTGAAAGAAATCAACCCTGACTTTTCCCTGGAAGGCCAGATACTGAAACTGAAGCTCAAATACTTTGGCCACCCAATGAGAAGGGAGCCCTCACTGGAGAAGACCCTGATGCTGGGAAAGATTGAAGGTCAAAGAAGAAGGGGACGACAAAGGATGAGATGGTTAGACAGTGTTATCGAGGCAATGAACATGAAATTGAGCAAACTCCGGAGCATGACAGAAGACAGGAGGGCCTGGCGTGATCTGGTCCGTGGGGTCGCGAAGAGTCGGACCCAACTGAGCAACTGAACAACAACAACAACAAAAACAGTTAAATTAATAAAATTGTAATAAAATAGATTTAAAATAATACATAAAGTGCTAGCACAGTATAACGGTGGCGGCCATCTGACAGTCAGCTGGCACCATGGTCTGGAATCCTTGGGAGAATACCATGAGAGCCAGTTTGGTGTAGTGGTTAAATGCACTGACTCTAATCTGGGAGAACCGGGTTTGATTCCCCACTCCTCCACTTGCACCTGGCTGGATGACCTTGGGCAAGCCGTAGCTCTGATAAGAGCTGTTCTTGAAAAAGAGTAGTTTCTGTCAAGAGCTCTCTCAGTCCCACCTACCTCACAGGGTGTTTGTTGTGGGGAGGGGAAGGGAAAGGAATTTGTAAGCCGCTCTGAGACACCTTTGGGTAGTGAAGGGGGGGGGGTATAAATCCAATCTCTTCTTCTTCTCTTCATCAGTGGGTTTCATGTCAGACCTAGGCTTTCTGTCAAAGCCAGTAGCCCCTTTCAGATGTTGTAACCACACATGTTGGGAACATATCAATTGTGCATACAGGAAGCACATGCTGCCCTATCTCTTCTCAATATGTGAAATTACCAGGAGTGATGTATGTTATTTACTCTGCTCATACTTCCTTGGTACACATAAACATGAATCTTGAAACATCCAGAGGTCAGTGCATACATACTGGAGTTGTGCATGCTTGGTAAATATTCATGTTGCCCCTGTTCACAAAACATGGTGACCATGCATATTGGGAGGATCTAAGTGCAGTTCGTTGGTTCCCAGTGTGCATGACTCTACCATCTGCAAAGGTCTAGTGGCACCCTGAGAAGTTGTCCAACAGTCGTAACTGCTGGTTGTATTGATTTATCCCACTTTTCTTCCATGGAACTCAAGGTGGTGTACATGAGGTTCTCAGGAGGTCTTTCATCCACGTACTGACTGGACCCAGATGAGCTTAGCTTCAGCACGATGGCTGCATCATGTCTCTTTGAACCATAGCCTGGTCAGCCACAGGGACAATAAGGGGGGGGGCAATACTAGCCCCTATCCATGAGTGCTGAGAGCTCATGTGGAAGTCGGGGGTATATTGGTCAACATCAGTACAGTTGCTGACTGGCTAGCATCCTTCACTGACAACAGTGCTAGCCAGTCAGCAATCACACACTTTCATGACGCTGCTTACTACACTGCCATCTGCCTCTTGGCACCCATGGGTAAGCACTGTAACATCTCTTATCTTCCCTACCTTCACTGTGGCAGTGGCAGTTCACCTTGGGGGAACTGTTTCACTGGCCACTGCTCACCAAATACTTGCAAAGTGGTAGCAGGGCTACTTTGGGGCAGGAACACACAGGAACGGAGTTCCGGCTGGCTCCCGAATTGGCCACGCCCAGCAGGAACTCATTAGCATAACAGGGCACACCCAACAGCAGAAACTCATTAGGATTGGCTACATTAGGGGTGTGTGTCCTAACATGCAAAGAAGTTCCTGCTACAAAAAAAGCCCTGGGTTTTGACAATAAACAAAGTAAACAGAATAAGAAGCAAAAGGTGGGTGTGGCTGGATGACCACATTTGTGGTAACACGGGGGTGTGACCTAATATGCGAATGAGTTGTGCTGTCATGGTGTGGCTTAATATGCTAATGAGCTTCTGCTGTTGGGTGTGGCCTATTATGCTAATGAGTTCCTGTTGGGCTTTTTCTACAAAAAGAGCCCTGATAGGGTAAAGTAGGTCTTTGTGGTGCAAATGATGAGGGTAGGCATGGAGTGTACTGCTTAGCTCTCTCACTTTTGCCTCAGATGGGGTTCTGATGTATTGGGAGGACTAGCTAAGGGAAGGGGTTGCAGAGGAAAATGGTGGAAACAAGAGCATTCCACTTATAACCTCCATATCACTTCTTTCTTGCAAATACCCACCTTACTCCACTGTTTTTCTATGTGTCCAGTAGAAACTCATGTTCTCAGAACTGTGTCATCATAAAACAAATCACATGACTGGTCCAGTCCCCATGGAATTCGGTTCCCCTTCTCAGTGTCCCTGCAGACTTCAGTTCCTTTCATTCATTTGTGTCCATTCCCACCCGTACATGACTAATGAATGTTGACAGCCTAGTGAGTGAGCCGGCCCTGACCTTACTCCACTGTTTTTCTATGTGTTCAGTAGAAACTCATGTTCTCAGTCCTGTGTCATCATAAAACAAATCACATGACTGGTCCAGTCCCCATGGAATTCGGTTCCCCTTCTCAGTGTCCCTGCAGACTTCAGTTCCTTTCATTCATTTGTGTCCATTCCCACCCGTACATGACTAATGAATGTTGACAGACTACTGCAAAAAAGCAACATTGGTGTGATACTAGGTACCACTTTCTTTATCAAGGTTCTTTCTGTGTGGTATTTTTAGGGATGCACACGTGAACCCGTGCTCCTTGGCAAAACGCTACAGCAAGGGCTCTCTATGCAGCTCCATGCCACAAATCACTTTTGCAATGGGCTATTAATGCCCCTGCGCACAAAGATATATTAGAGAGTGGAAAGTGTGTGTGAGGAGTGAAAACTATGGCAGACAGCACATATACAGGGCTATGTGGAAAATCCAGAAATACCCCACCACCACCAAAATGGAGGTTTCCTAATAGATCATTTCCACTTTGGAAACCAGGTCTGGTTATTCAGAATTCAGGAAGAAATTCAGATTAGAATGTTGGAAATGTCTCTAATAGTTTTGGGCTTTCTAAGATTGTCACAGCAGTGTGGGAAGAATGCAGGGGACTAAAAAATTGCAATTGCATCTATATCAACAAACCCTGTTTCCTTTACAGCTCTGAGTCCTCAGAGTCTCTCCACATGCAATAATTTACTAGCATCGAAACACTGGCAGTGAGCCTCTGAAATCCACTTGTAGGAAGCAACATTCAAGGAGGGCCTTGACCCCTGTGCCCTGTTTGTTGGCACTCCAATACAAATGGTGAACTGCTGTGTGAAACAGGATGCTGGACTAGATGGACCACTGGTCTGATCCAGCAGGGCTTTTTGTAATAAACCCAGTACCTAGATGTTATACAAGTCCCTTATGCTGGGTAAATTGAGTTCCTTCTCTGTTTTCTTGCACCAAATATTCCCCAAATGATATATATTTCCCCACACCATGAGCCAATAATCAGCATTGTTTGATATGCAAATGATGATCATTGGACACATAAATTGCATATGAATACCAGCCAGTCTATCCTACAACTGAATCTAGAAAACGGACAGCAGAAAGCAGAGCACTGAAAACATTGAAAATATGAAGAAAGAAAGAAAGAAAGAAAGAAAGAAAGAAAGAAAGAAAGAAAGGAAGGAAGGAAGGAAGGAAGGAAGGAAGGAAGGAAGGAAGGAAATGAAGAGTTCATTTTTATACTCCACTTTTCACTACCTCATGGAGTCTCAAAGTGGTTTACAATTACAATCACCTTCCCTTCCTCTGAAGAAGTGTGTGCGCACACAAAAGCTTATACCTTGAATAAAACTTTGTTGGTCTTAAAAATGCCACTGGACTTGAGCTTTGTTTTCCCCACAAGGGATATCCGACTTGCGTCAAATAGGGGCGGGGCTTTTTCGGCCCTGCCCCCAGCCTGGTAGAATGAGCTCTCATCAGAAATTAGGGCCCTGTAAGAGCTTTTACAGTTCTGCAGAGCCTGCAAAACAGAGCTCTTCCACCAGGCCTTCAGTTCAGGCAGCGGGTACCCAATTCAATCTGGCCTCCCTGCTCCTCCCCATAATGAGTTGCTCTTATGTGTCGGTTGAGGTTTAATTTATTTTAAAGTATTTAGTGTTGTACTTATTTTATTGTATTTCTTGTATGTGTTTTGTTATTCTGTTTTTATGATGTAAATCTGCATTTAGCAGATTATTATAGGTTGGAACCTGCCCTGAGCCTGCTTTGTGGGGAGGGCGGGATATCAATTGAAGGAAATAAAATAAATAAATAGGTGGGGCTGAGAGAGTTCTGAGAGAGCTGTGACTGGCCCAAGGTCACCTCTCCAGATTAGATTCCACTGCTCTTAAAGACTACACTGCACCAGCTCTCCATGAAGGGGGGGGATTTTTGCTCCTCTTTACAAGAAGCTAATTTCCAAGGCCTGGCCTGGGTGTCCTCCCACTTCCACCTCCATCTCTCATTTACTTCCAAAAATCATTTATTTTTGAAAGCAGCAGAGAGAAAACACAGCAGGAGTTTTTCTTATGCATTCTTGGCTCAGCAAATGGTAGAATATCATAGTACAGATTCAGATGGAAGGAAATATTTTGCCTCCGCTCCAAGTACTCTTCCAAGTGCCACAGACGTTTGCGAGAAACTAACCATGCTATCCTAAGCAGAGTACACTTCTTCAGTGGACTTCAGTGGACTTAGAAGGGTGGAAATCTGCTCAAAATAGCATCATAACTTGCTCAGATGGAGTTCTTTCTGTTGGAATGTACAAGGCCTAACGTGCATAGATTTAAAAAATGACAAGAACATCCTGCAGGGGGCAGCAGAGGGAACAACTAGTTAGCATAGTGAGATTAGAGACTTCTACTATTTTCAGATAGTCCCCTTCCTGTCTCCTATTTGGCTCAGTTGGGGTTTTCCCTGCTCCAGCTGAGATCTCTTCCTACTGACTCTCTCTTCGCTAGTTAGACAGTTGGACTTCTCTCTCTCTCTCTCTCCTCTTTCTTACAAAGTCTGTTGTCTTCTTAATAAACCAACTTTATTATTTAAACAGCTTTACTGCATATCTACACTCTGCCAACACTTTCATTGCTACATAGCCAATTCCTTGGAATCCGCTCCATTTTTGGCATAAAACAAGATCACTTAGTGAAGGAAGAGCTGTTGTTATTGTTATTGTTGCTGCTGTTGTTGTTATCATTATCAATAATAATAATAATAATAATAATAATAATAATAATAATAATAGGATGAATGGATGAAGCTGCCTTATACTGAATCATACCATTGGTCTATCAAACTCAGTATTGTCTACTCTGACAGGCAACTGCTCTCCAGGGTCTCAGACTGAGGTCTTTCACATCACCTACCAGAATTTTTGCTCACAAGACTCCACAGCTTAGAGGGAACATTGCCTACCACCTGGTCATTTTAGCTGGAAACACCAGGGATTTAATCTGGGACCTTCAGTATGCTAAGCAGATGCACTACCACTGAGCCACAGACCCTCCCCTGTGCGTAGTGTGTGTGTGTGTGTATGTATAATTATATGTATATGTATAATTATATATATATATAATTATCAGTCTAGTCATGATAACTGCAGGTTTTGTGATTTGTTTAGTGGTGGAAAGTGCCGCACAGTCACAGCCAACTTATTTCAAGGTAAGAGACAAACAGAAGCGGTTTGCCACTGACTGCCTCTCTGTAATGACCCTGGGCTTCGTTGGAGGTTTCTGATCCAAGTACTATCCAGGGCCATCCCTGCTTAGCTTCCTAGATCTGATCTAGGGCATGATTTATTTAGATACGGTTATTGGCTTGGATCTGCTTGGTGTATATTGCAGGGATGAAGGAACCCTGGTCTGAGAGCCCTTGGCAGCTCTCTATAGCCTTACCTAGGTTGGTTTGAAAGTTTGAACATTCTTCAAGAAGTCACCACCAGCATCACATTTATTGACCCCTCCCCCCCGGAACTGGAGTTACCACCCTTGAGTGATGTTTTGAGCTGGATTTAGGTGACTCCTACTCAAGTGAAACAACCAAAGAACATAGAAGTTACACTCTATAAGACTAGTGGCTTCTTTAGCAATAGTGGTGGTTTGTACAATCCTTCTTGAGATGAACAGATACCAGTATAGGTTGTCAATCAAGCTTTGGCTGGTGTCACCTAGCTCTTGCCAGCAGTTGATATCCCACTGGAAGTCTACGAGTGCTGGAAGAAACTGTGCACAGTGGCCAAAGCTTTGTGGTCCTTCCTTACATGCCCAGGGAAATGCTGATCGCCACTTTGGGGTTAGGAAGGAATTTTTTTCCAGGCCAGTTTGGCCAGGGATCCTGAAGGGTTTTTGGTTTTGCCCTCTTCTGGGCATAGAGCAGGGGTCACTAGGTGTGTGTGGGGGGGACGTATTTGTAAATTTCCTGCATTGTGCAGGGGGTCGGACTAGATTACCCCGGAGGTCCCTTCCAACTCCAAGATCCTATGAGAGGAGAGGTGCTGCAGAATTCCAAAGCAACCTCTTATCTGAAGGATTTCTAAGGAAGTAAGGGTTAATACTAGAGGGGAAAAAACACTCAAGGATATTCATTATATATCCCCACCCACAACTAAAGCCGCCAGAACATGCATGGAAGTTATACCAAACCGATCCAATTGCAATTCATAAGTAACATGAAAAAGTGATGTAGAAGGTCAGCAGAACAAAGAATTCCTCAGGGCATGTGCGAAAAGGGCACTGTTGAGAGAGTTGCAGGAATCAGATGAAAGGGCAACATTGGACAGCCTCAGCAAGTTGTGCCTGAAGAGTCAAAAAAAGTATGGGAATCTAGCCTAAGTTTCCAAAAGTTTTGATGCGTGATTAAGTGGATGACTGCTCACGTGGTGGCCATCCCGGTTTTACCCTCGCAAATATGCTGGCATCTCCTCTGCTCCATCTCTGCCATTTGAGTTTGGTATTTATGAATGGAATATGGATGGCTTTGAGTTTATGCTCCCTGCTGTTTTGACCCCAGAATCACCATTCTGATTTTTCATTCCCCATTTGCGAATCATACACATGATTCTTTACTTTGGGCCATTTCCCCATTACCTGGCACCAAATGTTTCCCATAAAAGGTACCCATATCTCAATATTATTTGTGTCTCAGTCAGGGCCAGTTTAGCTAAGATGCCATTTCTGGGTTCACCCTGTAGAGACACTTCCACTTTACAGAGTTCTGGAATGCCTTTTAAGAACACTGTGGGAGCCCATTTCAGGTCATGAGCACCACAGTGTGGGAGGTGGGGAGGCTCCTGCCTCCCCTCATACCATATTTCCAACCCAAAATGGTGCCAGGTAGTCTCGACAAGAATCTGGCCCCTGCAACCCTCTTAAAAGTCATTCCAGGACACTACAAAATGGATGTGCATCCCAGGTTCACGTCCCAGTGTCTCTTCATATGCGATGTCAAAGCAAATGAGAAGCAGAGGTGGTGTATCCCCGCCTTCCTCTGCAGAATCCTCCTTGGTGGTCCCAATCCAAGTACCTACGCTTCTTAACTTCTAAGATCTGACAAAATCAGGCTATATCATGCTAACTAAAAAGGCAGTTTGGTGTAGCGTTTAGGAGCGGGGAGTCTAATCTGGGAGAACCTGGTTTGATTCCCCACTCCTCCCCATGCAGCTGCTGGTGTGACCTTGGGTCAGTTACAAGTTCTTTCAGAGCTGTTCTCTCACGAGCAGTTCTCAAAAGAGCTCTCTCAGCCCCACTTACCTCACAGGGTGTCTGTTGCGGAGAGGGGAAGGGAAAGGAGATTAATTAAGGAGATTGTAAGATGCCCTGAGACTCCTTCAGGTAGTGAAGGGCAGGGTATAAATTCAACCTCTTCTTCTTCTTCTAATCTACATCCCATCAATGTACAAATAATATAGCACAAATTGTCTATAGGAAATGTGCAATATCCATACAATGAGTGTACAAAAGCAACAGCAGAAAAGCAGAACACTGAAAGTACTGACAAAAATGTAAAGAACTATTTAAAAAAAGGAAAAAAAGAATGTTCACTCATTTTCAGGGAGGTGCCCCAGAAACTCAGGAGAAGACCCCTGTTTATTTTTGTTCTTTCTTCTTTCCTCTTTGTATAAGCTTCAGCTGCATCCTTCCATGCTCCATAGTGATTAGGTCTGCTATTCGTAGATGGAGGTGGAGGTGAAGCCGGTCGATGCACTGCCATCTCTTAGAGCACTGATTTGCCCCACCTAGGAAGGCAAAGGATGAGATGGTTAGACAGTGTCATCGATGCAACAAACATGAAATTGAACCATCTTCAGAGGACGGCAGAAGACAGGAGGGCCTGGTGGGAGCTGGTCCATGGGGTCGCGAAGAGTTGGACTCGACTGTGCGACTGAACAACAACAAAGGATTGGGGGGGGGGGCAAAAAAGGGACTGAATAATTTCAATTTAAAGACTTGATTTCACTAGAACTTTACCATGGATGGAAGGATTCCCATCTGCAGTGAGTGACTTCTTTGTCTCCTCCTTCCTTCTCTAGACCGAAACACTGCTGCTGGGGACCCCTGGTATTTCTGGGGGAATTTTGGACAACTGTGGGGAAAGGGAGGTGAGAAAGTCACAATCCACAGACTTAAAACATTCTGACCACAGAAACATTCCGGTGGATCTAAGCCAGAGAGTCAGAACTTCTTTTTAAACTTCTGGTTAAAAAAAAATGGTGGCTTTTGCAGCCCAAATGGTAATGCTACAAAGTCCAGGCTCCAATCTGCCCTGCTCATCCTATTCAAATAATAAGTTAAATTTAAAAAGCAGTATATTTTTCTTAAGGAGGCTAATAGAGGCTCCAGAGTGGTATTTGAGGTCAGGGAAATGTCCCAGGGGTGGGTGGGCGGTGCAATTATTTTTTTAAAAAAAGAATACTCCACCTTCCACTCCAATCTGATTTGGGCATCTTCCTCTCCGCTCACAGCTGCTATTGACCAATAAGATCCACTCAGGAGATCTCAGCTGCAAACCTAAGAATACTTTGAATAAACTGGGGCTTACTAGACTTGCTTAGGCAAGCTTCCATTCATGGCTCTCCCAGCATCTTCTTTAGTTCAGCCTTTGCTTTCTCATGGCCAAAGGATGGAATCTCTGCACCTGATCCCACTTAAGGCCCTGCTCTTCTTCAAGGCCATTGCTTATTGTCCTCCTGCCTCTATATATCAATTGTTTCCCAAGGTTCTGTAAAGAAGAAGTAGAAGGAGGAGGAGGAGGAGATTGAGAGTGGATTTATACCCCGCCCTTCACTTGGAGTCTCACAGCAGTTTACAAACTCCTTTCCCTTCCCCTCCACACAAGACACCCTGTGAGGTAGGTGGGCTGAGGGAGCTCTTTCCAAAACTGTCCTTGAGAGAACAGCTCTGACAGAACTATGCCTTGCCCAGGGTCATCCAGCAGCTGCAAGTGGAGGAGTGGGGAATCAAACCCAGTTCTCCCAGATTAGAAGAGAGAAGAGATTGGATTTATACCCCGCCCTTCACTACCCAGAGGAGTCTCAGAGCGGCTTACAAACTCCTTCCCCTTCCCCTCTCCACAACAGACACCCTGTGAGGTAGGCAGGGCTGAGAGAGCTCTTTTTTCAAGGACAGCTGTGCCAGAAGTATGGCTTGCCCAAGGTCATCCAGCAGCTGCAAGTGGAGGAGTGGGGAATCAAACCCGGTTCTCCCAGATCAGAGTCTGCACACTTAACCACTACACCAAATTGGCTCTAATTAGAGTCTGCGCACTTAACCAGGACACCAACTAGCCCAGTTGTCCTTCAGCACCCCCTGCCCCACTTCCTATTTTACAATTCTAAACACTATCCACTCCTCCAGCCCTGACCTGTATGGCCTAGGCTGGCCTGATCTTGTCAGATTTTGGAAGCTAAGCATGGTCAGTCCGGGTTAGCACTTGGATTGGGAAACTAGCAAGGAAGTTGCCACACAGAGGCAGGCAGCAGCTTCCTCTCTTGCACTGAAAAACCCTACATGGTTATGATGTCAGCTGCATCTTGGTGGCACTTTCCACCACTACAGCTTCTCCCACCCCTCAGATTTTGTGCAACCAAACCAAGTCGTTCTTATCCATTACATTTCTGAAAACGTGCCTAATTTGAATAATATATTCCAAATGCAGAATCATGAATGTTCTGCGTGCAGAGTGCAGAGTACCCCCTGCTGGAGGATCCAGGCACGACAGCTTTCATACATGCCTCTTCTTTCGGTTCGAATCCTTGGAACTTCACCCTGTGCATGAAAATGTAAACCTCTCCTATGGAAACCAGGGAGCTCAAGGAGCTAGAACTGTGCATAACGGATAAATGATGGTTATGATGTGCTAAACACTGAAAGTATGGCCACGCCTTTCCCTCCACAAGAGAGGCATTGGTATCTGCAGACCTCTCATGACCTTGTTTCCTCTGTGCCAAATGGCTGGGCATCGCTCGTCCCCTTTAGCTCCTTCTCTGTCTCCTCGTATATTTTATTTATTTCAATATATTTATGTTAGGAAGGGACCGCACACTGTGATGTAAAACCTTGTTCTCGAAAAGTCCCTTATCAAACACCATTCCCAGTGCAACACTTGCCTTCAACGGATATAATTATATGCATGTGCCATACTTCCCACATGGCTGAAATTTGTTCATCAATTACTTCCTGCTTGGTAATGCGGCAGCTGGAAGTAGGCTCGGATGGCAGTTAAATTTGTGGCTATCAGCCACTTTATCAAAGGACGATACCTACAGGGAGTCTATTGCCTTTTGCGGTAACTGCGTGCGAAGACCCTTTAATGTATTGGAGAGAGCGGAAGGCCTTACAGCGGAGAGCTTTCAGAAAGAGTCTTTCTGCGCGTCTTGTCCACTACTTAGATGCCATTAATGGAGCAAGATGGACGGTTTTATGTGACAAGCGAAGGAGCCTTCTAATAGGTTTTGATAATGTTCCTAAATCCAGATAGATAGATAGATAGATAGATAGATAGATAGATAGATAGATAGATAGATAGATAGATAGATAGATGGAAGGATAGATAGATAGATGATGGATAGATATAAAAGAAGGGAGGCGTGAAACCTACTCGCCACATCTCTTGGTTATCAGAGAGAGCGCAAAGGTAAATAACATTAGATAGATAGATAGATATAAAAGAAGGGAGGCATGAAACCTACTCGCAGCATCTCTTGGTTATCAGAGAGAGGGCAAAGGTAAATAACTTCTATCTGTCGAGTAACGTTTTTATCCTACTTTTCATCCAAGAGCTTTAAGTTGTGTATATGGCTCTCCATTTCATCTTATCTGCTTACCAAACCCTATCAGGTAGAACAGTCCGAGAGAGTGTGAATGCCCCAAGATCACCCAGCGAGCTGCATGGCAGTGCTGGGATTTGAACTCAGTCTCAATGGAGCTGCGGTGGCTCAAGTGGTTAAGACGCTGAACTGCAGGCTGTGGAAGGTCAGTAGTTCAGCAGTTCGAGACCCGGGTGCCGCAAGATGGGGTGAGCTCCTGTCTCTAGTTCCAGCTCCTGCCAACCTAGCCGTTCGAAAGCAAGAAATTGCAAGTAGATAAATAGGTACCACTTTGGTGGGAAGGTAACAGTGTTCCGTGCGCCTTGGTGTTTAGTCATGCTGGCCACATGACCACGGAAACGTCTTCGGACAGCGCTGGCTCTTCGGCTTTGAAACGGAGATGAGCACCGCGACCCTAGAGTCGGATTTGACTGGCTTTCGAGCAAGGGAACCTTTACCTTTACCTTTACCTCCCTGACAATCTTAGTCCAACACTCTTGTTATGACAAAATAGGTATGAGAAAGATAGTGTCCATTCATATGTTATACTGGGATGCTGTCTGAATCCCTGGGAGTGGAGTCTGTATTCATGTGAGCTATGGGACTTTCTGCAGTATCCTGTCTCTAGTGCAGTGTGACGTTGAAGTAGAGCTAAAGGTTCAGATCCCTTCTGAACCATTCCCTCTTTGTTAGACTAGCCTACCCTAAGAGGATACAGTGGAGAAAGGAAGTCTATGTAAGATGCCCCAACCTCCTTTAAGAAGAAGAAAAGAAGAGATTGGATTTATACCCTGCCCTTCACTTGGAGTCTCAGAGCGGCTTACAAACTCCTTTCCCTTCCCCTCCCCACAACAGACACCCTGTGAGGTAGGTGAGGTATATTGCCATTTGCTCCAGACAGTGCTGAGCGCAGAATTCTAATTCTGAAGATGTCCTACACATACTAACTACATTTTGACAATGGAATTCATTGGTGAGATTTCAAAATTTATTTATTTAATCCATTTATAACCCACTTTGCTCTCCAGTAGGGACCCGAGGTTGCTTACAGTGTTCTTCCCTTGCAATACATCACTGTACATTTGCATCTTAGATCTGTGCTTTGTGAAGCATTGAGACATTTTAGGAATGTGGGGGATTTTAGTGTGTGGAATGTGAGGGCGTTGATGATCTAGATACAATTTTGTTTCTTTTTTAAAAAATATATTTTATTAAATTTTACAAACAAATAACAATAACACTTAACATCATTGTATATTAAGAAACGTTTACATAAAATGCTTTTTCCACAATAAAAATAAAAATTTTACATTAGTAGCATATCTGTTGGTACTTCATTTAGAGATTGTAAATATTCTATGATAGGTAACCATATTGTATACCCTGTTTTTCATTTTTCATATGACACAGATTGTATAGACCAAGTAATTGTGTCCATAAGATATAACTGCCATATATTTTTAAACCAATTATTCATAGAAAAGTTCTTTTCAGCCTTCCAATGTTGCGCTATTACCAATTTCGCAGTATGTAATAAAAAAGCTAATCTAATATTATTTATCTGTGAAATTTGCAAATCTTTTCTAATATTTAATAAAATTACTTCAGGTATTAATGGTAGTACAATTTTGTTTCTCTTTGAGTTTCAAAAGCAAATTTCCATCAAAAGCAGTAAATGTTATCTGAGATCCAGTATGGTGTCTGTATGGTTAGAGCGTCGGACTAGGGCTGGGGAAATCTGGATTCATTTGTGTGAATCTCACTGGGTGGTCTTGGTCGAGTTGCTCTCTCTCAGACTAACCTACCTTCCAGGTTAATAAAAGGGAAGTGTGTATGTCACTCTGAGATTCTTGGAAGAAGGGTGGAAATTTTAAAAATCTATTGAGGAAACCTACTGTACCTTGACCCGGATAGCCCAGGGAAGCCCGATCTCATCAGATCTCAGAAGCTAAGCAGGGCCGACCCTGGCAAGTACTTGGATGGGCTGGAATTCCAGGGCCGGGAAGCAGAGGCAGGCTATCAAGCCACTTTGCTGAAACGTCCAAGCCCCACTAGGGGTCGCCAAGAAGTCAACCATGACTTCCAGGTACACACACATGCACCCACACCTAAAATACTCTCTCACGCAAAAGGAAACCTAGTGTAAGTTCCAAGAGGCAAGGCGCCCATATGTTCTAAATTAGATTTTCTGATTTTGTATTTAACAAGAACACCTCTTATCTCTGATTGATTAGAAAGAAGCGATAATGCTTTAATAGTTACATCCCTTATATAAAACCAGGATTTATTTATTTTTGATTGATTTCTTTAGATTTGATTTATTTAAGTTTTGACTGAGTAAACGAGGTTTTCATTTTTGTGAATCCCACATTAAAAAGTTATTTCCCAGAGTTACTCTGAGTCTACATGTTAAATTTGAAAAGATATCTGTCAGGTGATAGTTAATTGCCTCCCAGCTGGCCGTTGACTGCTTAACATAATCAGAGGCTATGATCAATTATCAGTAATCACGTGGGTGGGATCCAGAGAACCAACTGTGGAGCTCCACTCACACACGGACTTTTCCTCCTCCCAATTTATTTATTTATTTAATTTCATTTATACCCCGCCCTCCCCGCATGCGGGCTCAGGGCGGCTTACATAGGCACAGTAGTGCAATAAAATATAACACGATTAAAACAATTTAGGCACCCAAAGTGCGATAAAATCACACAATTAACCACTTAAAACACAATTCAATCCCACAGGATGCATCAGTAATTAAAATACTCACTCATTATTATATATCACAGTGAGATCAGAAGAAAGGGGGGGGGTGCCATAGGCCGAGATGTCCCAGATGGCTAATCAGCCCGCCCCGACAGCAATGCTCTGCAGTATACGATGGTGGTAATAGTGGTGGCGGCGGCTCCTACTCAAAAGCCTGGCAGAAGAGCTCCATCTTGCAGGCCCTGCGGAACTGTAAAAGGTCCCACCGGGCCCTGATCTCCTCCGGGAGCTCATTCCACCAGGTAGGAGCCGCCACCGAAAAGGACCTGGCCCTTGTGGAAGCAAGCCTGGCCTCTTTAGGTCCCGGGGTCACTAGGCGGTGTTGTGACCCCGACTGAAGTGCTCTTTGGGGCCTGTATGGGGAAAGGCGGTGCCTCAGGTATGCCGGACCCTGGCCATGTAGGGCTTTAAAGGTAAGCACCAGCACTTTGAAGCGAATCCAGAACGCTATAGGCAGCCAGTGCAGCGCTTTCAGTACAGGCTGGATGTGATCCCATTTTGGGACCCCCATTACCAGCCTGGCCGCTGCATTCTGCACCAGCTGAAGCCTCCGAATTTGTGACAGAGGCAGCCCCATGTAGAGAGCGTTACAGTAGTCTAGCCTCGAGGTGACCGTCACATGGATCACTGTGGCCAGATCATCGCGGCTAAGGAAGGGGACCAACTGCCGCACCAGCCGTAGATGATAGAAGGCTGCTTTGGCAGTGGCCGCCACCTGGGCCTCCATCGTTAAGCTGGGGTCCAGGAGCACTCCCAAACTCCTAACCTCCGAAGCGGGCACCAGAGGCGCCCCATATAGTTTTGAAAATTAACCAGAATAAGAGAAATCCTAAACAAACAAACGTGGCCTGATGAGGACTGAATGCACTTTGGAAAGGATGCAGCATTGAGAGTTGCTATTCTCCACAGGATGTTGAGATCAAGTCTTTGTTTTTAGGATTTTCCAATCACATTTTTCTCTACCTGGGGCGCTCCCTGAATGTTAGAGACCACTGCCTTGTCCAGTGGGTGGCTCCCTTTTACTACTTTCGTCATCCAGATGGGGGTCTGCCACTTGACATTTAAGCTAGTGTGACACCTGCTCTCCAATAAGGAGGTACCTGATCATTATCTTATCACCCTGAAAATTCATGATGTGGTCTCTGTCATTAGAAATGAAGCCAGTTTGGTGTAGTGGTTAGGAGCATGGACTCCAATTTGGGAGAATCAGGTTTGATTTCCCCACTCCTCCACATGCAGCTGTTGGTGTGACCTTGAGTCAGTTACAAGTTCTTTCAGAGCTCTTCTCTCAGGAGCAGTTCTCAAAAGAGCTCTCCCAGCCCCACCTACCTCACAGGGTGTCCGTTTTGTGGAAGGAAGGGAAAGAAGATTGTAAGCTGCTCTAAGACTCCTTTGGGTAGTGAAAAGTGGGGTATACATCCAGTCTCCTCCTCCTCCTCCTCCTCCTCCTCCTCCTCCTCTTCTTCTTCTTCTTCTTCTTCTTCTTCTTCTTCTTCTTCTTCTTCTTCTTCTTCTTCTTCTTCTTCTTCTTCTTCTTCTTCTTCTTCTTCTTCTTCCTAAGAGCATGTCCTGGAAACCATTTTTTCTGTCTCTTTCTTCAGTATCTCTTCAACCTACTAGCCAATTCTTGGCAATATAAAGCATTTCTTGAAAGAAGAGCTGGGTGGGGAACCATCCAACTTCGCAACTGGTTCTGGAGTGTTTAAACAAAACAGTACCTTAAACATGGAGATGTTTATGAAGGAAAACACACAACAGTCATCAGAAGCATTTCATAATGTAAATCAGAAAACCTCTTACCAGTTCCAAAGTTGTCCATACACTAAGTCCCAGATGGTTTTCTTGTTAACCACATGGCTCATGAGAAATCGTCTCACTTGATCAACAGACGCTGCCAGTTGCCTCTGCCAGAAAGAGGCACAGTTAGCCACATAAATGGAATCTAATGCCATTCTAAATTCTAGTCTGCCATCTAATATAGATGGATAGATAATGTCTGGTATACTAACTCCTTCTGATTTCAAATCTGTCTTGAGTCTGCCTTGAGTCCCAGAGAGAAATAAGTAAATAAAATAGATACACAAATAAATAAATACGTAATAAAAATGGGGAATAATTTAGGCGTCCCTTCCTATGGACCCTGAATGCCTTAAAATCATATGGCTCACGTACTTGTTCCTCATTCCTTTCCTGACTTCTTTGGTATAAACAAATCATTAGGGTTGCCAACTTCCAGGTGATGGCTGGAGATCTCCTGGGATTCTAACTGATCTCCAGGTGACAAAGATCAGTTCACCTGGAGAAAATGGCCACTTTGGGAGGTGGGCTCTACGGCACCCCAAGGAAACCTCTATGTACCCCAAGGAAGCCCCTCCCCTCCCCAAACCCCACCTTCCTCAGGCTCCACCCTGAAAATCTTCAGGCATTTCCCAACCCACAGCTGGCAACCCTACAAATGACGGGCTACAGTGTGGTTTCAACTGTTTCAGACGTGATGAAAAAGAGAGGAAGGAAGGGGTGCAGATGCAAGCCCGAGAACTCTCAATTACCAGGCTGAAGCAGGCCTCTGTGTTCTTTGGAAGGAGAATGCAGAGTTTTAATCTTAGCTTAAATAAAAGAGATGCCAGTCTCCAGCTGGGACTTGGGGATCCCCCGGAATCACAGCCCATCTCCAGACTACAGAGATCAGTTCCCTTGGAAAAAATGGTTTGGATTTGACTCTATGGCCTTGTACCCCACTGAGGTCCTTGTCCTCCCCAAGCTCCATCACCAAATCTCCAGGAGGCTCCCAGCCTGGATCTGGCAACCCCACCCCCCCATCCCCTGCTGGTGGCCAGGGGGCATCGGGCAACCCTACTATAGAACAGTATGGGAGGGAAGGCAGCACGGTATAGCCCAGTCTTATCAGACCCTGGAGGCTAAGCACCAGGGGTCATTTCCTGCAGGAGTGCACAGGAGCGGAGCTCCGGCAGTAAAGAGCACAGGGGGCGGGCACATGCAACAAGCCCCACCCCCTGCTCCCAGAAGCCCTCAGTCAGAGCAAGAAGCAGCCAGGTAAGCTGCAGAGCCCCCCCCCCAGCTCCCCACAGTCCAGTGGCACCTTTAAGACCGACCACGTTTTATTCAGGTACGAGCACTCCCTCCTCTGTGAGGACAGATCTGCACATCCCCCCCCCCATAGCTAGCAATCCAAAACAGTCTAGTGGAGCCTGAGCAGTGGGTGTTGCCTCCTGACACACTTCTGGTGATGTCATGGGGTGTGACATATGCAAATAAGGTATGCTAATGAGTTGTGCTAATGAGCTCCTGCTCCTCTTTTTCTACAAAATGACCCCTGCTAAGCACTGTCAGTAGTCGGATGGGAGATCGCCAAGGAAGACTCTGCAGAGGACGGCAACAGTAATCCACCCCTGTTTTTCACTTTCCTGGAAAGCCCTTTGCCGGGGTTGCCAGAAGTCAGTTGCGAATTGACAGTATGTATATTCGTATGCCGTGGTGGCTCAGAAGTTAAGACGTAGACGTAGACGTAGACGTAGAGGCTCAGAAGTAGCTCAGCAGTTCGAGACCCTAGTGCCGTGTGACGGAGCGAGCTCCCGTCTCTGGCCCCAGCTCCTGCCAACCTAGCAGTTTGAAAGCAAGAAACTGCAAGTAGATAAAAAGGTACCACTTCAGTGGGAAGGTAACAGCGTTCCGTGTGCCTCAGTGTTTAGTCATGCCAGCCACATGACCATGGAGAAGTCTTTGGACAGTGCTGGCTCTTCGGTTTGGATGATGAGCACCGCCCCCTAGAGTCAGATTTGACTGACTTCTGAGCAAGGGAAAACTTTACCTTTACCATTTACTATGTATGTAAAGGTTCCAGTTTTGCTACTTACCTCTTCAGCTCTTTCTCTTTCCTAAATAGCCAGAGAATAAAACGAGGGCAGCATCTTTCATAGACAGTCCCTGTTTCCCCGAGTAAAGTTTGTCCTGTTTGTTAGACAGGTACGATCAAATGCAGATGTTACATTCCTGTTACCGGCCTGGGCCTTCGTGTTGTCCTTTATTTGCCAGGGGGTGTGGATCACAAAAACCTCTCGAAAAACTGTAGCAGAAGTCCACTGCTATAACTTGTCTCTGGAGTGTGACGAGCCAGAGGGAGGATATTATACCTTCGCTATCCAACCTGAGCTGGCTCTTTCCCACCCACTTCTGGGCCCAATTTGAGAGGTTGGTATTGATTTACAAAGCCCACCATGAGGCAAGGCTGTGTCATCGTCTGAAGGACTTTTTCTCCTTCTGGGAGCAGCAGTCGCCGTTCCAGGCGTCTGGTACCCTTACGTTGCCACAGCCCCCAGCATAGTGTCATGGGAGCCTGTGGAAAACAGTCTTCTCCGGAAAACGGGGAAGACCTTCGAGCACCATCCCAAGAGCGATCATGTAGAGCGTTGACTGCACAATGCAATCATGTCTTCAGAACAGCCTCAGCAACAAAAAAACAAAACCCTTCCAGGGTGTAGAAAACAAACAGCAACGCTTTGTGCTTGTACGCCTTACAGTTCAAATAGGTTTCCATAATAGAAAATTGCAACAACCCTGTACAGCCGTAGAAATTGCTGTGAAGTAACAGCCACCTTGTGGTGACCCCATAGGGGTTTCAAGGCAAGAGACGAACAAAGCCAGTTTGGTGTGGTGGTTAAGTGCGCGGACTCTAATCGGGGAGAACCGGGTTTGATTCCCCACTCCTCCACTTGCACCTGCTGGATGACCTTGGGGAAGCCATAGTTCTGACAAGAGCTGTCCTTAAAAAGGCAGTTCTTTCAGAGCTCTCTCAGCCCCAGGGGTCATTTCCTGCAGGAGCGCACAGAAGCGGAGCTCCGGCAGTAAAGAGCCCAGGGGGCGGACACATGCAACAAGCCGCACCCCCTGCTCCCAGCAGCCCTCAGTCAGAGCAAGAAGCAGCCAGGTAAGTTGCAGAGCTCCCCCCAGCCCCCCCCCAGTCCAAAACAGACCAATGGAGCCTGAGTGGTGGGTGTTGCCTTCTGACACAATTACGGTGATGTCAGGGTGTGTGGCATATGCAAATAAGTTATGCTAATGAGTTATGCTAATGCGCTCCTGCACCTCTTTTTCTATGAAATGACACCTGCCTGGCACTATCCCGCTGTCTTTTATGTACAAGTTAAAGACCATGTTACTTTCTTCTTCTTCTTCTTCTTCTTCTTCTTCTTCTTCTTCTTCTTCTTCTTCTTCTTCTTCTTCTTCTTCTTCTTCTTCTTGCCTCTGGCATAGCAACCCTGAGGCTTCTTTGGTGGTCTCCCATCCAGAAACTAACCCAGCCTGACCTTGCTTAGCTTCCGAGATCTGCCCAGATTGGGCTGTCCTGGGCCGGCCAGATCAGGATGCTGTTTGGTAGGCCAGTATTATTGTCCTCTGCATGACCTATTGAAAGGCAGGGTGGGCGGGTTTGTCCATATATTGTGAAACAAATAGACATGGTGCCATGAAGGAGGTTTAGGACTGGGCCACTATTTCATTATCTGCAGGCCAATGAATTTAACTATTTAATCACCAGCCTCCCCCTAACTTACTGATAGCCTCCCTGCTCATGGTGAGAGGTAGAGGATGCCCTGCAAGGGAAGCCACCTTGTCAGCCATGTCAACTAGTTATTCTTGAACCAGAAAGATGGTTGGAGCAAGGAGGCTTGATTAGGAGGTATGGCCATTTTGCTGGCAGAGTTTAAATAGGCAAGGAAGTGGAGCACTGACTGTTTAGAGAGAAATAAGCAGGTTGATTAAAGAAGAACAAACTGTTATAGAACACAGGAGAGAGAGAAGCTTCAGCTGTCTAACCTAATGGCTGAAGGAGGAACAACAAGAACAGGAAGCTCTGTGGGAGCAGGAAGTCTCCAGAAGAGCCAAACAGGAGAGAGCAAGGACATAATTCGAAATACTGGGCAGTCCCTAACCTAGCTATGCTACCTACCAGTCCTTCAGCTGTCCCCCTGTAGGATGATCTTCAGATCTTCTTCATGAGGCTGCACTATAGACCTTGCATATTCCAACACATTTTATGTGCAGAGCTGTCATTGGCAGATCTCTACAATCTTTGTCCTACTACTTTGCCAGTTTGGTGTAGTGGTCTAATCTGGGAGAACCGGGTTTGATTCCCTACTCCTCCACTTGCAGCTGCTGGATGACCTTGGACAAGCCATAGTTCTGTCAGAGCTGTTCTCTCAAGGGCAGTTCTGGAAAGAGCTCTCTCAGCCCCACCTACCTCACAGGGTGTCTGTTGTTGGGAGGGGAAGGGAAAGAAGTTTGTAAGCTGCTCTGAGACTCCAAGTGAAGGGTGGAGTATAAATCCAATCTCCTCCTCCTCCTCCTCCTCCTCTTCGTCGTCGTCGTCTTCTTCTTCTTCTTCTTCTTCTTCTTCTTCTTCTTCCTTATTCTGTTGATTGTACTGACTTATGCTGTGCAATCCATCTGGAGCCTCATTGAGAGAAGTGGTCTATAAATTAATAAATGTAAATGTGTTGCCAAAGGCAGCCCAGGAAGAGCCCAGACTTCAAACTTCACACTCCACTCCTTCTAAGGCATGGAGCTGAAGACTCCGTAGGCTGGAGGAAAGATTCAAGCCTTGGTGAAAAGAACGCTAGGTTACAGAACACTGGTTTGCATACAGCGGTCCCAAGGTTCAGCACCTTCTTTCTCTGGTTAAAAGATCTCAATGAGAAGGCGTTGACTGAACTAGACGGAACAAGGGGTATAAGGACAATTCCTTTGTTCAATTTCAGCCTGCTCCTCCGCCTGCTCCTCCTCTATACTGTCATAACCTGGATGGCTCGGGCTAGCCTGAGCTCATCAGATATCAGAAGCTAAGCAAGGTTGGCCCTGGTGAGTATGTGGATGGGAGACCCCCAAGGAAGTCCAGGGTTGCTACGCAGAGCCAGGCGATGGCAAGCCACCTCTAAATGTCTCTTGCCTTGAAAGCCCTACAGGGTCACCATAGGTTGCCTGTGACTTGATGGCCCTTTCTGTCACCGCCTCCTCCGTATTATATGGATGATATTAATATGAATGTACCTTACAGGATTGTTGTAAGGCTCGGCGAGATAATGGAGAAGAAGTGTCCTGCGTGCTTTGAACAAGCCCCATGTAAAGGATGGTTGTGCCGCACCAAAAATACACAATAAAATAATAAACCCCCTGAATGAGCGGCCTTGAATTTCCAGAGAAAATACAACCCCTCTGCGTAGCCTTTGGACAACATCGCCTGTTTGTCGGGACGCAAACGGAGCAGCAAGCTACAAATCTCTCCGTTTGATGATGGAACAATTGTCATACATTCTGTTCTCTTTGTCTCCGACGATAGTATCTGCGGTCCTATTCGGAGACAGGAAATGTGTGTCTGTCACTGTACCTGTCTAAAAATAACAATACCCTCTAGCTCCAGAGGCTCCCTTTACAGAGTTTTATTAGTATAATGAATGAACGCCCAGCAGTGCACCCAGAAAACAATTTGGAACTCTGGATTTTAAAAGCTGTCATTATTAACTATGAAAAAGAACCAGCTGCCAGTCGCAGACAGGGTTTTGTTAAAAGATTGCAATGGATGGCTGGGTGGGTGGGTGGGTGGATGGATGGAGGGTTGAATCTTTGGTGATTTGTGGATGGATGGATGGATGGAGACAGACGGATGGGTAGGCAGGCAGACAGACAGACAGATAGATGAGAGATAGAGGGTTGAATCTTTGGTATGTTGTTAATAGACTATATGAAAGAATGGTCCATAAGCCATCGAAATGTATATGGCTTTTTTAGGTTATTTACGAATGCAGTAAGTCATGTGCTTGCATTTGTCATTGCTAGCTGCTGAAAAACTGGAAGCTTGTAGGGACCCAGCTGGGCAAAGAGGTCTGCAGTGTGACATGGTCCCACTGGCTGCTGGGCGGTTAATATAAGGAACTGCATCTGGATCCGGCCAATTCCCTCTACACACATAGTGCTACAAGGTCGCTCTTTGGCTGCGATTGTGTGAGCGTGACTTTGTGAACTTGCGGTATGCATGTGCAGTAGCGGAGAATGACACTTTCACAACCCCAGTCACCCTACCCCTGCGCGAGGAGGAGCGGAGTGGAGGCACAGCCCTAGAAAAGACGTAGGATCACCAGCTCTGGGTTTGGAAATTCCTGGAGATTTTAGGGGTGGAGCCTGGAAAGGGCGGGGTTCAGGAGGGACCTCAGTAGAGTATAATGCCTTCGAGTTCACCTTCCAAAGGAGCCATTTTCTCCAGGGAACTGATCTCTGTAGCCTGGAGGCCAGTTGTATTCCCAGGATATCTCCAGCCACCACCTCAAGACCAGCAAGTATAATGTCCTAGAGTCCACCCTCCAAAGCAGCCATTTTCTCCAGAGGAACTGGAACTTGGTTATAATTCCAGGCAGGGGTCGTTTCATAGAAAAAGAGCTAGGGGAACTCATTAGCATAACTCATTAGCATATGCCACACACCCTGACATCACTGGAAGTGTGTCATAAGGCCACACCCCCTGACATCACCGGAAGTATGTCATAAGGCCACACACCCCAACCCCATGAGGGGCCCGGCGGTGGACCTGCAAGGCCGGCGGGAGTGCAAGGAAGCCCTGCAAAGGCCCTCCCTGGCCCCAGGCTGGCAGGGGTGGGGAGAGGCGGGGAGGAAGCAACTTACTCTCCCTCTTCTCCTGCCTCCTCCCAGCTGAATGAGGGCCGGAAGCGGGGTGGCCAGAAGCAGGGGGCGGGGCTTCGTCATGTGCCTCGCCCCCCGTACCTCACCCGGGGAAACTGCGATCCCCCCGATCCCCCCCAAAATGACCTCTGATTCCAGGAGATCTCCAGATCCCACCTAAAAGCTGGGGACCCTAAGCTGCTGGCAATCAGGTCAGGACCCTTTGCAAAGCAGGGGAGTGTCAGGCTTCTTGGAGGCTTGAATGTTCCCACTCCTGGCCAAGAAGGAAGACAGAAGGACCGTTTCCTACCTGACCAGTGTTCCCTCTAAGCTGAGTTAGTGTGAGCTAGCTCACAGTTTTTTAGCCTCCGGCTCACACATTTTTGCCTTAGCTCAGGAGAGGTGGCTCCAGAGCAAACTGATTGATGCAGCAGCCAAATCGCTCGCTCACCACTTCAATTCCAGTAGCTCACAAAGTAGAAGTTTTGCTCACAAGACTCCACAGCTTAGAGGGAACATTGTACCTGACCCAGGTAGATTGGTGCCCAGCCGGGCTTAACCCTGCAGAAAGGGTGCAGTATCCAGGACAGGAGCTCAAGAAGCTGGACACTCAGGCTAGGAACATAGCTTAGCACCTATGTGGGAAAGGCAGGGTTGATGAGAGCGAACTGGCCTGGCTCGAAGGTGGTGGTTAACCCCTGGAGTTGGCATTCTAAAGGAAGGAAGCAATCAAACTCCAAACTGCACAGTTCTGGTATGTCACCTCATCTCCGCTGAGACAAGGTGGACCTTCTCCCAGCCACGGGGACTTCACAGACACCTTTGTAGCGAAAAGTGTATGCCTATAAACGTACACTGATTTAGACCACTCGTCCATTTGCCCCCCAGTATTATCAACTCTGGTGGGTGATTGCTGTCTCCGTTACAGGATGTTCTTTCCCAACATCTGCTGGCTGAGAGTCTTTACATGGAAATGTGGTGGACTGGACCTTCTGTGAATAGGGTTGCCAGCCTCCAGGCGGGGCCTGGTGACCCCCCTCCCCCACTATTACAATTGATCTCCAGGTGACAGAAATCAGTCCCCTGGAGAAAATGGCTGCTTTGGAGGGTGGACTCTATGGCATCATACCCTGCTGAGGTCCCTCCCCTCCCCAAATCCTGCCCTCCCAGGCTCCATGCCCCCAAATCTCTAGGTATTTCCCCACTCAGAGCTGGTAACCCCATATCCAAGCTAGGTATGCCCTCTGCCACTGAGTCCTATAGTGTAGTCCACGGTGTCATCAGGCTTTTAATGCAATTTACTAGCCAGGTTCAATCTCAAGCTTTTCTGTCCATTTGAGATCGTTCTGTAATACATCCCAAGATTTGCTAGGAGCCATTATACACTGCTCAACAAGTCATTCATGCCCATGTCTCACTTTTGCTGGAATCACGCTAGGGTTTGTGACCTTATTGGCAGTAGGCAGTTGCCCCAAGGCAGAAGAAGACGAAGATGATGAAGGAGGAGGAGGAGGGTTGGATTTCTACCCCACCCTTCACTCAGAGTCTCAGAGCGGCTTACCGTTTCTTTCCCTTCCTATCCCCTGTGAGGTAGGTGAGGCTGAGAGAACTGCTCTTGAGAGAACAGCTCTGAGAGAACTGTGGCTGACCCAAAGTCACCCAGCTGGCTGCATGCGGAGGAGTGGGGAATTAAACCAGGTTCTCCAGATTACAGCCCACCGCTCTTAACCACTACACCAAACTGGCTCTACACCAAAATGAGCCAGTCTACCTTCGGCAGTGAATATACGCCATATCGACAGGCTGGTTTTGTGAGTAATCCTGATTATTTATTTACTTCACTTATACCTTGCTTTTCTCCCTGGCAGGAACTCAGAGCAGCTTACATTGTTCTCTCCTCCATTTTATCTTCAGAACTACCCTGTGAGGAAGGTTAGGCTGAATCTGTGACTGGCCCAAGGTCACCCAGCAAGCTGCCATGGAGAGTGGGGATTTGCACCTGCGTCTCCCAGATCTTAGTCCAGCACTCTAACCATTACACCACACTCGTCATGTACAGGTTACAGGCCTATCTGGGAGTAGTCCCTTATTCTGAACATGCATTCTATTCATTTTCTCAGCCAAGAATCAAGTGGATATTGGCTAGGAAGTTGTTAAAAAAAAAGAAAATGTCATGGTGGAGGAAACTATCCTGTGCCTTCTCGGCCCAGATGGAATTTTTAAAAACTAGCATCTGATGTCACTAGAGTATTGATGGTAGTTCACTATAAAACTGGCCAAAATCTGTCCCAAGTACCATAGTATCTATTCATTTATATATAAGATAAATAACAAAATTGCAAGTCACTTGCATGACGTTATGAGTCAGAGCAGCTGCCTCAACGCCACCTTGACCGGAGCTCAGAGCTGCTCCCTTCTCCCATTCATATATATATTTGTGAGCATCAGGTAACCTTTTAGAGCACATATTATGGTTGTAGAGGGATCAATGAGATACCAAATTAACCTGGAACATGTGTTATATTTGCTGAAGGACTATTGTTTTGCAATTTACCCTGCTTCCCCCCCCTGCAAGCCATTTGTCTTGCAGCTTATAATGATGGAAGATTGCTTTGATTCGGGGCTCATCCAGTCACCCAGCAGGCTACCACAGAAGATTAGAGATTAAAACCTGGATCTCCCGCCTTCTAGGTTGGCGCTTTAGCCACTATACCACAGTGGCTCTCTGTTTCTACCTACTCATTTTTCCAGTGTAGCTCCTCCTGAGTCCCTTATCCGAACACACCAACTGGCTATGACTGAAAGCAGTCTTGTCTCTTGTAAATTCACAGACTTGCCAAACTGCTGTGACGCACACTGGTAAAAAAAAATGCCAAAGACACAATAAGATGAAACACTGGTATTCTGTTGGACTATGGCCTAATGTAAAACTTGCATTAAATTATGTTGTAGTTTCTAAAATACCCTACCGATTTGGGATGTATCACTTACACTTTCAGGACAGATATGTTCATTAAGTCAAAGGATCTACAAAGTCAACCAGCGAAAACCCTCTTTTGAGGTTTTTCTGGTATTCAGGTCACTTTAATTTCAAGTTGCTCTCACTATAAAACATTTATTTTCTTTCCACTCCCTATTGTGTTCAAGAGATAACTTTTTTAAAAAAAGAATAATAAAGTCAAGTATTTGTAGACAGCTGGTAGCCTTAAGCAGTATCTTCCTAGTATAACTTTCAACTCCTAGCAACCAAATATGTACTTAAGAGAAATTTTTACATGTTAACTGTAGAAAGCCAGAGACAGAAGTTTTTACTGGCTGTAAAATTTCTTCCAGCTCTTTCTTTGCCAAGGAGGTCCAAACTAAGCACATGGAATATCCACCCCAGGACCAAACCAGTTCCCAATGCAGGTGAGGATTAAATGGTGAGTTTTCAGCTATGTCATAGGAACATAAGAGAAGCCAATGTTGGATCAGGTCAATGGCCCATCCAGTCCAACACTGTCACACAGTGGCCAAAAATACCAGGTGCCATCAGGAGGCCCAGCAGTGGGGCCAGGACACTAGAAGCCCTCCCTCTGTTGTACCCTCCCCACAAGCACCAAGAATACAGAGCATCACTTTCCCCAGAGTTCCTGTCTACACTTGTGGATAATAGCCACTGATGGATCTCTGCTCCATATGCTTATCTAATTCCCTCTTGAAGCCATTCATGTCAAATTAGACAAGGCTAGAACATTTTATGTACGTGCGTGTGTGTGCCCGGGCACAAAGTGCCACCAAGTTGCTTCTGACTTCTGGTGACCCTATGAATGAATGTCCTCCAAAGCGCCCTGTCTTGCAAACTGATAGACTTGATTGAGTCAATTCATCCAATGTTGGATTGTCTTCTTTTCCTTCTGTCTTTCAGTTTTCCTAGCATTATTTCCTTTTCCGGTGACTCTTGTCTTCTCATGATGAGGAATTTCAGACAGGCGATATATTCCGGAAGAGGAATGGTTCCCAAACGGTTTCTGGTCTGTCATTTCAGACAGAACCGTTTGAGAACCGGTTCCCTTCCGGAATATTATTGTCATTTCATATATAATCACTTATGTCCCGTTTAGGAAACGGGGCTGAAGCATTTTACCTGTCAACCGCTTCCAAGTACTCCTCAGTTTTCTCTCCCGGTTCCGATGCGCTTTTTCCTGCTGTTTTTCGCCCGCGCGGGCAATCTCCGGCTTTTTTTGTGTGTGGAACGTTTGCTTTATAGCGTTATAACACTATAACGGAATAGCATTATATCA
>NW_015167065.1:1064572-1070392 GCF_001447785.1 Gekko japonicus
AGGGAGCAGAGACTTGGTGAAATCCATGACTGTATTTTGCAGAAGTTACGCATCTTGAATTATTTAGACAGTGGCAGAATCCTAAGTTTCATCTCTGTTTATCATTTTGCAGAAGACAGGTTGCATTTTGCAAGTGATATTAATAATTTCCGCTGAAAGCATAATCACAGCCTGTGGATTGCAGACAGGGCTAATTGCAGGTCCTCCTCATAACACTGGAAAGCGTGTATTTTCGCCCTGAGTTTTCCCAACTGAGGCACAAATCCCTGGCTCCGGACCACCATTTGGCCAACGAATTATTATTTTTTTATGCTGGGAAAGAAGGCTCAAGGGTGTGTGTGTGTGTCTTCTTATGGGTTTGGAAGATACAAAAACAATGTTATAAATTCAATGTTCCCTCTAAGCTGTGGAGTCTTGTGAGCAAAAATCCTACTATGTGAGCGACTGGCATTACAACTGTGAGCGAGCGATTTGGCTACTGCATACATTAGTCTGCTCTGGAGCCCTCCTTCCTGAGCTAAGACAAAAATGTGTGAGCCGGAGGCTAAAAAACTGTGAGCTAGCTCACACTAACTCAGCTTAGAGGGAACACTGGTTATAATAATTATTTGTACTGCAGTGGTTAGTCATTAAATATTAATCGGTTGTCCCCCAAATGAATGGGCAGTAGGTTTTTCAAAAACTGAAAAAGAATTATATTTGTGGACATTTCAGGGGACAGACACTATCTTTTTTTTAAAAAAAAAGTATTAAGATCAAGTATAACTTATAACATGTACAATAGCTGCAAAACTGTATACAAAAGTCCTGAGAATCCAAAATTACAAACCAGCCAGTTAATCACCCACAAATTGTTCAACATACATCAACAGTTATAACATAATAACTTAGAAGAGGCATTCCACCCCCTCTCTCGCATGACCGGGAATGCCTCTTCTAAGACTCAGATGCACGCAGTGTCCACCAACAAAGAATGCTGTTTCTTTTTCAGAGCCATTGTATCATTCATATGCAAATAAATTCATGCTTAATTGGCTAATTACTTAATTCATTACAACACATGCAATTGACTAATTGTCTCTGATGACAGCCCTCATATTTATTATTTCAATCGTGCTTTAAAAAAAACACAAAACCTAAGCATGGTCCAATTATGACAAGGAAACCTTGCTTCCGGATTCACTGTTGGGAAGGAAGCTATAGAAACCAAAAGAAGGGGGAACTGGTAGCAAAGGGTTCAGAAACTGGGGGAAAATGGGTTGTAAAAGAGAAAAAAGAGAAAGGATAGTCTAGGTGGATTGTAAAAGAGAAAAGCTGTCTTATAGTTCCAGACGACAGAGAGAAGGAAGGGCCAGTCTGAGTAACAATATAGTTTGTTGTGAGACCCATGCAATAGGCACACTTCTGTGCATAGCCATAAAGTATTTTTTAAAGTAACTACTTGGAAGATCCAACACAAAGCTTACAATTTCTAAAGAAGTACCCTTATCTGTTTCTATTAAAACATCTTCCTGAGTCCTTCAGCTGAATGTCTTCAAACTGACTGCAACTGAAAACTGTCTGCCTCTGCCAACTCAGTCTTGTAATACATTCTCCTGAAGGAGACTGCTAAGATACTGTTAGGTAAAGGTAAAGGTTCCCTTGCTCGAAAGCCAGTCGAATCCGACTCTAGGGTTGCGGTGCTCATCTCCCTTTCAAAGCCGAAGAGCCAGCCTAAGATACTGTTAAGATACAACAAATAGTACAGTGGTTCTCTGTAAGAAGGTTCCAGAAGAATTAGGAGAATGTGTAGTGGAATAAAGACTGGAAAGATAGATATGGAGCATCTAAACACCTAAAGACCAAATGCAGAAGAATAAATGGAATGTATCAAGGAAAAGGACATGCAGCAATGATGGCTAAATGGAGCTTCCGGGTTTCTGAGGAAAGGAACCGCCAAATGACTGTTCTTGGACAGTCGTAGCAAAAGAAGTCTATCCTGTTCATGCCTTAGTTGGTGGGCTTCTGCTGTGGAAAACAGAGTGCTGGGCCTTTGGCAGGGCTCTTTTTGTAGAAAAAGCCCAGCAGGAACTCATTAGCATAATAGGCCACACCCAACAGCAAAAAAAAGCAGTAATTCATGGGCATATTGGGCCACACCCCTGACAGCACAGCTCATTAGCACATTAGGCCGCACCCCCATGTTACCAGAGGTGTGGTTATCCAGCCACACCCACCTTTTGCTCCTTATTCTGTTTACCTTGTTTGTTGTCAAAACCCAGGGCCTTTTTTTGTAGCAGGAACCCCTTTGCATGTTAGGCCACACACCCCTAATGTAGCCAATCCTAATGAGTTCCTGCTGTTGGGTGTGGCCTATTATGCTAATGAGTTCCTGCTGGGCGTGGCCAACTTGGGAGCCAGCCGGAATTCCATTCCTTTGCGTTCCTGCCCAAAAATAGCCCTTTGGTATGATCCAGCAGGACTCTTCTGAGAGAAACAAGAAGAGAAGGCCCTTTATGTTATGTGTGTAACTACATGAGCGACCAAACAGAGAGAGGCTTAAAATTATTTAAGCATTTCTGACCCCTGCCTTTATCAGCAACGAGGTTGAACATGGCACAGTTCACTTCTTTTCCAGATTTTGTGTGTGTGTGTGTGTGTGTGTGTGTGTGGGTGTGGTGGGGGTGGATGTGTGAGAGAGAGAGAGAGAGAGAGAGAGAGACTGTGATATATGGAAAGGGAAATGTTCCATTTTTTGACAAAGGTAAGTGTAATTCTCCCACCAGGAAAGGTAGTTCAAAGGGAAATCTGACTGGCCCCCCATTCCTTATGCCTTGTTTCCTACTGCGCTGTATTCGAGCCGCGCTGTATAGGTGACTGCATACATCAGGGAGTGCTCTAAGTGTGTCTTTACAAGTATCCTGAATGCTGTTTGAGTATGGAAATTACCGACAAAAGAAATTAAGAGCAGGAACCCCATGATTAGACTAATGCATTGATCAAGTCAATTCTTCTCTGTTTCACTGCCAACACACCACATATAAAAGCGTCATTAAAGGGACGTTGCTGTCTCTCTTACTAATGGTCTACAATTTGAGCGAGCCCCGATGATTGACAGGCTTTGCCAGGGCTGCCTGCGTTGTCTGAAAAAAGCCACATCAGATCAGCGGAAGCTTTAAGCAAAGCATAAATTATAGATACACGTCTGTTTCTTTGATGATGGGAGCCGGGAAGGTGCATCCCACTCCCATCACACAAAGAACCGCACTTTTCATGCCGCTTTTTCACATTGTCACATCGCATTTGGAAAAACAACAGTGAAAACATAAATGCTCTCTCTCTCTCTATTTTTTTTTTTACAAACAGCCTGTTCAAAGCCAGCCTTAAAAGTTCTCCCTCCCCTCCCCTCCTCCCTTTTTTGGAATTAAACATAAAATGAGTGTTAAATTTCAAAGTTCAATACAGCAAGCATTATGGCTTAGAGGGGTTTTTTTTTTTTTTTTTAGGATCTATTTGTCACTGTTCAAAGTGGCTTTTGCGTGGCAGAGCCACTGAGATGGAATACTAGGAGCCAGAAGGCCACCCTGAAATCAAAGATGTTCCCAAAGTAGCTTCTGTTTTTTTAAGAGACATTTTTTGCTCTGCAAATTTTATTGCAGAAAGGCGATTCGATTTCCTGCTTGCGGGGGGAGGGGAGTCTCTGTTTGGCATGATGGTAAACAATAAATTTGGGGTTCATCTGATCCCATCTCATTATCATGTGAACATAATTCTACGTGCGGCCAGAAAAGAGGTTATTTTCCTCTTAGTATAAGAAACCCTCTTAATTTTACAATGGAAACGTTACAGTCTTGTCTGCGTTATGAATGAAAGGATGTTGCTTGTTCCACCTCTGCTGTTGGTTAACTGAAAGCAATCTGTATTTGGGCTGGTGTCGGGTAGCAAAAAGACCGGAGTTAATTACAGACACACAACTACAAATAGAAGAACGTCCCTGCCACACACATACACACACCCCATTCGGCATTTCTTGCAAGGAGGGTTTTGAAGACACTCCTGAATATAGACAGGATAGATTTTTGACATATCTCTCGACTGCATGTGAGGGGGTTCATATATGTGGCTGAACAAAAGAAACCGTGCCTTTTTCTATACATCCAATTGTTTTTGCTGTGCTCTTGGGGGATGCGGTTTTGAAAGATACTTTAATATCATTGTACCTTTGTTCTTTTTCTTTTTTTTTTAAAGGGGGGATGGGATTTTGCTAAGGGGCAATTTTCTGCTAATAGAAAGCGTTTGATTGGACAAAGCTGAGTTGCCCTTTATAAAACACTCGTCCTGTATCACTTCTTTTAAGAGATCAGACATTTCCTTCTCCCTGAAGGTTCAAAGATCTCCACGTTGACATAATGCTGCGCCAATCACTCCGGCAATGTAACATAGATGGTCCGTATTCCCAATGGACTGTGGCCTCTGTAACTGTGCCATCACTCACTTAACTTCACCTTATCTTTAAATAAGTTTAACCAGAAGGGACTTGTTCAAGTCGCCACCTCTTGAGTGATCTGAATTATTTATGGGATCTTCATATGTGCTCATTAAGCTTCATCTGGCCAGCCTGAGTGAAACTGTTTATTCGGCTCACCCATAAGTGCACTGTGAGGCTGGAATGAAAGCCAGCCACTCTCTTCCTCTCCCCCCTGCCCTGTTTGGGGGAAATTGACCATCAAAACACCATTTTCCCATCATGCACCTCTTTGGCAGTGGGACTGTGTCAGAACGGAACTGAGTTCGATCCAGTCAGTGTTTCCACCCAGTCTTACCCAACACCTTGTTAGTCTCCAACCCACGTGGCTTTTGTCCATGCAGATCCCATGATTCTCAGCATAGCCTTTTCTGGTGGTCAGGAGGGACCTACACTTCCTTTGTACCAGCAGAAAATCTGGTAGGATTCAACCAATTCTCAGTCAAAGGAAAGACGTCATGATGCCATGGTTTCTCTCCCAGTTTCCAGAATCTTCCACTTTGTTCCACTTACTTGTTTCTTTCCTATTCTTTTGAGAAATCTCAAATATATATATTCAGCCCAGAAGCGATATTGGCTACCATGGAGAGGAATGAGCCTTCCTTTCGGATAATTCATGTTTTTATTTAAAGAATTAGCAGCAGAGAGCATGACCATTACGATTATAGGGTTTCACAATCACAAAAAAATCTATTAACTTACTCAAGGTATCTCCGTATTATAATAATAAACAATAATAAAAGCGGCCTTTAAAATGAGACGGAACCATGTTTTTCCAGTAAATTTGTCCCAGGAGTGGCACTTAAACTTTAAGTGTAATAATAACAATTAAAAATGCTGTGCTCTTATATGGCAACTTTTCTCGAGAATGATCCCAATAAAGATTTCAAACTGTATATAAAGATTGCTCAGCTATCATCGGAAAGGACCACTTCCTGCCGTTTGAATATACAATGTCTTTGTTTTTTTAAAGAGGGATACAATCATTTCTCTACAGGGTACAGTTTTGCCTTTTACAAGGCAGAAGCTTAACTGACTAATATCAAATTAGGCCACGGCTCCAGAGAAAACACTCATAATATTCCAAATGGTTTGTGATGCAGTCCTTCTAGTTGTGGCCGTCATAAAATGAGTTGCCCTAATCGAACAGTCTTTGTCCATGGTACAGGTTCAAGAAGATCTCGGGGGGGGGGGGGAAAGAGCAGATCTTTGTCCTATGTGTGAACAGTTGCATGAACAAGTCTGAGAAAACAAACCACTTTTTGTTGTTCAGTCGCAGTCGAGTCCGACTCTTTGCGACCCCATGGACCAGATCA
>NW_015167065.1:1070671-1072013 GCF_001447785.1 Gekko japonicus
TATGAAGTGAAGAGACTTGAAGAAGATAAGAAGAAGAAGAAGGGATTGGATTTATACCCCGCCCTTCACTACCCAAAGGTGTCTCAGAGCGGTTACAAACTCCTTCCCCTTCCCCTTCCCCTCCCCACAACAGACACCCTGTGAGGTAGGTGAGGCTGAGAGAGCTCTGACAGAAACTGCTCTTTTTCAAGAACAGCTTCGACAGAACTACGGCTTGCCCAAGGTCATCCAGCCAGGTGCAAGTGGAGGAGTGGGGAATCAAACCCGGTTCTCCCAGTCTGCACACTTAACCACTACCCCAAACTGGCTCTCTTGGTTTCTTGGCTCTCTTAACCAACTTGGTTAAGTTGGTTTCAATGGCAGCAAGTCTAAAGATGGACGCCAAAGGAGGAGGCTGGGGAGTGAAGAGACAGATCTATTTTTTATTTACCTATTGAGAACATTTTGGGAAGAAAGGCAGCATAGTATAGCTTGATCGCGTCAGTTCTTGGAAGCGAAGCAGGTTCAGGACTTGGATGGGAGACCACCAAGGAAGACTCTGTGGAGGAAGGCAATGGTAATCCCCCTCTGCTTCTCACTTGCCTTGAAAGACCCTTGCCAGGGGCTTCCAGAGTTGGTTGCACCTTGACAGCACGTGTGTACATATTGAAAACATGTGTACACTGCTTTTTTTTAGAGACGTGCTCAATTTTGTAAGAGACGTGCTCAAGGCCAAAAAGACTGACACAACCACTTTTAACTTTAAAAGGGGTAACTTCTCTGATATGAGAGGACATGTAGGGAGGAAACTGAAAGGAAAAGTAGAAAGGGTCAAAACCATTGGGGAAGCTTGGAAATTATTTAAACCTGCAATCCTAGAAGTGAAAAAAAAAAATTCCGCAGGTTAGGAAAGGCACAAACAGGTATAGGAAAAAGCCTGCATGGTTAACAAACAATGTAATGGAAGCTGTAAGCAATGTAATGGAAGATATTATGGAGGTTTATAAGATATAGGGCAGGTGGGGAAAGAGGTTCTTTTCTCCCTTTCTCACAATACAAGAACTCATGGGCACTCCATGAAATTGCTGAGCAGTCGGGTTAGAACGGATACAAGGAAGTCCTTCTTCACCCAAAGAGTGATTAACACTTGGAATTCACTGTCACAGGAAGTGGTGGCGGCTACATGCATGGACGGCTTCAAAAGGGAATTAGATAAGCATATGGAGCAGAGGTCCATCAGTGGCTATTAGCCACAAGGTATAGATAGGGACTCTGGGGCAAGTGATGCTCTGTCATCTTGGTTCTTGGGGGGGTCAGCAGTGGGAGGGCTTCTAATGTCCTGGCCCCACTGGTGGACCTCCTG
>NW_015167065.1:1072048-1072288 GCF_001447785.1 Gekko japonicus
GCCTTTGGCCTGATCCAACATTGGCGTCTCTTATGTTCTTATGTTCTTAAAATAATCCATAAAAGAAGAGAAAAAAATCATAAAAACATAAAATAATTAACCATTAAAAACCAGCTGATAAAACCCAGAAGTATTAAAGCACATAGAAAAACCCAAAGCATAAAAATATTGGGCAGCCTACAAAATCCTTATAATTGTCCCCAGGCCAGAAACCAATCATTTAAAAAAAACATTTAAAAG
>NW_015167065.1:1072442-1072575 GCF_001447785.1 Gekko japonicus
CAGTGTTCCCTCTAAGCTGAGTTAGTGTGAGCTAGCTCACAGTTTTTTAGCCTCCAGCTCACACATTTTTGCCTTTGCTCAGGAAGGATGGCTCCAGAGCAAACTAATCTATGCAGGAGCCAAATTGCTCACT
>NW_015167065.1:1073329-1083240 GCF_001447785.1 Gekko japonicus
CAGAGATAAGTTTCCCAGGAGAAAATGAGAGCCAGTTTGGTGTACTGGGTAGGACCGCGGACTCTAATCTGGGAGAATGGGGATTGATTCCCCACTCCTCCACAGGTAGCTGCTGGTGTGACCTTGGGTCAGTTACAAGCTCTTTCAGACCTTGGGTCAGTTACAAGCTCTTTCTCTCAAGGGTAGTTCTCAAGAAAGTTCTCTTAGCCCCACCTACCTCACAGAGTGTCTGTGATGGGTAGGGGGAGGGAAAGGAGATTGTAAGTTGCTCTGGGACACCTCCAGGTAATGAAGGGCAGGGTATAAATCCAATCTCCTCCTCCTCCTCCTCCTCCTCCACTTCTTCTTCTTCTTCTTCTTCTTCTTCTTCTTCTTCTTCTTCTTCTTCTTCTTCTTCTTCTTCTTCTTCTTCTTCTTCTTCTTCTTCTTCTTCTGGGGGTGGACTCTACGGTCCCTCCCTTCTCCACACCCTGCCCTTCACAAGTTCCAGCCACAAATCTCCAGGAGTTTCCCAACTTGGAGTCTGCAGCCCTAGTGGAGCCACAGAGAGCAGGGCTTAACTGTCAGGATGGATGGGACAAGAGTATATTTTTATCCCACCCTTCCTTCAAGGAGTTCAGAGAAGCATACATGGTTCTCCCTTCCCCGCAGTCAGGCCAACCCTGTGCAGTATGTTAGGCTGAGAGTGACTAGTCTTGAGGTCAACCAGCAAGCTTCATAACTGAGCGGGGATTTGAACTTTGGTCTCCTAGGCCCTAGGGCCACAGTGGCTCAGAGGTTAAGACGCTGAGTTGCAGACCAGAAGGTCTGTAGTTCGGCAGTTTGAGACCCGGGTGCCGCGTGACGGAGTGAGCTTCTGTCTGTAGCCCCAGCTCCTGCCAACCTAGCTGTTTGAAAGCAAGAAATTGCAAGTAGATAAATAGGTTCCGCTTCGGTGGGAAGGTAACAGCGTTCCATGTGCCTTGACTTTTAGTCATGCTGGCCACATGACCACGGAGGCATCTTCAGACAGCGCTGGCTCTTCGGCTTGGAAACGGAGATGAACACCACCCCCTTGAGTCGGATTCAACTGGCTTTCAAGCAAGGGAAACCTTTACATTTACCTTTTACTCCTAGGTCCTACTTCAGCACTGTAACAGTTACACCATGCTGGCTGAGACAGATGGCAAGTGGACATCATAGAGTAAAGATGCAGAAGAAAATGTGGGAAAGGTGGTGAATAACCTGGAGAACAAGAAAGAAGGGAGAGAAGATAATCTGGCATCAGATGTGGCAGTCAGTCCACCACACTGAGCCACCTCGGTGGGAGAGCAGAAAGTGGGACTCCTTTTAGGCTGTGTGAGAATTCAGGTGCTGCTTGCACTATACCAAACTGTGAAGCCTAACCAGACAAACATGTCCAAACTGTTCATAAATGCCTGAGCCCATCGACAAAAGATCGGCTTCTTGTTTGTAGCTGGTGAACTATTGTGGGCCAGATTAGCAGGTGTTTGAACATTCCTAGCTGTGAGCCAGTGTTATGTAGTGGTTAGAGAACTGGACTAGAATCTGTGAAACATACTCAAAATGAATATGGCCCTGAATGTCAGGCTACATTGAGTCAGAGCAAGCTTTATATAAATTGTAAGATTTTCCAAACACATTTGATGAACGTGTCAAATGACCAACACAAGAACATATGCGTTTCAGCCTCAGGGGCCTTCCTCGGTGGTCAATAGCACACACTTTTACCAAAAAAAAACAACAACGCAAAAACTCTCACACATCCAGAAACTACTGTATATCAATTCTGACCAGATGTTGTTATCTCATGCATTGTGTGGGATGATGTAAGTTTACAAAGCAAGCCATGGGTCCCTTCACCTGGTATCGGCACTCACACAAAAATCTGTATTGATGTTATAATCTGGTGTACCGTTTCCAATATATCTGGATGTGTGTGTCATCAGCCTCAAAACCTGTGAGACCTGTGTTCAAATCTCCACTCTGCTATGAAGCTCACTGGGTGACCTTGGGCCAGTAACGCTCTCACACCCCTCACCACCCTCCCAGAGTGGTTGTGAGGACAGTATGGGGCATGGAGAAAGGGCAGGAAAAATTTTTTTAAGTACCAGGTAAATAGATATCAGACCTTTCACAGGTACAGAAGAAAGAGCTGGATCCAAGAGAGCTCTTCTGCTCAAAGAAGAAGTTTTACATTCACGAAAGAGCTGTTTTGCGGAATGCAGTGGTGGCCTTCCATTTGTCAACAGGAAATTGGTGATCGAAACTGCCATCGCCACAGCCAATTTATGACACACACACCCTTTGGGTTTTCTAGGCGAGAGACAAAGGCAATTTGCCATTGCCTTCCTCAGCACAGCAGTCCTGGGATTCCTTGGTGGTCTCCCATCAAAGTACTAACCAGTACTTGGTGGTCTCCCATCAAAGTACTCCCATCAAAGTACTAACCAGGGCCAACTCCTGCCAACTCCTGCTTTGAAAATACCTGGAGCTTTGGGGAGTGGAGCCTGGGGAGGGTGGGGTTTGGAGGGGGGAGGGGCCACCTTCCATAGGAGCCATTTTCTCCAGGGGAACTGAGATCTGTCGTAATCCCAGGAGATCTCCAGCCCGCAGCTGGAGGCTGGCAACCCTATTCCCAAGATCTGACAAGATCGGGCTAGCATGGACCATCGAGGTCATGGAAGGAGATTAGAATCTATTTATCCGTATGCTCCCCGGACCTCTCTGTCACATCCTGCGAAAGCATTCACGAAACAGCATGGGGGACTATTCCCTTCTGTTATGGCTACTTGAGTGTAACCCAAAGACTTTAACAAATATTTTAAATCTTTGATTGGGCTGCCTGACTCAGGGTAGACCGTTTGTGCACATAAGGGAAAGCAACGAGCAGAGAGGGACCCTGGTATGAATGACTGGTTCCGAATGCTGAATGACTTTTTAAAGACTTTGTGGGCCTTGCAACTCTAATCTCCGGCAGGATTCCAGCTCACGTGGGATACTTGGCCCGCAGTTGTCAAAACATCCTAGGTCCTAGTTCAGCACTGTAACAATTATACCAGGCTGGCTGAGACAGATGGCAAGTGGACATTATAAAGATGCAGAAGAAAATGCGGGAAAGGTGGTGAAGAACCTGGGCCCGCAGAACAATTGTTAAAACATCCCTGCTAACCAATCAGTGATGAAAAAGCTCACACACTGCATGTAATCTTTAACTGCCATACAGTAACTACACATGAATCATTCATAGGAAGTATATCTTAATTTCTTTCTCTGCCTTCTAAAAATAAAACCTATGATTCTGTAACTTCAGCAACGTGTTAGAATTACTTTTCTGATAAAGCCACTTTGGCTGGTGGTGAAAGTCTAGGAGATGCACAGGGCAGGCTTTAAACGTCCCTTTCATTGTCTGACTCCCCCTCCCGTTGTGTCAATTCTCAGTCCACTGGAGAAGGAGAGCTCTCAGAGAACATGCATTAAAACCTTCACGTTTCATGCTACCGTCTCATCGCCTAAAGACCAAATGAGTTTCTTGTGTTGCTGAGCTTGATGGCAAAAAGTTCCTGTTGTGGGACTTGGCACCCCGTCACAAAGTCAGAACTAGGAAGCCATCCTGACAAGGGTAGTGGGAGCTCTCGCCTCTTTCGGTGAGATCTGGGTCATTTTAATTGATCCCAGCAGACTCCTTCATTTCTGGGCTCCCTCAATAAGCCCACCGAACTCATCACCCGGACTAGCTCAACTACTTGCCGAGCAGCTGAGACAATACCTCCAGGGAAGAGACAGTTCCTTGCCTTGCTCTAGGGAAGTTTCTTTAACCTCTTCATTGCTGATCCAGGCCGATGTGCACCTCCATGGCAGCATGGAATTAGGCTCGTAATGTTGCTTCATTATATTCCCCCCCCCTCAATCCATTTAACAAAGGAATAATCTGATGTTCACTTAGGTCATTCAGGGCTCAGGTGATGTTTTCTTTGCATTGTATATACCACTGAGAGTGTCACCCATTAATCTTTTCCATAATTGGAGCAAGCAAAAGAACTAATGGGCGAACTTATTGTATGCTGCAGGGTGTAATGTTGGAAGAACATGCAATGCAGCTCCCGGGCTGACAGTGCCATTGCAAGGTCTCCCCTAGGCTTGCCAAGTCCCCCCGGGGGGTGGGGAAACCCCTGCCCCAGAGGACCGTTCCCTGCCACTGCCGGATCGGGCCCTGGGGAGAACTCCACCCCGACGTGCACGTCACCAGGAAGTGACGTGACCACGCCGGGCACGCTGGGGGCGGGGCCACAGTAATCCGAGGGAAAACTCTATGGTTTTCCCTCGGATGGTCGGATCGACCCGGGAGTCCCCCGCTCCGGAACAAGGTGAGACTTGGCAACCCTAGACTCGCCCCCCCCCCAACTCACTTATTTCCATGTCTATTTATTTATCATGGAACTCATGGTGGTGGACTTAGTTTTCCCAAGAGGTTCCCCCATCCAAACACTGATCAGAAATTGACCTGTTGATCTTCAGCATGGCTGCAGTATCTTGTGCGCTCCTACTATACCCTGGGACCCAGCCAGAGTCCTGCATTGTGACTGAGGGAAGGCCTTGTGCAGTGGTTGGAGATATGTCCAGTTCTCAGTTCCTGGACCTCCACAAGACCAGCTTTTGGAAGCAGCTGAAGACTGAGGCAGCAGAGACGGCTTGGGGGAGACAGCTGCAAAATCTGTAGGTGAACAGAATGGGTCAAACGAATAAGAAGGGTTGGGACAAAACTGTGCCATAAGCAGACAGGAATCGATAGACAGGAATAACCAAGTGGCTTCACCAAGGTAAAGAGAGTTCCACTTTCTGTCTTTTTCTGGACTGGTTTTCTGGACTGGTTCCCTCTATTCCTGGTGGCACAAGGAGGAAGAGAGTGATTCCGGTTTCTCAGGATTCCCACCTTGAGCTTGTGATACCTGTCAAGGACAATTGAAGAAACAGAGCCCCAGATATGCCTCATTCTATTTCCAGAAACTCTGGAATTCAGCTGGCCAGAACCCATTCCAGCAACCAGATGTTCAAATAAGCCCACAGCAATGGTACAGAGGTCCAGTAGTAAGGGTACAAAGGTATAGTGCCTCTGAACACAGAAGTTCTATTTAGCCATCGTGATAGTGATGGACATATCCTCCCTGAATCGGTCAAACCCTCTTTTGAAACCATCTAAGCTACCAGCCATCATTAGATCCTATGGCACTCAAGATAAGTTTTCCATTGTGAGTATTTAATTTCTTTTAAAACTGATGGGGTGGGAACCAATGCTCGGTCTAAGCTGTGGAGTCTTGTGAGCAAAAATTCTACTATGTGAGCTACCGGCATTAAAGTTGTGAGCAAGTTATTTGGCTACTGCATAAATTAGTTTGTTCTGGAGCCCTCCTTCCTGAGCTGAGACAAGAACGTGTGAGCCAGAGGCTAAAAAACTGTGCGCTAGCTCGCACTAACTCATCTTAGAGGGAACATTGGCGGGAACTAATTCGGGCTCTTTGTTTTGTTTTTGGTAACTCTGACAGGGAATGTCTTCCAAAGGCGGTAACTTTCACAATAATTTACATTCCCCCCTAACCCCCCTCTCGATTTCTCTTTGAGGTTGATATTACCTGTGCCTTCTCTCTATTTCTGAATTTCCTATGGAGCAGAAGAGCCGCTTTAACACGGCGCGTTGCTAAACAATTGCATTCACTTTCAGAAAGTTCTTTTCATTTTTCTCTTGAAAGGAGACCTAAGCTAAATACCAAAAATTCCTTCACTGCCTCGTATGGCTGAGTGCACTAAAATATAAAAACCTTGATTTAAGCGTCTTTGTATTCAAAGATCATAGGCAAGTATTCATTTGAAGGTTCAGTGGCATTTTGAAATGAGAGCATCATATATAAAGATGTCAGCAATGGAGCCTCCCATGGTGAGGCTGAAAGGAAAAGGAGAGCCGAATGAATAGGAGGGTTTCTCGGTTCCGAGGAATTTTTAACATCTCATTACGTAGATTACTCTACATGCAATTTTCCAATATTTCATATTATAAACTTTTGAATGGTTTTGGTTAAAATTACTTAATGCCTGTCATCAGCTTAGTCTTATTCATTATCTGCCTGAATTTAAAAATAATAATAATAAATGTTAAAAATGGCTGGTTTTAGTAAGTAAGCAGTTTTCTGTTGAATCTTTCGGCATTTCCAAAGCTTGCAACAGGGGGGAAAACCCATAGTGAATGGGGAGGGAAGAAACCAGGGGGTAGTCAACTCTAAATACCCCTTGAGCAACGTACGTTCTAATATATGTCACTAGCAGAGGTTCATGCAGAATTGCATTGCACTCCAAAAAGTGCAGATTCTTCCCAGAGTCCTTTGTGTTCTTTCCCAGTGTTTCAGCCCTTGCCAAAGATAGTACTATCATCAGCCACAGTGCTTTTGATTGGTTCCCAATTCCACTCGTTAGTCAAATGAGCTGTGTGATAAATGTGCAGCTGTCGTAAGCGGTGGCTTTCACTGAGCCTTGCTAGATGGGTCTCCATACTTGGTCTGATATCCGTCTTGCGTCGTATCGATCCAGGGAAGCCAAGGTCAGTTATGAGCTCACCAGTCCAACCTGTGTCGTGAAATTTGTGTGTCCATCTTTCAACTTTTGCTTCCATAACACTGCTGTAGACCAGCTATAAAAACAGCTGAGGTGTCAGAAAGAAATGATGCCCCGGGCGTCTGAAGTTTTTAACAATTTCCTCATTGCAGGAAGTGATTCATATTTGGGGGCTGTCTTCAAAAGGCTGGAGTTATGATACCTGCTGCCCTTGAGACCCACCACACAGCCTCTTCTGCATTGCCTAGCACAGATCTAAATTAGGTAATACAAGTTACCAGCAAGTCCCTCAACTCACACCACCAAGTTAGGAATCTTTGCATTTTTAGTGCAACCCTTCACAGCAAGGCCTCTCAGAGGAAGAAGCCCAAAGGAACATAGGGTGCAGTTTCCCAGCTCTTATGAATTCAGGGAATGCGGCTGCTTTTACGGGAGTGTTTTGCTCCATCCTGACGTTCAAATTGGACCATGTGACATTGTTCCCCAATTATTCTCTTTCCATATGCTTCCACGTTTCCCCCTGGTTTGGTCCAGGTTTCCCAAACTTGCTTAGTTGTGAGCATTCTGGAAGTCTCAGAGTCAAAGTTTGGGGCCACTGTGTAGACGGGAAGGTGTGAACTCCTAGAACTCCCCACCCACATCAGGGCCATTTCCCCTACATATACCACCTTGCAGCCAGCATCCTCCCTCCTCCACCAGTGGACTTTTTACCCATTTTTAACCTGTAACTATAGACCGCCTACCCAGCGGTCTCGAAAGCAACCTAATTGCAAGTAGGTAAATGGGTACCCACCCTTAGAGGGGTGGGGGGCACCCTGTGTGGCTGGCTGAAGACAGCGGCAATGGCGGCAGCAATGGCGGCAACGATGGCGGCGGCGGCGAACCTGGCGCGGACGGCAATGGTGGCGTGGTGCGGCGGCGAGCGAGCATGATCAGGAGGCGCGCAGTGAGCGATCCCTGGTGGCGGAAAAGGAATACACCGACGGCTGCCGAAAAGACGACGGGGCGTGCGCAGATGCTGAGCACCAGCCCAGTGGAGCCGGAAAGGACATAGCCAGGCCGGAAGCAAGCGAAGTGGCGCGTCTAGGAGAAGAGCACACCAGCACCGAACACCGGAGAAGAAACACCTCCGCCAAGTCCAGAGTCCCGTCCGACCGAGCCGACCCGACGGAGAACATCACGACAAGCCACCACAGAGGGGGTGCTGGTAGGCTGTCCCTTCCCCTTACATACATTGTGGCCGTAGTTAGGACAAATGGTGATTAGCACCAGAAAAACTTGTAAGCCGCTCAGAGACCCCAACTATGGGATTAGAGCGGGATATTAAATTGAAAGTATAAATAAATAAATAAATAGTGGTATAGTTGCTATGGATTTTTTTAAAAAGCCAGCATAGACCCTACTGGCAGTGCAGAGAGGAGACTGGTATGAGAAAACCCAGAAAATGTTCCCACCATGTGAGTGCTCTGTTGCCACTGTAGATGCCCTTGAGAGCCAGTTTGGTCTAGTGGCTAAGTGCACGGACTCTAATCTGGGAGAACAAGGTTTGATTCCCTACTCCCCTACATGCAGCCAGCTGAGTGACCTTGGGTCAGTCTCCATTCTCTCAGAGCTCTCTCAGTCCCACCTACCTCCCAGGGTGTCTGTTGTGGGGAGACGAAGGGAAGGCGATTGAGACTCTGAGTGACGGGTAGAGTATAAATCCAATCACTCTTCTTCTTCCACAGCAGCAAGAAGGGCACACTGGGAAATCATCGCCATGGGAAAGCAGTCTGTGTACACAATGACTCTGCGCCCATGGCAAGGAGTTCTCAAAAGGTTTTCACTGAGTTCTCAAACCTGTCCCTCCTCCCAAGAACATGAGAAGAGCCGTGCTATATCCAGACCAGTGGTCCATGTAGTCCAGCATCCTGTCTCACAGAGAGGCCAACTAGATCTTCTGGAGGGCCAACAACAGGGCATAGAGACTAAGGCCTTCCCCTGATGTTGCCTCCTGGATCTGGGATTCAGAGGTTTATTGCCTCTGGTTGTGGAGGTTCCCTTTAGTCACCATGACTAGTAGCCACTGATGGACTTGTCCTCCATTCATCTATCTAATCCCCCTTTAAAGCTATGTGTGCCTGTTGCCCTCACTATCTCCTTTGGCAGCGAATCCCCAATTTGAATCACTCATTGTGTAAAGAAGCATTTCTTTTTGTTCATCCTTGCTGTTCCTCAGGTCAGTGCATAGCCACTATGTCAGGTACAAGGCACTGGATGGCCACTGGCGATTCCCTGAAGCCTTCCTATATAGATGCCTGCACCTATCCCCCCCCCGTCCCCCCGTCCCCTGGCTTGTGAGCTTTTCACAAGGCACGCACGATCTAGCCATTCACGTCCAGGTTCTGGAAAAGCTCAAAACCTGGCAATATAAAAAAAAGCATTTAAATTTATTTAGCATCCTTTAGACTGTAAAAGAATAGGGAAAGGGGGGTGGGAGAGAGAGGGAGTAACGAGAAGAAGAAATGAAGCAATATAAAGATAACCAGCCAAGCAACAACTCTGCCTTCTCAGAGACTCCAAATAAAAATTTCACTCAACCCCAACAGACCAGATGTCTCCAATTAAACTCAGAGGCAATTCAGAGTTTTTGCTGCTGTTTCCTTTTTTATGTAGTTTTCCGTTGAAGTCATATCCATACATCTTACACAAACCAGACGAGTAGCATGGAGTTCAACGCTTGCATGTTTTTGGGGGGGCTTCATTTCACAGCAGCGACAGGGCACTTTGTCAGACAATAAGGTATGTCCTGCAATATATAATGCAGGTTCAAACCTTTATAAGTCTATCTGTATCTGTTGGGAGGGGGGGTTGAAAGAACTAGCTTTAATGGTGCACTCAATTCACCATTGAATGATTCACTCAGTTCACGTTCCATGTGCCTTGGTGTTTAGTCATGCTGGCCACATGACCACGGAAACGTCTTTGGACAGCGCTGGCTCTTCGGCTTTGAAACGAAGATGAGCACCGTAACCCTAGAGTCGGATTCGACTGGCTTTCGAGCAAGGGAACCTTTACTTTTACCTTTACAATTCACCTAGTTCCCCCCCCTTTTTGTTGCGAACGGGTCACCTGAACAGGGTATACGCATGTTTACCTAACCACAGAATGCTGTTTTACTAGGGCAGACTGCCACATATGATTCTCAGGGCGATTTCGCACTAGAGCTGCCTCGCGGCGCAGCCGCCGTTTGCCCCGACACAAATATGTCAATTTCACACCTGAAGCTGCGGGGCTGCATTTTGACTCACGGCTTCACCCGATTTCCT
>NW_015167065.1:1084393-1084513 GCF_001447785.1 Gekko japonicus
AGTCACCTGACTGAGATGTATGTCCAATTAACCCAACATAGTGGCTGAGAAAATGACCTGTAAGTTCACCAATGCAAACCACATCTCACCAACAAACTCACTCCATGACGTTGGGCAACC
>NW_015167065.1:1084695-1084848 GCF_001447785.1 Gekko japonicus
ATTGATAACATGCAATGCATAAAATAAGTCATGCCACAAGACTATTGCGAACTATTTCATTTATAAGACACTGAAAAATGAATCAGTGCAAAATCGTAAATCATCCGTATTTAGGCCAATAGAGATTTGCATTGACTTCATACACTTCTTTTT
>NW_015167065.1:1085040-1110196 GCF_001447785.1 Gekko japonicus
GTTCATGGAGTTTGCATGGATGCATCCAGGGCTTTTTTTTGTAGAAAAAGCCCAGCAGGAACTCATTAGCATAATAGGCCACACCCAACAGCAGAAATTCATTAGCATATTAGGCCACACCCCTAACAGTGCAGCTCATTGGCATATAAGGCCACACCCCCATGCCTTCCCTTGGCTTGCCCAGGCACCCCGTGGCTGCGGGGGACCCGGGCAAACCCGCGACTGGGCCAATCCCTCTGTAGCCACGCACGCAGAGGTTTTGGCTGTAGTGGGCGTGGCCAACTCTGAAGCCAGCCGGAACTCCGTTCCTGTGCGTTCCTGCCCAAAAATAGCCCTGGACAGAGGTCATTTCGGGGGGATCGGGGGGGATCGCAGTTCCCCCGGGTGAGGTTCGGGGGGCGGGGCACATGACAAAGCCCCGCCCCCTGCTTCCGGCTGCCCCGCTTCCGGCCCTCATTCAGCCAGGAGGAGGCAGGAGAAGAGGGAGGGTAAGTTGCTTCCTCCCTGCCTCTCCCCACCCCTGCCTGCCTGGGGCCAGGGAGGGCCTTCGCGGGGCTTCCTTGCACTCCCGCCAGCCTTGCAGGTCCACCGCCGGGCCCCTCATGGGGCTCAGCAGTGGAGCTGCAAGGCCGGCGCCGGCGGCGGGGACCGTTGGAGGCGAGGTGTGTGGCCTTATGACACACTTCCGGTGATGTCAGGGGGTGTGGCATATGCTAATGAGTTATGCTAATGAGTTCCCCTAGCTCTTTTTCTACGAAATGATCCCTGGCCCTGGATACATCTTCCCTGCTTTCCCTTCACCCAGCAACAACCTTGTGATGCTCCCCCTCCCCAGAAGCTGAGATCTGGGGGACCCTTGTGGACAAAATGCCACACACTATGGGGGTGAGGAGGTGAAATAAAGCAACATTGCCATTTCCTTTCTTCATTTGTACAATATGGAATGGGCGTGATTACCATTTACCACCTTCAGTGGGCTTCCCTGTGCCCCAGTGGGTTCCTCAAGAATCTCCCGACACTCATTCTCTGCTTTGGGGGGGGGGGTGTCACAGGGGGATGCCAATGAAGGAGAATATGGAGAAGGTCCTTGTGTTGTTGGTTCAGAACAGGGGTCCTCAGCCTTTTTAAGCCTGTGGGTACCTTTAGGATCCTGTCACAGAGTGGGGGGTTGCTGCAGGAGGTGGAGCCAACCACAAAATGGCTGCCACAAGAGATGAAGCCAGCTACATCATGTCAGTGAGTGAGGTAATATTCACTCTAATAGTAATCCTTCAACATTTCAGGCAGAGCCTCTCTTTAATGAACATGCAGTTTAAAAATACTTCCTTGCATACACACAGCAGAAGGCTGAGTATTGAACATTTTTCTGCTGCGGTGGCAGCTGCTGCTGAAGTGACTTTTTAAAAACTGGCGTAGCCAGTCAGATCTCCAGTGACCAATGAAAAACCCTGCTGGGCCAAAGCCCCACCAAGCCCCTCCCACTTTCCAAGAACAATTGCAGGCAGCAGGAAATACGTTGGCAGGCAGGTACCGTGGGGACCCCGTTTCAGAGCATCCAACCTACAAGTTTTAGATCCTGGTTTTGCTCATTGGGGTTTCAAAGTATTGGGAGGGTCAGGATGGAAAGAAATTAACATGGGATCTCATGGGAGGTTGGCTTATGTTTCTTGAACAGGAGACCCTCCCCTCTTCACATCACAAGGAAAATTGCTTTTGAGATTCTGAAAACTTGTTGAAGTTCTGCGGTATTGGGGTCTGCTGTTCCAAGTGAGGGAGGGTATTTTATTTAAAACCCAAGCCCTCAGGCATCCCTGAAATAGCTCTTTAGATACTGGCCAATATATTTAATCTGCATCTCGTGTCAATGACTAATTAGCAATTTACAGATAATTCCTGAAATTATTAAAGGGGGAAAAAAATGGTGCGTAATTATCTGCACATTAATTTTGCCGTCCGCTTTGAGACGTGTTTTTTTAAGCTGCCGAGGCTCTGTATCTTCGATCTTTATTCTTTCCCCAGTAATAAATTCAACTTCATCGCTGTTTATTTTTAATTACTCCTGTCTCGGTTTTCTTTGCTGTTTTTGGAGGTGCAGGGAGCTCCCGCTGCATAATTGAGGAGAACCCTCCACGTGGCTTTGGAACGGTACCGTTTATTTTGAAAAGATTAAGCCCATTAACTGTTTGAACTTTGCCAGTTCAAATTTAGTCTTCCTGCCAAAACCAGCTTAAATATTTTGAAACTCAGCCCTTCGCGAGACCACCTACAAGTTTAAAAGAGACATCTTTTCAAAACATAACAAGGTTGAATCTTCCCAATAACTATATATATATAGTGACAAAAATAACTTTGGGTGAGACTGGTTTGGGCGAGAGCCAGTTTGGTGTAGTGGTTAAGTGCGCGGACTCTAATCTGGGAGAACCGAGTTTGATTCCCCACTCCTCCACTTGCACCTGGCTGGATGACCTTGGGCAAGCCATAGTTCTGATAAGAGCTGTTCTTGAAAAAGAGCAGTCTCTGTGAAAGAGCTCTCTCAGCCCCACCCACCTCACAGGGTGTCTGTTGTGGGGAAGGGAAGGGAAAGGAGTTTGTAAGCCACTCTGAGACACCTTTGGGTTGTGAAGGGCGGGGTATAAATCCAATCTCTTCTTCTTCTTCTTCTTCTTCTTCTTCTTCTTCTTCTTCTTCTTCTTCTTTCAAATGACAGTCCTTCTTCTCACAAGAACACCCCAGCTTGTATTTCTTTAGGCACAGGTTCTCTGAGGGAGATGTCATGGGTGCTATGTTAGAAGAACCTTCCTGGAACCTTCCTAAAACAATGTCTGACAGCCAAGAAGCTCAAAGAAGCGAGATCTGAAGACCTTTGGGCTTGGCTTTAAGATAACAGATGGAAGAAGCTTAGGTCCAACTCTGCTTCTTCTGTTTCCTTCCTCACAGTTGGGTTTGGGCCTCAGATATGGATGGGATTGCCAGCTCTGGGTATTCCTGAATATTTGGGAATGAAGCCTTGGGACGGAAGGCTATGAGGAGTTGAAGGGCCTTGGTGGGATATAATGCCATAGAGTCCACTAGTCAAAGCTGCCATTTTTTCCAGGGGAACTGATCTCTGTAGTATGAAGATCTGTTGTAATTCTGTGAGATCCAGGCCCCACTTGAAGGATGGCTATCCTAGAGTTTGGAATGGTGTTTGGGCCCCACACTGGTTCCTCCTCTTCCTTCCTCACCTAGTAAACTGTGCTTTTACTTCGGGACACATTCTCACTAGGCCTTGCCCTGACTTTGCTCTCCTTCAATGGTCATCTCCCAGTGCTGTCCGATGGACAGTGTGCTGCTCTTCTGTTGCTGGACTGATGTAATGTTGTTGCCAACTGAAAAGTACTGGGTTCGCCGCATGGAAGCCTCGGACGACGGCATGCTGTAGCACACGTTTATTGTACTTCACATAGACAAAGACTAACTCTAACGGCCAACCGGGCCAACTATATACATATCCACCAGCCGCCCCCCACTCCCATTGGAGGGTTTAAATGTCCCGCCACGGTGGCTATTGGTTGGGGCTGGGGAATCCAGGATCCGAAGTTTCCTTTGTCTTCGGATCCTAGCTCTGGCCTGTCCATGGACCCCTGGAGGTGGTCCACATACATAACACCACTCCCCCCATAGTTTCGACTCCGCCTACGTTACGTAGTCCTGCAAGTGCGCGGCGCTCCCTCGTGGAACGCCTGGGTGCCGGCACTGGCGCATTGACCTCGGGTTCCAGATGGTTGGCTGTGTCCAAGGGCGGTGGCGCCAGTTGCGGGGCCGGTTGTTGGGTATTTGGTTCAATTTGGAAGAGAGCTGTCGGGTGTAATCTCTTCGCGGGGAGGGGCTTCGACTGGCATGTCTGGTTCCGGTTCAGGCCTCAGCGGGGAGGGGTCTCCAGGCTCTGGGAGTTGCCGTCTCCACAGTTGGTTGATGTGTCTCTGCAGAACCCGACCATCCTCTGTTGACACCTCGTAGGAGGTCGGGCCCTTGACTCCGGTTACGCGGCCCGTGATCCAAGGGGGTCCCAACCCGTAGTTTCTAAGGAACACTGGTTCTCCTAGAAAACTCTCCCCTGGTAGGTTCCATGACCATCTGCTCCATAGCACAGTCATTTAGAGTGTCTAGAAACTCAATCTCTTTCTCTCGACTAGAACACATATTGACCCAATCAATGTGTGGGTAGTTAAAATCACCTATTACGACACAGTGTTTTTGTCTAGCTGCTATCTTTAATTCATTCATCATTTTATAATCCTCCTCTATCTTTTGATCCGGTGGGCGATAACAAACTCCCAGTGTTAAGTTTCCTTTTGGCCCCCCTATTTCAACCCACAGAACTTCAAGAAGCGAATCCAATTCTGTTGTGTGGAAGGGAAGGGAAAGGAGTTTGTAAGCCGCTCTGAGACTCCTTCAAGTAGTATAAATCCAATCTTCTCCTCCTCCTCTTCTTCTTTTTCTAGTATGGCAGAGTTACACGCAGGAATCATATAATGATATAAAATATGTAAGCAAGTTGATTCTATGGGTTATGCAGACCGACTGGGCAATTCCCATAAATACTAATATCTAAACTTTCAGTCCACTCAGTCGCAGCTGGGGAGAGTTCAAAGAGCTCCATCCCATCTCCCTGGAAAGGACAACACTCACATGCCTGTGACAGATGGAAAATAGTTTGGCGGGCTGCACCACAATCACATTCGGGTCCTGGTATTTTGCCCCCTTTAAACAACAGGTCTGCACGACTGCCAAAGCCTGTTTGTATTCTATTAGCTGTATTCCATACTTACATGGCAAGTCAAATCCTGTGGGCCTCTTGGTGTTTAGCAGGTTATGACTATTGGATGGAGCCGATTGCATCCATGTTCACAACCATTCATTCCCTAGATCGAAGTTTTGTGTTTGCAGGATTTGTGCAAATCTTATTGCTGAGTATTGGGATCTTAGTCTGGATAGGCCCACATCAGCCATGTCTTTGTGGATAGGCAATTCTCTTTCAATTATTTTTCTATATTCTCAAAGAAGAGCATCTTGGCTTTGGAGATGTGGGGAAGCGATGTGGCACAACATGGGTCGCCAATAGGTTGGAGTGGATTTAATACATCCGCTGATGGTTCTCATTGTTGTATCAAGTTGGACGTCAAGCTTGTGGAAATCTGGGCTGCTGAGCCACACTGAAGCACCATATTCCACAGTACTATACACCATCCCCAAAGGTGAGCACCTAAGTGTTGTAGCAGACACACCCCAAGTTGTACCACATAATTTTTTGAGAATGTTGTTTCATGTGTGTATTTTTATTGCTACATTGGTATGTTTATAGCTCAAGCTCCTGTCCAGGGTAATGCCAAGGTGCTTAGCTGTATGGTTATGTGTAAGTTGCAAGGCTATTTTTGAGCAGGAACACACAGGAACGGAGTTCCGGCTGGCTCCCGAGTTGGCCACGCCCAGCAGGAACTCATTAGCATAGTAGGCCCCACCCAACAGCAGAAACTCATTAGGGGTGTGTGGTCTAACATGCAAAGGGTTCCTGCTACAAAAAAAGGCCCTGGGTTTTGACAACAAACAAGGTAAACAGAATAAGAAGCAAAAGGTGGGTGTGCCTGGATAACCACAGTTCTGGTAATGTAGGGGTGTGGCCTAACATGCTAATGAGCTTTGCTGTCAGGGGTGTGGCCTAATATGCTAATGAGTTTCTGCTGTTGGGTGTGGCCTATTATGCTAATGAGTTCCTGCTGGGCTTTTTCTACAAAAAAAGCCCTGGTAAGTCAGCTACCATTAAGGTAGACAGTCAGTTCATGGCTGGCAAGATTGCTATTGAGATGGGAACAGAAGCATTCTGTTTTTCCTGGATTTGGGATAAGCTGCCATTTACCGTAGAAGACAGCCAAAATGTTGAGGTTCCTAGTCAGTATTTCCTCAGTCCTATCAACTGATTTGTGCCTTACTGCAATCACCATGTCATCAGCATGAGCAAACTTCCTGGATATCATCTTGGGAACATCAGAGATGTATCGATTGAAAAGAAATGGAATGAGGACTGAGCCCCGAATTGTTCAGTTTCTTCTGCTTGCTGATTGACTGACACATAATTACTTGGAAAGTTCTATCACTCAGCATGTTATTTTGGAGTTGAAATAATGTTCTACAGGGGAAATCTGTAAAAATGTGTACAGAAGGCCATCCCTCCAGACTGTGTCATAAGCAGCAGTCAGATCGATGAAAACTCCTGCTGTCTTAAGACGCTTCTGATACCCTGCCTCAATGAAAATTGTTAAGCTGAGAACCTGGTCTTCACAAGTATAATGGGTCTAAATCCTGCTTACTGTATAGGGACATGTTAGTTAATTCTGTCACTGATTCTGTTCAGGAATAGCCTCTCGAGGAGTTTATAAAATGAAATAGGACTGTAACTTTCTGCAAGATGTTTTGGCTTTCCAGGTTTCAGAGCAGCAACCGTCTTAGCTTTATTGAATTCCCCTGGGAGTCTTCCTGTTCTCATGATGTCAGTGAGAAACTTTGTGTGCCACTTCTTAGTGAACGTGCCACTGTTGATCAGGAACTCATTATGGATGCAGTCAAAGCCTGGGGTCTTTCTGCTCTTGATGTCCTTCAGTACCTTTGCAATCTCATCAGCACTGGAATCCCCTGACAGCTTGCAGTCTTTTAGGCAAGTGCTTTCTCAAAATCTGGAGTTCTTTCTTTATCCTGATTGTAAAATCTTGATCCTTCGGAGCTCTGGATAGGGATACCAGTCAGGCAGCTACCTGGTTTTGTATTACCTCCAGATTTCCTCGGAACACAGGTGGACTTTTACCTAGTTTTTTCAACAGGCTCCAGGCTTTCCTACTGGAATGCCTGAAATCCAAATGGGCAGTTGCTTTGGTCCAGCATCAAGTTCATGGAAGTCATTCATCTGCTACTTCTGTGTCTTTGGTGTTAAGGAAATTTTGATACAGCCTCTCGTTCTGATCACTCCAGCCTGGAATATATTGTTTCCAATAACCTTGAGGAACATACCTTTTGGCCAGAGAGCATAGAAGCACAGAGTTGGAAGGGGCCATACAGGCCATCTAGTCCAATTCCCTAATCAATACAGGATCAGGCTAGAGCATCTCTGACAAGTGTTTGTCCAGCTGCTGCTTAAAGACTGCCGGTGAGGCGGGAGCTGATTCCACTATTGAACAACTCTTACTGTAAAAAAGGTTTTTCCTAATATCCAGCCAGTACTTTCCCACCCTTAATTTAAATCCATGATTGCGAGTCCTCTCCTCTGCTGCCAAGAGGAACAGGTCCTTGCCCTCCTCTAAGTGACAGCCCTTCAAATTCATAAAGAGAGCAATCGTGCCCCCCCCCCAATTTCCTCTTTTCCAGATTGAACATTCCCAAGTCCATCAGCCTTTCCTCATAGGGCTTGGTCTCCAGGCCCCTGATCATCCTCATCGCTCTCCTCTGCACCCGCTCCATTCTGTCCACACCCTCTTTGAAGTAAGGCCTCCAGAACTGCACCAACAGCTCCAATGAATCGGCGGTAGTTATTATGTGTTGGAGGCACCCATCCAAGACACCTACCCAGATCTTCACTGAAACCTTTCCAATTTGCCCTCTTAATGTTTCCTCTTTAATTGTTCTGGTTTTGGCAACGTGTGAAATCCTCTCGATCCATGCAGTCAAACAGGGGGATGTCCATGTTTTCCAGTTTTGGTACCTGTGATCGGATACCCAGATTTTTGTAGAGTACATGTTCTCAGAATATAAACACATGTCTTCCCATATCTCTGAAGTTATTTGTGTGTGCTGAATCGCATATTTACAGTCAGGGTTGCCTTAACTTCTGGCATTTTGAGGGTGATGCCTCTGAAGGACAGAGTTGGGGGAGGGAGCTCGGCGGGGACAGGATGCCAGAGAGCCCACCCTCTGAAGCTGACATTTATTCCATGGGAACAGATCTCTGTAGCCCAGAAATCCATTGTATTTCTGGAAGACCTCCAGGGGTCATTTCCTGCAGGAGCGCACAGGAGCGGAGCTCCGGCAGTAAAGAGCCCAGGGGGCGGGCACATGCAACAAGCCCCACCCACTGCTCCCAGCAGCCCTCAGTCAGAGCAAGAAGCAGCCAGGTAAGTTGCAGAGGCCCCCCCCCGGGTCAAAACAGTCCAGTGGCACCTTTAAGACCAAGTTTTATTCAGGTACAAGCTCTCCCTCCTCTGTGAGGACAGATCTACACGTGTGCCCCCCCCCCGATAGCTAGCATTCTCAAACAGTCCAGTAGAGCCTGAGCAGTGGGTGTTGCCTTCTGACACACTTCCGGTGATGTCAGGGGGAGTAGCATATGCAAATAAGTTATGCTAATAAGTTTTGCTAATGAGCTCCTGCACCTCTTTTTCTACTAAATGACCCCTGAAGACCTCCATCCCCCACCTAGAGATTGACAACCCTATTTACAGTTCAAGCCTAAGCAGGTCGACTCAGCATGTTACTTAAGGGGGCATAGTCGAAACAAGTATGCAAAGGACTGAATGGGCAGAGTCAACTAAAACTGCTCTCCATCTCTGCCCTGGGACAGTGAAAATATCTGGCAAATGACAGTCAATCACTCATTGTAAGCACATCAACTGCAAAGTCTTTTTCCATTCTACACTGGGGCAATGAAAAGAGCTACCAAACTGAGGGTAGGAGAGAGGAATATAATGCCCTATTTAGGTATGTATGTATGTATGTAGTTATATAGTTTGGTGTAGTGGTTAAGTGCACGGACTCTAATCTGGGAGAACCAGGTTTGATTCCCCACTCCTCCACTTGCACCTGCTGGATGACCTTGGGCAAGCCATAGTTCTGGCACAGCTGTTCTTGAAAAAGAGCAGTTTCTTCCAAGATCTGACAAGATCGGGTTATACTATGCAGTTCCACAGCCCCATTGCATTGATAACATTATAAAAATGTAAGGGCCGAGTGCTTTTGCATTAATTGGACAGAATACTGGGGGGGAAATGTGGAAAAGGCTTGTTTCCTAGGGTATTATTGGATAGGATATTGTCTGTGTGCTTTCCCATATATCTCTATAAAAAGGGAAGAAAGTTGCTTAATGGAAACATGGCATTCGATAAGGGGGCCTTGGATATCACTGGGGGGGGCAAGCCCCTGGTGGACCCTTTGGGATGACACCCCTGCTTCTTTCCTCCTGCTCATCTTTTGGTTAAATGCCCTCCTCAAATACATCGTTCTACGGGCAGTACTATTCTATCTACCCAAAGATGTAATGGCTGATCCTTTTATGGGAAGCCAAGATTTAATCCAGTAAGTCTGTACGAATCAATATTCTTGTGAAATGACACCATGTTCGAGTTATTTTATGTTATGTTGATGGTTAGCTAATTTTGTAATGGAGACATTTCTTCTAGAAGCAGACATAGTATAATTTAGTGGTAAAAACGTCAATCATTAAGGGTTGTAGGCTTGCAGCGGGGCAGGAAGAGGGCAGATTTATTGATGGAAATGTATCTATATACTCTTTGTGGCACTTTGACCTGAAATATCCATTTTGGTTATAATTTTGTTTTGTGAAAATGACATCAACCGCAATCACTAATGTAAAAATGACACAGGAATGCTTTGTTCATCTTGACCTGATTTAAAAGTCTTGCCGCTGCATCTACAGTAACAGCTATTCAATGGGAAATAAATTAAAGCCCAGAATTTGAGCAGTCTTTCTGCTGCTGGTAAAGAAACAGTGAGCGCAAGAGAAACTGGCAGTTTCTCACATGACGCAGGTCTGTCACCAAGTCAGCAAGACACAGCACTCTGTATGAAACACCTATTGATAAACCTTTGTCTCATTCATGGTTTTAGGGGTGCAATCCAAATAGGTTGTTCATAGTTAAAATTATGTAATGTGTGAGAGAGCCAGCCTGGTGTAGCAGTTAGAGAGTGTTGGCCTAGGATCTGGGAGTGCCATAGGGTTGCCAAGTGTGAATTCAGCCGCAGTGGGGGACTCCCAGCATGCTTGGGCCGGGGCCACGACCATCCGAGGGAAAAACATAGTGTGCCAGTGTGCCCGGCATGCCTGTGTCACTTCCGGGCGACGTGCACATTGGGGTGGAGCTCCCCCTGGGGCCCGATACGCCGACGGCAGGGAACGGGCCTCTGGGGCGGGGGTTTTCCCGCCCCCCGGGGGGACTTGGCAAGCCTAGAGAGCCAGGTTTCAATCCCTACTCTGCCATGGAAGCTTGCTGGGTGACCTTGGGAATGCCACACTCTTTTATCCTAACCCCCCTCACAGGGCTGTTGTGAGGTTCAAATTGAAGGCAGGAGAAAGACGAAAGCCGGTTTGGGTCCCCTTTGGGGAAAAAACTTGGTGTATAAATGGAAGAAGTTAACAGGTAAAGAAAAGGCCTTGAGGGTTTTCTGCAGGCCTGCAGTTGCATGCTGTGAGGCTCTCACCAATAGAACTCAACCAACAGTGGGTCCACTTCCGGATTTGCTCCTTTGAAAAAAATATTTATGGGGTTTTATTTTGGGCAAAACTGAATTTTCATAAGTTTGGGGGTTCAGCTCATAGGCTTGCCCAGTCCCCCTGGGGGGCGGGGAAACCCCCGCCCCCGAGGCCCGTTCCCCACCATCGGCGAATCGGGTCCCGGGGGGAACCCCACCCCCAAAGTACGCAACGTGCACGTCACCCGGAAGTGACACGACCACACCAGGCACGCTGGGGGTGGGGCCACGGTCATCCGAGGGAAAACTCTATGGTTTTCCCTTGGATGGTCGTGGCCCCGCCCCCAGCGTGCCCAACGTGGTCGCGTCACTTCTGGGTGACAGGGTTGCGGCGCGCGCGCGCTCCAGGAACAAGCCGGGAGCCCCCCGCTCCAGCAGCAGGTAAGACTTGGCAACCCTATCAGCTCAAGATCTACATGTTGGAAGAGGAAGGTTAACTTTCATCACCCAGGCTTTTCATGGCAGTTTTACCCTATCCTTTCTGATCTGTTTTCATCTCCTTTCTGATCTCATGTTGGGCCTTCCACTTTTCCTGCTGCCTTCAACATTTCCTAGCACTATTGTCTTTTCCAGTGAGTCTTGTCTTCTCACAAAATTTATTTTTTGAAAGGTGTATAGCACCTTGAAAAGATTGGAGGGGAAATTATTTGAGGGATATGGAAAAGTAATGGATAGTTGGGGGAAATATCAGAGGGGTATGAATTTTGGGGCAACAAAGGTGGGAGGAAAATATATATGTAATGAGAGAAAATATGTCCAACCGTTATGGAGCAGATGAGTGGTAATTTTCTGTCTGGCCATAGAACGAGTTCATCGGAACCCTGTGTAGGCCATGTGGACTTCCACAAAGGAAGAAAGGCAAGATATAAACACAAGAAATGAAAACAATCATTTAACTGACTCCTGAGATGGGGTGTTTCCTCAGACCAGTGTAGCATTCTAAGATCAGTCAGCTAGAACCTTCTAGAAACTCACAAGCAGGTTATGAGGTAAGCATCCTCAGGTAAGCACTTGGCAGTCCCACTGATTTCACTGAGAGTGTCAAAACCGCACCTATGCTCAAGATGCTTAAATTTAAAGTGCATTCTATAGAATGCTGTTTGCCCCCAGCTCTGATATTAAAAGACATACTTCTTTGTAACATGGCTAAAGCCCTTGATAGACTTATTGACTGATCTATTTTTCAAGCCATGTAAGTTAATGGTAATGTAAGCTGCGGTGGCTCAAGTGGTTAAGACGCTGAACTGCAGGCTGTGGAAGGTCAGTAGTTCAGCAGTTCAAGACCCGGGTTGCCGCATGACGGAGTGAGCTCCCGTCTCTAGTTCCGGCTCCTGCCAACCTAGCAGTTCGAAAGCAAGAAATTGCAAGTAGATAAATAGGTACCACTTCGGTGGGAAGGTAACAGCGTTCCGTGCGCCTTGGCATTTAGTCATGCCGGCCACATGACCACGGAAACGTCTTCAGACACCGCTGGCTCTTCGGCTTTGAAACGGAGATGAGCACCGCAACCCTAGAGTCGAACTCGACTGGCTTTCGAGCCAGGGAACCTTTACCTTTACCTTTAAGTTAATGGACTTCACCATACCTTTGTAGTAGCGAATTCTAAGAGTAACTTACATGTTGTGTGATATACTTTTCCTTGCCTTCTTTTCCCCACTCTGCATCATTAAAACATTCCTTGAGAAGTCTGGATTTCCAGTGAATTCCGGTAACTTTTAATGCACTCATGTTCTTTATAGACAAATGAAGTGAGGGGAGAGGAACAGGAAAGAGGAAGGAGACATACCATGTTCATTTTCAGTCAAAGTTACCAATGGGCTGACTATTTTTTTTAAAAAAAAGAGGGACACAGAGAGAGAAGGAAACCTGGACACACTTGTTGGCCCCTCCCCCTCCCCCTAAAATTGCCATTTTAGCTCAGCTGTTTTGCATGGCTTAATATCTCCACAGTATCTCATTCACGCTGCTCGTAAAAGATCACATCACAAAAGTGCCTGGAAAATAAAATTTCATTGAAAGGGGACCCATCAAGTTTAAATGGAGGTTTATATTGCGGCATTATGAGAATACAGCTCGCCCATTTGCAACTCCCATGGCGGAAAGTGAAACTCCAAACAATTAAAGCCGCACAGACATCCTGTCGTGAAAGGTTGCAAGCTCTTTAAAAAGCTGCCGTGACCTCTCTTTGCCGGGCCTGTTCTTTGTTTAATTTAATGCCTTTATTAGCCGACAAAATCTTGTTTCCCTCATCATCCATTCAACGAGTACTGAATGGTGAATGTACGTACACATACACACACATATATGTATAATTTGAATTTACAATTATGTCTATTGTAATTACTTTATGTGGACATTTTATATATAATATTGGTAATAATACGCATTGATGTGTGCATATGATAGGGGGTTTCAGGCTATTCTTTACTTTTTGATAATCTTTCACTAAGTTAGAGTAGAAGAAGAGGAAAAAGAGTTTTCTGCTTTTCTCTACCCGAAGGAGTCTCAGAGTGGCTTACAGTCTCCTTTCCTTCCCCTCCCCACAACTGGAACCTTGTGAAGTAGATGGGTCTGAGAGATTTCTGAGAGAACAGAGACCGGCCCAAGGTCTCCCAGCTGGCATCATGTGGAGGAGAAGGGAATCAAACACAGTTCTCCAGATTAGAGCCCCCTCCCCTCCCATAACCACTACATCATGCTGGTTCTCAGAGGTGACATCCTCATGGAAGTTCCATTTCAGATTTCACTCTGTGTTCAGGTGCATAGCCATATTGGCCTGCAGAAGAAGAAGAGCAAGATGCAAGTCCATAGCACAGTAAACACCATGAAGATCTCCAGGGTATAAGCTTTTGGGAGTCTGATGGGAGCTTTAGAAAAGAGTAAGACACCTGAAGCAGTGAGCAGTGACTCACGAAAACTCATACCCTACCACAAATTTTGTTAATCTTTAAGGGAAAGATTGAAGGTCAAAGAAGACGGGGACGGCAAAGGATGAGATGGTTAGACAGTGTCATAGATGCAACGAACATGAAATTGAGCCAACTTCAGAGGACAGCAGAAGACAGGAGGGCCTGGCGGGAACTGGTCCATGGAGTCGCGAAGAGTCAGACTCGACTGTGCGACTGAACAACAACAAAAAGGTGCTACTCTTTTTTTTACTGCTAGAGGCAAACTAAAATGGCTGCCCATCTTGATCTAATGGATGGGAATTTTGACTCTTGAAAGCTTGTAGGTCTTTCAGTGCGACTGGACTTCAATCTTGCTTAGTCTGTTTGTTGACGTTAAGATCCAGGGCAAGCTATAGAAATCTGCATCAAATATATTGAGGGTTAGATAAGAAATTTAAGAATAGTGGCTTGGATCCAGCCAAACTTTTCACTCAAGTCTTTGTCTTATCCCTCTACTCACTGAAGCGCATGCCCCATATGACTTTTGTATATGCAAATCCCATTATCCCCGACGGAGAGCCAGTGATTAAGTGTGTGGACTCTAATCTGGGAGAACTGGGTTTGATTCCCCAGTCCTCCACTTGCGCCTGCTGGATGACCTTGGGCAAGCCATAGTTCTAGCACAGCTGTTCTTGAAAAAGAGCAGTTTCTGTCAGAGCTCTCTCAGCCCCACCTGCCTCACAGGGTGTCTGTTGTGGGGAGGGGAAGGGAGTTTGTAAGCCACTCTGAGACTTCTTTGGGTAGTGAAGGGCGGGGTATCAATCCAATCTCTATAAGTGCAAACCCTCCTTTTTTACTACCAGAAAACCCGGCTGGATCCAACCCATAGTATGTTCAAAACTGAAAACCCGGCTGGATCCAACCCATAGTACTATGTTCAAAATTTTTGCTGTAGTACCTCGTAATTATTATTGCCTTGAGGTCCACAGAGTATCAGCTATCTCAAAAAACTCTCCTGCTTTCATTCACACAAACACACTCTCCCCCCCCCCACGGGGCATTTGTGCCTTTGGTGTACTAACTTAGTACACGGACTCGTCGTCTAATGGTTGATACCAACAGTCACTTGAGGCTCGGGTTCGCAGTGAAGGAGAGGAGAACTGCTGCTCTCAGCTCCTCAGATGAAGGTCAGGATAACGTGAGGTTGAGAGATATTCAGAGATATCACACAAGAGATCCAGATATCACACAAAACCATGGCCTAATTAAACCAATTCCAGTTAGCGTGATAGTCTGAATGTGGACCCACTCACTAATTATCGTTAGTTATGGTCCATCAAGGCAGAATCTGAAGACAGAATCTTAACGTGGTTTTTATTAACGACAGATAATCTGAACGATGGTTTTCCTTGACGTTTGAACGCAGGCCTGCTGTCTGAATCCCTAGATTAATCCTGGTCCTTTCTCAGGCTACAGAGAGAAGAGAATGAAGCCAGTGTCTGTCAAGGCAAACAAGGATCTGAGTGATGGTCTGTGAGCCGAATTCTGGTTTCACAAACTAACCATAGTTCAAATAAACCGTGCTTTCATGCGATGTCTGAAGTGAGCCAGGCAGTGGGAGATTTGTGAATGGACCTCTTGCGGTTGTTAAAGATGCTCATAGTGGCCATGAATTAGGAGGTAATTGAATCAGGGCTGCAGTGCTGCAGGAGGGACATTAACTTTTCCCTCAGATCATTTTCCCAATTTAAATCTCTCCCTTTCTCTCTCACACATGCACGCGTAGCAGAAGTACTATTTGTAACACGTGAGAGAGGGAATAGGGTATCTATGCGAAACTTCTGTTTTTTCCCATAATGGGAGAAATAACAGCTCGGGGGGGGGGATGGTTTAAATTAGAAAAATGGCAGGAGGGAAAGGATGAGGCCTCCGCTTTTAGGGTTGCCACTGTTAGGCACAAAAATGGCCCAGGACCATATGAGATGGCCTTGGCAAATGCCAGGAGATTTTGAAGACGGTGCCTGAGGAGGGTGCAGTTTGGGAGGATGTGGCAGTACTTCTGGGTGACCCGGAAGGAATATCTCCTAATCTCTATGGTAAAGACTATAGAGATATAGGGAAATTCCTAGAGTGGCACTATGGAGGTAATTTTCTAGTCTGTTCCCTCTCATTTCTCAATAACTTAAGGGTGGGGGATTGGGGATGAAGGAGGGCAAATGGTAACCCTCGATTAGTAGCTGCATCTAATTTGGCTTTCAGTGTATAGAACCAGTGAGTAAGCTAGTAAAAGAAATATGTTTTCCTGAGGCATCACAGGTAGTTTTAAAAATGAACGTCTGTGACCACTTCCCTTCCCCATGATGGTGGCTGTTGATCCTTGAACAATAAGCCACTCCTGACACATAAAGTTGCCAACTCCAGTTTGGGAAATTCTTGGAGAGTTGTAGACAGAGATCGGGAAGGGTGGAGTCTGGGGAAGGGAGAGAACTCAGTCAGAATGTGAGCTCCCTCCAAGGGAACTGATCTCTGTCGTCTGGAGAGGAGCTGTAATCCTGGGAGATCTCCAGGCTCCAACTGGAGGTTGGCAGCCCTATGTCACAGACACATTCCTGTTCCACTTCCTGTCTTCTATGCCCCGGAATGAGAAACTCCACAGAGCAGAAAGATGCATATTGGATAGCAGGGTTGCCAACTGACCTTAAGACCCAGAATTACATGTTTTTCTGCCTTTGGAAAGTAAAAGGCAAAATATTTTTTACAATACGAAGATCAGTGGATCTCCTGCTAGTGTGCGCTGATCAGGGATAGGGTAAATTGAGTCTCTGTTGAAAAGGAGGGGTTATGTGCTTCTCTGTCACCAAGTCCTTGATTTGGGCAGGGGTCGTTTCGTAGAAAAAGAGCTAGGGGAACTCATTAGCATAACTCATTAGCATATGCCACACACCCTGACATCACCAGAAGTGTGTCATAAGGCCACACACCCCACCCCCAACGGTCCTGGCCGCCACCGCCGGCCTGCAAGGCCGGCGGGAGTGCAAGGAAGCCCCGCGAAGGCCCTCCCTGGCCCCAGGCAGGCAGGGGTGGGGAGAGGCAGGGAGGAAGCAACTTACCCTCCCTCTTCTCCTGCCTCCTCCTGGCTGAATGAGGGCCGGAAGCGGGGCGGCCGGAAGCAGGGGGTGGGGCTTCTTCATGTGCTCCGCCTCCCGTACCTCACCTGGGGGAACTGCGATCCCCCGCAATTCCCCCCGAAATGACCTCTGGATTTGGGGAAGGGCACCAATCAAAAGTTGTTTATTGGGGAAGGGCCGTGGCTCAGTAATAGACCATCTGCTTGGCATGCAGAAGGTCCTTGGTTCAATCCACGACCTCTCTAGTTCAAAAGAATCTGGCAGTAGGTGATGCGAAAGACCTCTGCCTGAGACCCTGGAGAGCTGCTGCCAGTCTGAGCTGACAATACTGACTGTGATGGACCAGTATAAGGCAGCTTCATGTGTAGGGCAGCACTGAATCATTCAAGCAACATCCTGCTGTCTGTTGCTCCCCTTTCGGCATCATCTCACATGCTTTTGTTGAAATATTCTTTCTCCTAAGCAGGAGACAGACATTTCTCTCTGAGAATTAGCAGTGGGGTGGGGGTGGGGGACCTTGGCAATGAGAATTAACCTTGATTACTGCAGCAATTTACTAATCAAAACTGGAGACCTGCTAATCAGGCCTGAATTACCAGCTGCCTAACATAACCAAAATTGAACATTTGGTAAACAAGGGTCTTATTTTGCGACGGGAAGACTATCTGGCACACTGTCCTGTTTATTTTCTGCATTCGTTGGTAGCCTGCAGTCCTTTTGAAATCCGAAGTTACGGAACCTTAATGGCGAAGTGGCGCCCGTCGGCCAAGATTGTGCACAAAAGACAGGCACCAGTGGGCAGAACTGGAGGTGCCAAGAAACTGGGCGAGTTCCTAGTATCAGGGAAACAGCTCGACTTCCACCCAGTAAAAGCAGAGGCAGTCTGTGTAATCATGTGAAGGGCTCCAAATGCGGTATCAATGCATATGTATTTGTCACATTACAAACTGCCAAAGCTGTAGGTAGGCATTTGCCCAGTGGCAGTGGGCAGTCTCCCACCCCCATTCTCAGTCCCACACCCACATTTGAGAAACAGGAGAAAAATAGTGAAGGTGGGGGGAATGACACTGATGATGATGTTCGAGGAATTTTCTAGGATTCCTAGAGCATTGGCCGGAAATGACATCATATCGAGGAATTTTCTAGGATTCCTAGAGCAGCCAGAAATGACATCACATCCATTGGCTTTCCACCCAGAAGTGACATCACATCCTCCAAGCCACTCTAGGAATTCCTCCAAAACCAAAGAGATTGTGGAACTCCCTGGAGCATCACCAGGAAGTGATGTCAGATTCCATGAACTACCACCCTCCCCAGGCACTGCCCTCTAAACCTTCTGGCATTTGCCAGTGCAGGGCTGGCAACCCTAGCATATGGGCTGGGCATATGTGTTTCCTGTGTGCCATTATTAAAATAGCTCGGGAACAGGAAGCAGCACACATCCAGAGTCTCCTTTCAACTTATCCTTGGACCCAGCTAACTCTTGAGTCCTTGAGATGACTGTGTAGGAGAAAGCTAGTAACTGGAAGCAGTGCACATCTTCCTGTTGCAAAACTGCTCCAAAGCAGCTTCAAGTTAGAAGTGCCGGCACAACGCATCCCGCCCTGCTTTAAGTACACTGCTAAGAAACAGAGTCAGATCCAACACTGTTCTTGTTTACTCTGAGTCACCTTTTCCAGTAAGATTATTAGTAAAGACCATTTTATTTAGTTTATTTGATTTATATGTGCTGCTTAATCGTAGAGCCCTCAAACTGGTTTACAACAACCCCAAAACAATAAAAAGCCAGTAAAAGCCAGTTATGTAATTGCATAAATAATAGCTATAATGGTATTAAAAAAAAACAAGATACACAACAGGTTGGTGGTTATTTTTATTGACCTGCTGATTTACTGCTGCCTGCTGGGTAACGGCTAATGCTTTTCAATGGTTTTAATTGCTGTTTTTAAACTCTTATGAATTTCTAAATGACAAATCAAATATAGAAGTTGAAGAAAGGAAGAGAGAAAAGTTTCGGCTGGGTGCATCTGAAGCATTGGAAAGCAAAGCAAAATTAAACAATATCTGGGAACACAGAAGTGGAATGAGAAGAAGGCCAACAAATACAAATAAAAGCCCCCCCCTTCCAATTTAATAAAAGACAGCAGGACTCATATAAAAGGAAGACGAGAAATGAGATACTAGAAATGCCCGAGTTAAGTAAAAAAGGAAGTGGACGTCGGCAGAGGGAGAATGAAGGGAAGGAGAATAAAGAGAAGGGGAAGCTTTTAGAAAAGTGGATTCTATTTGTATGTGTCACTTCCGATGTTTTATTGCCTGTCTTTGGCAAACGTCCCGCAATTCCATAACCCAAGGGGGCTGAAATGGCAGCCGTTTATGACAGAATGCCGTTGATGTGACTTTGGTCCAGTTGCACGTTTCCTGCTGGTAGCCACTGTCGCTCTGGATCAGGGCTAGCTAGTCCTCTGTTGTGTTTCCCAAAGAAGCTTCCCAGAGCAGCTGGTTCTTAGTGATCAGGGATTGTGCCCTGATTCTGGTACTGAGCCTTAAGGCAGGGTTGCTAACCTCCAGTTGATGACTGGGGAATCTCCTGGGATTTACAACTGATCTCCAGGTGACAGAGATCAGTTCCCCTGGAGAAAACGGCCACTTTGGAAGGTGGGCTCTAGGGCATTCTACCCCACTGAAGTCCCTCCCCTCCACAAACCCCACCCTCCTCAGGCTCCACCTCCAAAATCTCCAGGTATTTCCCAACCCAGAGCTGGCAAATCTATCTCAAGGAGCGATTCTGTTCCATTTAAGCAAACTGGACGCCCACCAGTTGCTCCAGTCTCCAGGAAATTGCTGTCAGTCTCTTGCCTTTTAGCAAGAATCTTTTGGGATGCAGTTTAAGGAAACGATACCGCACACAGGTGTGCAATAGATTGATTCTGATTTCTGTTCCCCAAATCTCTGCCTGTAAAAAAGGAAGTGGACGTCGGCAGAGGGAGAATGAAGGGAAGGAGAATAAAGAGAAGGGGAAGCTTTTAGAAAAGTGGATTCTATTTGTATCTCTGCCTGAGATGAGGGATCTTGATTCTAAGTTTACCTTCATCAATAAAAAGGTAAAGGTTCCCTCACTCGAAAGCCAGTCGAGTCCGACTCTAGGGTTGCGGTGCTCATCTCCGTTTCACAGCCGAAGAGCCAGCGGTGTCCGAAGACGTTTCCCTGGTCATGTGGCCGGCATGACTAAACACCAAGGCGCACGGAACACCTTCCCACCGAAGTGGTACCTATTTATCTACTTGCAATTTCTTGCTTTCGAACTGCTAGGTGGGCAGGAGCTGGAACTAGAGACAGGAGCTCACTCCGTCATGCGGCAACTCGGGTCTCGAACTGCTGAACTACCGACCTTCCACAGCCTGCAGTTCAGCGTCTTAACCACTTGAGCCACCGCAGCTCCCCTGGGCAGTCTAGATATGGGGAATAACACACACAGAAGATGACTGGGGAGGAAACAATAACACACATGTACACTCGAAGACACTAGTGAGAGAAAGGATCTTCTGTACCCTGTATTGCCCTGGATCTTCTGTACCCTATATTAGCTCAATTCTTGGAGATTTCTGATGATTTTAAGGTTCTTTTTTTTTTGCTTGATAATCCAGATATGGAAATAACTGAAATAGTAGCAAGGTTTCTTCTTAGTGCTATGGCTATGCGTCCTGATAAGTAATATTAACCACCAGGTTTTTATGCTTTTATGCTGTTTTCCTGTGTTGTAGCTCCAATGTTACCCCGTATGGATTTGTATTTTCCGATCTGTATTTAATTTGATCTCCTATTGTATGTATATACATATGCCAATAAAGGCTTGCCAAAGTGAGGTATGAGGGTAGCTGATCACAGGCCGTCCCTTCACATTGGCCCCATCCACTTCCCTGAAACTCATGGCAGGTGCCAGGGAAAGTGCTGCTGGGCACCAGTGGGCTTGAGGTTGGGGGACGTTGTATCTGTATCGGTGAATGCCTCCAAGTATATATAGGTTTATACCTTGTCTGTGTTTAGCAGACAGAGGAGATCCTTCTTATTTGTACGTAATGTGGCAAGCAATGCCCCTTTATTGTAAAAAAAAAAATGAACTGCCACTGACCGATTTGGAGTGGACCACTTAGGTTTCTGAGGTTCTGACAAAAATAATAGTCTAAGTGTTGTCGTCCTGATCTGGCAAGTCATTTCTTGTGTTCTAGTATTCTTATGCAACCAGGATCACTTAAGACAAACTGCTTGTATCTTCAGCGTTAAGACATCTCTGAATGTGCACTCTTCCTTTAAAATGTGTTAGAAGCCCATGGTAATTTGAATAATGAAACAAAGTTGACCACACAAGACTGAAGGCATGACTCCCCTGAGTGAAGGTATGACTCCCTGGGTGTAACTCTGCCTTAGGATAGCACTGGAAATTTCTTAAGTCAATAGGGTTGCCATTCCCCCGGCGATGCTGGGGAAACCCTCAATTTTCGGGGCTTCAGCCCACCACCGGCCAGTGGGGAAAAGTCCACCCCTAAACAGGGATGTCGCCACACAACATCCCTGATGTGATGATGTCACCCAGAAGTGATGTCATCACCCAGAGACAATGCGCGGAGGACACTCTGGTATTTGGGCAAACTCTGTGGTTTTGAGGCCAAAAAAACCCATAGAGTTTGACCAAATACCAGAGTGTCCCCCATGCAACATCCCCAGTGTGATGATATTACTTCCAGTCATGTCACTGATTTGGGCACATCATGCGACATCCCCACCCACCCCCACAATTTACACAACATCCCTGCCCACCCCTGAAATGCCCCCCAAAGTCCCCTGCTCCAGTCAAGGTAAGACCTGGCAGCCCTATAAGTCAAAGGACTCTCAGCTGGACTCGTCACAAGATCAAAAGCCATGACATTCTGCCTCTAATTTTCCATCTGTCCCCCTCGCTCTCTCTCAGGATTAAACTACATAGGACAGTTGGCTATTTATCTGGGTTTTGTGCCTTCATTTCCCTTCTCCTACGATAAATACTTATCTTGTCTCATGGTCCCTGCTGTAGGTTGTTCTCCTTAGCCCATTTTAACGTGCTTCCTTTAGCTGAGCTAACTGGTAGATTTAAGGGGATTGCCCGTGAGCAGAGGTTATGTCCCTGTGGAGCTCAGGTTGTTGAATCTATTACACATTTTCTGTTTTCCTCTAAGATGTATGCTGAACAAAGAGCTGATATGTTAGCCCCGCTTATGGCTATCTTTCCAGCCTGCTCGCTGGATTACCATCTGTTAAACCTCCTTTCGAGGTCTGACAAGAAGACTACAGAAAGAGCGGCAAAATGAATCTCATGAGCACTAAAACACCATGACCAAGTCCTGAAACTATGCTGACTGATTGGCTTCAGAGGACTGATCTAATTCTGATATTTAACTACTGATATTTTAGGGAGCGGTGGCGCAGGCAGGTAATCTATGCCTGCAGGTAATCTATCTACGAACAGCCACAAGGCTGTTCGAGTCCCACCGTGGCCAGGGTGAGCTCCTGGCCCTTGTCCCAGCTCCCGCCTACCCAGCGGTTCGAAAGCTTGCGAGTAGATAAATGGGTATCTGCCTAGGTGCAGTGGGGCACCCGCCTTCTGGTGGAGCGGTGATGGAGAGGAGCAAAGGTGTCGGTGACGGGGCGATCCAGCAACTCAGCAAAGAATGGCGGCGTATCTAACATCAAGCAGCGAGCGCTCCAAGGCAGGGACTGGCCCGGAGACATGACGAAACGACGGCACAGCTCAGCCGGAGCCTATCAGAACAGAGGCCAAGGAAAGGGGGCCGTCGCACAGTCGCGGAGCAACGGAACTGCCCGGAAGGAGCCGTTGCAGAGCCAAGCCAAAAACAAAAGACACCTACAGTGCAGAATCAAAAGGAGAGGAGATCCGCTGGGAGATCGACAAAGAACCGGCAGGGTGCCTGATAGGTATTCACCTCCCCCCAATACTATGTGGTCCTAGTTAGAATTGGTAATTTGCAATGTAAACTACTCAGAGAACCTTCGGGATTAGAGCGATATAAGAAATCGAAAGTATAAATAAATAAATAAATATTTTAGTTAACATTGAACTTTCGATCCTGAGCTATCTTACTGAATGTTTTCTTATATTTATTCTATTTATGTAAAGGTGTTTTATGGATCGATGGTTCTATGCATGTTGGTTTTAGTAGTTGGGTTTAGTAATGCTGTGAGCCGCCCTGAGCCGCTTCGGCGGAAGGGCGGGATAAAAGCCGAATAAATAAAATAAATAAAAATGTTTGTATTAGGCACAACCTGAGCAAGTCCAACAAGCCATTGTCCTTTTATGGACTATTTATTGAGAATAAAGTCTGAGAATGCTATGCCAGGAGGCCATGGATGATTACCTGATCTAACTATAGCCCCTGGAGGGGGCTGCTACTTAGACTGGGAAAACATCTTATTTCTTTAGTTCATTTATACCCCGCCTTTGTCCCGAAAGGGAGCCCAAAGTGGCTTACATTGTTCTCCCCTCTTCTGTTTTATCTTCACAACAGCCCTGTGAGGTAGCTTAGGCTATGTGTGTGTGACTCACTCAAGGTTGCCCAGCAAACTGCCATGAGTGAGGATTTGAACCTGGGTCTCCCAGGTCCTACACTGACACTCTAGTTACTAAACACCGCACCACATTGACTTATGGCTGTATTTTTCCACTGTGGAGGACCTAACAGCTTCAGTATTTGTGGCATATCATAACCTATTTACTTTTGAACCACATTTCGATCCTGAGCTATCTTACTGAATGTTTTCTTATATTTATTCTATTTATGTAAAGGTGTTTTATGGATCGATGGTTCTATGCATGTTGGTTTTAGTAGTTGGGTTTAGTAATGCTGTGAGCCGCCCTGAGCCGCTTCGGCGGAAGGGCGGGATAAAAGCCGAATAAATAAAATAAATAAAAATGTTTGTATTAGGCACAACCTGAGCAAGTCCAACAAGCCATTGTCCTTTTATGGACTATTTATTGAGAATAAAGTCTGAGAATGCTATGCCAGGAGGCCATGGATGATTACCTGATCTAACTATAGCCCCTGGAGGGGGCTGCTACTTAGACTGGGAAAACATCTTATTTCTTTAGTTCATTTATACCCCGCCTTTGTCCCGAAAGGGAGCCCAAAGTGGCTTACATTGTTCTCCCCTCTTCTGTTTTATCTTCACAACAGCCCTGTGAGGTAGCTTAGGCTATGTGTGTGTGACTCACTCAAGGTTGCCCAGCAAACTGCCATGAGTGAGGATTTGAACCTGGGTCTCCCAGGTCCTACACTGACACTCTAGTTACTAAACACCGCACCACATTGACTTATGGCTGTATTTTTCCACTGTGGAGGACCTAACAGCTTCAGTATTTGTGGCATATCATAACCTATTTACTTTTGAACCACAAAGTATGGCTGCAGTCACACGGAGCATTAGCCATGCTACAGAGACGGAAGATAGGTGGATTTTCCGGGCGCGATCAAAACGCAACATCTGGGAAGCGTAGCACTCCCATGGCTAATCCGAGGCTTCTCACCGAAGATGCGCCGTAAAAAACTAGTACCTCCGAGGTACTAGTTTCCAGAAACCGCGGGGCAAGGGCGGGTGTCTGATCATATTTCTGGTGGTAGCTTCTGGCATCCGGCGCCCACCCATGTCCTGTTGCGAAAAGGTTCCCCCCCCCAAGTCTGAACAGGATGGCCCCTGGAGGGGGCTGCTACTTAGACTGGGAAAACATCTTATTTCTTTAGTTCATTTATACCCCGCCTTTGTCCCGAAAGGGAGCCCAAAGTGGCTTACATTGTTCTCCCCTCTTCTGTTTTATCTTCACAACAGCCCTGTGAGGTAGCTTAGGCTATGTGTGTGTGACTCACTCAAGGTTGCCCAGCAAACTGCCATGAGTGAGGATTTGAACCTGGGTCTCCCAGGTCCTACACTGACACTCTAGTTACTAAACACCGCACCACATTGACTTATGGCTGTATTTTTCCACTGTGGAGGACCTAACAGCTTCAGTATTTGTGGCATATCATAGCCTATTTACTTCTGAACCACAAAGTATGGTTTCTTCACTTCCCTCCAAACCAAGATTTCAAATTATGGTTTAATCCTGGCTTGAAGTACAGAGAGCAACTATAGTTTGTGGTTCAGAGACAGAATGATAAACTATGATTCCCAGCCATTTCACTAAGTTCTCATGTCCCCCATCTATCCAGTCAACAGACACACTCTGGGAGTTCCATGCTCTGAACTTATCTCTCAGGTGCACATGAGCCCGATTCAGATTGGGACTGTGGCGTGCAGGTGAGGAAGGGGGTTTAAACCTTCCCCTGGCACCCTTTTGCTGACCTGAAATGGACATGTGGAGCCATTGTTTGCCCCACTGGAGAAAACTATGCATAGGCCATAGGTAACCGTGCATCAGTGTATTTGTGTACCATTAGTACACAGGTAGCCTATCAGTGCTATGACCTGGATGGCCCAAGTTATCCTGATCCCATCAGATCGTGGAAGCTAAGCAGGGTTGGCCCTGGTTAGGACTTGAATGGGAGACCACCGAGGAATTCCAAGGTTGCTATGCAGAAGCAGGAA